>NC_090442.1:187902895-188219395 GCF_031143425.1 Pleurodeles waltl
TCTGTGTAAGTCAGCAGACTGCGGAGCTACTGGACTTCCACTGCCTAACTATTCCTGACTCAGTACTGTTACATTTTCACTATCTTTAAGAATCTCAGCTTAAAGGAGTTGGGTGACTGACAGTCGAGATCACCCATATGGAAATGTCTGTATCATTACTGAATGTATTCAATTGGGCACAGTATACAATCAATCATATAGTTATTGAAGTAAAGGTATGCAAGACTGATGAGATCACTTTCCTAGTCAGGGAAACACATTAACTGGAAAGTGCAGGTAGGCCCAAGATAGCTCATCAATATACAACACGGCATTAGTAGCTGATTTTGAGCTGCGAGAGGATGGAGGAATCCAACTTGCGCTCAATAACGATTTCCAAGTGTGCACTAGCCCTTCACTACCACCTCTAATGCAAACGTGTAAATTCATCCCTTTGTAGGAACGGGCTTTGTTTCACCTGCTAATGCTGAACTTACATAGGGCTTATTGACCAGAAGATGTACAACTGTTGCAGCTGTTGAGGCTAGAAACAAGAATGACTCTCTTTTATTCTTTATAAAAGCTCTTGTAGCCCAGCCTTTCCGAACGTCTATATAGGTTCCATTGTTACAGGCGTCATCCATCATTTTCACTCTTACTTTTCTCAATATTGGCTGGTTTGGCAGAACAAGAAGGGACGGCTTCAGGAGAGCTCGAATTGAACCTAGAAGCTTCTGTAGAGAGTTACAGGAAAAAAAGAGACACCCAGCCCTTTGATGGCACTTCTCTCTGTCTCTTTCCCCTCTGTCCATCTGCATACCTCTCACTCTCTAAATCCTATAATTTATATTGTATTCACTTCCCTCTTCCCAATCTTCCTGTCTCTACTTGTTCACTCTCTCAACTCAGTTCAACCCTCTTCTTTTCTTTAAAAAAAACATCTTATCTTTTATTAAAGGACGTCCCTATTTTCACACTGCTTTTTGATATGACATTCTTTCACTTTCTATAAAAGGAAGTGAAGTCGGTATTCGTGAAATATCATTGGTATACTGTCAGTACATTAAACCTTACGTTAGCATTGCCACACTTAGGCAATGCATTTCAGCTTTAGAACGTGTGCTGTTCGCGCCAGGCATAGTGGCGTGTACCTGTTGTCCTAGCTACTTGGGAGGCTGAGGCTAGTGGATTGCTTGAGCTCAGGGGTTCTGGGCTGCACTCAGCTGTGTTGATCAGGAGTCCATGCTACGTTGGGCATCAATATGGTGTTCTGGAGGGAGCTCTAGAATTCCAGGATGTTTAATGAGAGGTGCACCGACCAAGGCTGGAAACAGAGCAGGCCAAAGCTTCCGTGTCCATCTGTAGTTGGACAGCCTGAGCAAAACAGTGAGACCTAGCCTTTTCTTTTTTACTTAAAAAGGTAGACGTTTACAAGATGGTTATAGCTTACTTTGCCTAAACCAAGACCCTGTTTTCCTTTAAATACAGGAAATATGAGGAACAGATGAACTCGGCCAAACAGGCTAGAATAGCAGTCAATTCTACAGAATGGAGACATAGGGCAATGACAAATTGCAGAAGGAGACAAATGAAAACTATTCTCGGCGTAGAAAAATGGTTGTGTGATTTCTAGCAAAGATGAATAAAAGGAATTTTTTCCTATTCCAGAGCCTGTAGGATTAAACAGGTGTGTCAAGTAAAAAGTAGCCTTAGAAGCTACATTTAGAAATATGCTTCTTAGCCCTTCTGCTGGTTTTGCATTTCCAGTTCTAATTTATTTTCCGATTATCCTTCATTCACACCCATTTATGAAAGAAAAGAAGAAATTGCAGGGTTGTTCGCTGTTCTTGTGAAACATGCAACAAGTGAGATCTGTGGAAGTCCGCAGACTGCGGAGCTACTGGACTTCCACTGCCTAACTATTCCTGACTCAGTACTGTTACATTTTCACTATCTTTAAGAATCTCAGCTTAAAGGAGTTGGGTGACAGACAGTCGAGATCACCCATATGGAAATGTCTGTATCATTACTGAATGTATTCAAGTGGGCACAGTATACAATCAATCATATAGTTATTTAAGTAAAGGTATGCAAGACTGATGAGATCACTTTCCTAGTCAGGGAAACACATTAACTGGAAAGTGCAGGTAGGCCCAAGATAGCTCATCAATATACAACACAGCATTAGTAGCTGATTTTGAGCTGCGAGAGGATGGAGGAATCCAACTTGCGCTCAATAACGATTTCCAAGTGTGCACTAGCCCTTCACTACCACCTCTAATGCAAACGTGTAAATTCATCCCTTTGTAGGAACGGGCCTTGTTTCACCTGCTAATGCTGAACTTCCATAGGGCTTATTGACCAGAAGATGTACAACTGTTGCAGCTGTTGAGGCTAGAAACAAGAATGACTCTCTTTTATTCTTTATAAAAGCTCTTGTAGCCCAGCCTTTCCGAACGTCTATATAAGTTCCATTGTTACAGGCGTCATCCATCATTTTCACTCTTACTTTTCTCAATATTGGCTGGTTTGGCAGAACAAGAAGGGACGGCTTCAGGAGAGCTCGCATTGATCCTAGAAGCTTCTGTAGAGAGTTATAGGAAAAAAAGAGACACCCAGCCCTTTGATGGCACTTCTGTCTGTCTCTTTCCCCTCTGTCCATCTGCATACCTCGCACTCTCTAAATCCTATAATTTATATTGTATTCACTTCCCTCTTCCCAATCTTCCTGTCTCTACTTGTTCACTCTCTCAACTCAGTTCAACCCTCTTCTTTTCTTTAAAAAAAACATCTTATCTTTTATTAAAGGACGTCCCTATTTTCACACTGCTTTTTGATATGACATTCTTTCACTTTCTATAAAAGGAAGTGAAGTCGGTATTCGTGAAATATCATTGGTATACTGTCAGTACATTAAACCTTACGTTAGCATTGCCACACTTAGGCAATGCATTTCAGCTTTAGAACGTCTGCTCTTCTCGCTGGGCATAGTGGCGTGTGCCTGTTGTCCTAGCTACTTGAGAGGCTGAGGCTAGTGGATTGCTTGAGCTCAGGGGTTCTGGGCTGCACTCAGCTGTGTTGATCAGGTGTCCATGCTAAGTTGGGCATCAATATGGTGTTCTGGAGGGAGCTCTAAAATTCCAAGCTGTTTAATGAGAGGTGCACTGACCAAGGCTGGAAACAGAGCAGACCAAAGCTTCCGTGTCCATCAGTAGTTGGACAGCACCTGTGAGCAGTAGGAGTTGAACAGCCTGAGCAAAACAGAGAGACCTAGCCTTTCCTTTTTTACTTAAAAAGGTAGACGTTTACAAGATGGTTATAGCTTACTTTGCCTAAACCAAGACTCTGTTTTCCTTTAAATACAGGAAATATGTGGAACAGATGAACTCGGCCAAACAGGCTAGAATAGCAGTCAATTCTACAGGATGGAGACATAGGGCAATGACAAATTGCAGAAGGAGACAAATGAAAACTATTCTCGCCGTAGAAAAATGGTTGTGTGATTTCTAGCAAAGATGAATAAAAGGATTTTTTTCCTATTCCAGAGCCTGTAGGATTAAACAGGTGTGTCAAGTAAAAAGTAGCCTTAGAAGCTACATTTAGAAATATGCTTCTTAGCCCTTCTGCTGGTTTTGCATTTCCAGTTCTAATTTATTTTCAGATTATCCTTCATTCACACCCATTTATGAAAGAAAAGAAGAAATTGCAGGGTTGTTCGCTGTTCTTGTGAAACATGCAACAAGTGAGATCTGTGTAAGTCCGCAGACTGCGGAGCTACTGGACTTCCACTGCCTAACTATTCCTGACTCAGTACTGTTACATTTTCACTATCTTTAAGAATCTCAGCTTAAAGGAGTTGGGTGACTGACAGTCGAGATCACCCATATGGAAATGTCTGTATCATTACTGAATGTATTCAATTGGGCACAGTATACAATCAATCATATAGTTATTTAAGTAAAGGTATGCAAGACTGATGAGATCACTTTCCTAGTCAGGGAAACACATTAACTGGAAAGTGCAGGTAGGCCCAAGATAGCTCATCAATATACAACACGGCATTAGTAGCTGATTTTGAGCTGCGAGAGGATGGAGGAATCCAACTTGCGCTCAATAACGATTTCCAAGTGTGCACTAGCCCTTCACTACCACCTCTAATGCAAACGTGTAAATTCATCCCTTTGTAGGAACGGGCCTTGTTTCACCTGCTAATGCTGAACTTACATAGGGCTTATTGACCAGAAGATGTACAACTGTTGCAGCTGTTGAGGCTAGAAACAAGAATGACTCTCTTTTATTCTTTATAAAAGCTCTTGTAGCCCAGCCTTTCCGAACTTCTATATAAGTTCCATTGTTACAGGCGTCATCCATCATTTTCACTCTTACTTTTCTCAATATTGGCTGGTTTGGCAGAACAAGAAGGGACGGCTTCAGGAGAGCTCGAATTGATCCTAGAAGCTTCTGTAGAGAGTTACAGGAAAAAAAGAGACACCCAGCCCTTTGATGGCACTTCTCTCTGTCTCTTTCCCCTCTGTCCATCTGCATACCTCTCACTCTCTAAATCCTATAATTTATATTGTATTCACTTCCCTCTTCCCAATCTTCCTGTCTCTACTTGTTCACTCTCTCAACTCAGTTCAACCCTCTTCTTTTCTTTAAAAAAAACTTCCTATCTTTTATTAAAGGACGTCCCTATTTTCACACTGCTTTTTGATATGACATTCTTTCACTTTCTATAAAAGGAAGTGAAGACGGTATTCGTGAAATATCATTGGTATACTGTCAGTACATTAAACCTTACGTTAGGATTGCCACACTTAGGCAATGCATTTCAGCTTTAGAACGTCTGCTGTTCACGCCGGGCATAGTGGCGTGTACCTGTTGTCCTAGCTACTTGGGAGGCTGAGGCTAGTGGATTGCTTGAGCTCAGGGGTTCTGGGCTGCACTCAGCTGTGTTGATCAGGAGTCCATGCTAAGTTGGGCATCAATATGGTGTTCTGGAGGGAGCTCTAGAATTCCAGGATGTTTAATGAGAGGTGCACCGACCAAGGCTGGAAACAGAGCAGGCCAAAGCTTCCGTGTCCATCTGTAGTTGGACAGCCTGAGCAAAACAGTGAGACCTAGCCTTTTCTTTTTTACTTAAAAAGGTAGACGTTTACAAGATGGTTATAGCTTACTTTGCCTAAACCAAGACCCTGTTTTCCTTTAAATACAGGAAATATGAGGAACAGATGAACTCGGCCAAACAGGCTAGAATAGCAGTCAATTCTACAGAATGGAGACATAGGGCAATGACAAATTGCAGAAGGAGACAAATGAAAACTATTCTCGGCGTAGAAAAATGGTTGTGTGATTTCTAGCAAAGATGAATAAAAGGAATTTTTTCCTATTCCAGAGCCTGTAGGATTAAACAGGTGTGTCAAGTAAAAAGTAGCCTTAGAAGCTACATTTAGAAATATGCTTCTTAGCCCTTCTGCTGGTTTTGCATTTCCAGTTCTAATTTATTTTCCGATTATCCTTCATTCACACCCATTTATGAAAGAAAAGAAGAAATTGCAGGGTTGTTCGCTGTTCTTGTGAAACATGCAACAAGTGAGATCTGTGGAAGTCCGCAGACTGCGGAGCTACTGGACTTCCACTGCCTAACTATTCCTGACTCAGTACTGTTACATTTTCACTATCTTTAAGAATCTCAGCTTAAAGGAGTTGGGTGACAGACAGTCGAGATCACCCATATGGAAATGTCTGTATCATTACTGAATGTATTCAAGTGGGCACAGTATACAATCAATCATATAGTTATTTAAGTAAAGGTATGCAAGACTGATGAGATCACTTTCCTAGTCAGGGAAACACATTAACTGGAAAGTGCAGGTAGGCCCAAGATAGCTCATCAATATACAACACAGCATTAGTAGCTGATTTTGAGCTGCGAGAGGATGGAGGAATCCAACTTGCGCTCAATAACGATTTCCAAGTGTGCACTAGCCCTTCACTACCACCTCTAATGCAAACGTGTAAATTCATCCCTTTGTAGGAACGGGCCTTGTTTCACCTGCTAATGCTGAACTTCCATAGGGCTTATTGACCAGAAGATGTACAACTGTTGCAGCTGTTGAGGCTAGAAACAAGAATGACTCTCTTTTATTCTTTATAAAAGCTCTTGTAGCCCAGCCTTTCCGAACGTCTATATAAGTTCCATTGTTACAGGCGTCATCCATCATTTTCACTCTTACTTTTCTCAATATTGGCTGGTTTGGCAGAACAAGAAGGGACGGCTTCAGGAGAGCTCGAATTGATCCTAGAAGCTTCTGTAGAGAGTTATAGGAAAAAAAGAGACACCCAGCCCTTTGATGGCACTTCTGTCTGTCTCTTTCCCCTCTGTCCATCTGCATACCTCGCACTCTCTAAATCCTATAATTTATATTGTATTCACTTCCCTCTTCCCAATCTTCCTGTCTCTACTTGTTCACTCTCTCAACTCAGTTCAACCCTCTTCTTTTCTTTTAAAAAAACATCTTATCTTTTATTAAAGGACGTCCCTATTTTCACACTGCTTTTTGATATGACATTCTTTCACTTTCTATAAAAGGAAGTGAAGTCGGTATTCGTGAAATATCATTGGTATACTGTCAGTACATTAAACCTTACGTTAGCATTGCCACACTTAGGCAATGCATTTCAGCTTTAGAACGTCCGCTGTTCACGTCGGGCATAGTGGCGTGTACCTGTTGTCCTAGCTACTTGGGAGGCTGAGGCTAGTGGATTGCTTGAGCTCAGGGGTTCTGGGCTGCACTCAGCTGTGTTGATCAGGAGTCCATACTAAGTTGGGCATCAATATGGTGTTCTGGAGGGAGCTCTAGAATTCCAGGTTGTTTAATGAGAGGTGCACCGACCAAGGCTGGAAACAGAGCAGGCCAAAGCTTCTGTGTCCATCAGTAGTTGGACAGCACCTGTGAGCAGTAGGTGTTGAACAGCCTGAGCAAAACAGTGAGACCTAGCCTTTTCTTTTTTACTTAAAAAGGTAGACGTTTACAAGATGGTTATAGCTTACTTTGCCTAAACCAAGACTCTGTTTTCCTTTAAATACAGGAAATATGAGGAACAGATGAACTCGGCCAAACAGGCTAGAATGAATAGCAGTCAATTCTACAGAATGGAGACATAGGGCAATGACAAATTGCAGAAGGAGACAAATGAAAACTATTCTCGGCGTAGAAAAATGGTTGTGTGATTTCTAGCAAAGATGAATAAAAGGAATTTTTTCCTATTCCAGAGCCTGTAGGAATAAACAGGTGTGTCAAGTAAAAAGTAGCCTTAGAAGATACATTTAGAAATATGCTTCTTAGCCCTTCTGCTGGTTTTGCATTTCCAGTTCTAATTTATTTTCAGATTATCCTTCATTCACACCCATTTATGAAAGAAAAGAAGAAATTGCAGGGTTGTTCGCTGTTCTTGTGAAACATGCAACAAGTGAGATCTGTGTAAGTCGGCAGACTGCGGAGCTACTGGACTTCCACTGCCTAACTATTCCTGACTCAGTACTGTTACATTTTCACTATCTTTAAGAATCTCAGCTTAAAGGAGTTGGGTGACTGACAGTCGAGATCACCCATATGGAAATGTCTGTATCATTACTGAATGTATTCAATTGGGCACAGTATACAATCAATCATATAGTTATTTAAGTAAAGGTATGCAAGACTGATGAGATCACTTTCCTAGTCAGGGAAACACATTAACTGGAAAGTGCAGGTAGGCCCAAGATAGCTCATCAATATACAACACAGCATTAGTAGCTGATTTTGAGCTGCGAGAGGATGGAGGAATCCAACTTGCGCTCAATAACGATTTCCAAGTGTGCACTAGCCCTTCACTACCACCTCTAATGCAAACGTGTAAATTCATCCCTATGTAGGAACGGGCCTTGTTTCACCTGCTAATGCTGAACTTACATAGGGCTTATTGACCAGAAGATGTACAACTGTTGCAGCTGTTGAGGCTAGAAACAAGAATGACTCTCTTTTATTCTTTATAAAAGCTCTTGTAGCCCAGCCTTTCCGAACGTCTATATAAGTTCCATTGTTACAGGCGTCATCCATCATTTTCACTCTTACTTTTCTCAATATTGGCTGGTTTGGCAGAACAAGAAGGGACGGCTTCAGGAGAGCTCGAATTGAACCTAGAAGCTTCTGTAGAGAGTTACAGGAAAAATAGAGACACCCAGCCCTTTGATGGCACTTCTCTCTGTCTCTTTCCCCTCTGTCCATCTGCATACCTCTCACTCTCTAAATCCTATAATTTATATTGTATTCACTTCCCTCTTCCCAATCTTCCTGTCTCTACTTGTTCACTCTCTCAACTCAGTTCAACCCTCTTCTTTTCTTTAAAAAAAACATCTTATCTTTTATTAAAGGACGTCCCTATTTTCACACTGCTTTTTGATATGACATTCTTTCACTTTCTATAAAAGGAAGTGAAGTCGGTATTCGTGAAATATCATTGGTATACTGTCAGTACATTAAACCTTACGTTAGCATTGCCACACTTAGGCAATGCATTTCAGCTTTAGAACGTCTGCTGTTCGCGCCGGGCATAGTGTCGTGTACCTGTTGTCCTAGCTACTTGGGAGGCTGAGGCTAGTGGATTGCTTGAGCTCAGGGGTTCTGGGCTGCATTCAGCTGTGTTGATCAGGAGTCCATGGTAAGTTGGGCATCAATATGGTGTTCTGGAGGGAGCTCTAGAATTCCAGGTTGTTTAATGAGAGGTGCACCGACCAAGGCTGGAAACAGAGCAGGCCAAAGCTTCCGTGTCTATCAGTAGTTGGACAGCACCTGTGAGCAGTAGGTGTTGAACAGCCTGAGCAAAACAGTGAGACCTAGCCTTTTCTTTTTTACTTAAAAAGATAGACGTTTACAAGATGGTTATAGCTTACTTTGCCTAAACCAAGACCCTGTTTTCCTTTAAATACAGGAAATATGAGGAACAGATGAACTCGGCCAAACAGGCTAGAATAGCAGTCAATTCTACAGAATGGAGACATAGGGCAATGACAAATTGCAGAAGGAGACAAATGAAAACTATTCTCGGCGTAGAAAAATGGTTGTGTGATTTCTAGCAAAGATGAATAAAAGGAATTTTTTCCTATTCCAGAGCCTGTAGGATTAAACAGGTGTGTCAAGTAAAAAGTAGCCTTAGAAGCTACATTTAGAAATATGCTTCTTAGCCCTTCTGCTGGTTTTGCATTTCCAGTTCTAATTTATTTTCCGATTATCCTTCATTCACACCCATTTATGAAAGAAAAGAAGAAATTGCAGGGTTGTTCGCTGTTCTTGTGAAACATGCAACAAGTGAGATCTGTGGAAGTCCGCAGACTGCGGAGCTACTGGACTTCCACTGCCTAACTATTCCTGACTCAGTACTGTTACATTTTCACTATCTTTAAGAATCTCAGCTTAAAGGAGTTGGGTGACAGACAGTCGAGATCACCCATATGGAAATGTCTGTATCATTACTGAATGTATTCAAGTGGGCACAGTATACAATCAATCATATAGTTATTTAAGTAAAGGTATGCAAGACTGATGAGATCACTTTCCTAGTCAGGGAAACACATTAACTGGAAAGTGCAGGTAGGCCCAAGGTAGCTCATCAATATACAACACAGCATTAGTAGCTGATTTTGAGCTGCAAGAGGATGGAGGAATCCAACTTGCGCTCAATAACGATTTCCAAGTGTGCACTAGCCCTTCACTACTACCTCTAATGCAAACGTGTAAATTCATCCCTTTTTAGGAACGGGCCTTGTTTCACCTGCTAATGCTGAACTTACATAGGGCTTATTGACCAGAAGATGTACAACTGTTGCAGCTGTTGAGGCTAGAAACAAGAATGACTCTCTTTTATTCTTTATAAAAGCTCTTGTAGCCCAGCCTTTCCGAACGTCTATATAAGTTCCATTGTTACAGGCGTCATCCATCATTTTCACTCTTACTTTTCTCAATATTGGCTGGTTTGGCAGAACAAGATGGGACGGCTTCAGGAGAGCTCGAAATGAACCTAGAAGCTTCTGTAGAGAGTTATAGGAAAAAAAGAGACACCCAGCCCTTTGATGGCACTTCTCTCTGTCTCTTTCCCCTCTGTCCATCTGCATACCTCTCACTCTCTAAATCCAATAATTTATATTGTATTCACTTCCCTCTTCCCAATCTTCCTGTCTCTACTTGTTCACTCTCTCAACTCAGTTCAACCCTCTTCTTTTCTTTAAAAAAAACATCTTATCTTTTATTAAAGGACGTCCCTATTTTCACACTGCTTTTTGATATGACATTCTTTCACGTTCTATAAAAGGAAGTGAAGTCGGTATTCGTGAAATATCATTGGTATACTGTCAGTACATTAAACCTTACGTTAGCATTGCCACACTTAGGCAATGCATTTCAGCTTTAGAACGTCTGAGCTTCTTGCCGGGCGTAGTGGCGTGCACCTGTTGTCCTAGCTACTTGGGAGGCTGAGGCTAGTGGATTGCTTGAGCTCAGGGGTTCTGGGCTGCACTCAGCTGTGTTGATCAGGTGTCCATGCTAAGTTGGGCATCAATATGGTGATCTGGAGGGAGCTCTAGAATTCCAGGTTGTTTAATGAGAGGTGCACCGACCAACGCTGGAAACAGAGCAGGCCAAAGCTTCTGTGTCCATCAGTAGTTGGACAGCACCTGTGAGCAGTAGGTGTTGAACAGCCTGCGCAAAACAGTGAGACCTAGCCTTTCCTTTTTTACTTAAAAAGGTAGACGTTTACAAGATGGTTATAGCTTACCTTGCCTAAACCAAGACTCTGTTTTCCTTTAAATACAGGAAATATGAGGAACAGATGAACTCGGCCAAACAGGCTAGAATAGCAGTCAATTCTACAGGATGGAGACATAGGGCAATGACAAATTGCAGAAGGAGACAAATGAAAACTATTCTCGCCGTAGAAAAATGGTTGTGTGATTTCTAGCAAAGATGAATAAAAGGAATTTTTTCCTATTCCAGAGCCTGTAGGATTAAACAGGTGTGTCAAGTAAAAAGTAGCCTTAGAAGCTACATTTAGAAATATGCTTCTTAGCCCTTCTGCTGGTTTTGCATTTCCAGTTCTAATTTATTTTCTGATTAGCCTTCATTCACACCCATTTATGAAAGAAAAGAAGAAATTGCAGGGTTGTTCGCTGTTCTTGTGAAACATGCAACAAGTGAGATCTGTGGAAGTCCGCAGACTGCGGAGCTACTGGACTTCCACTGCCTAACTATTGCTGACTCAGTACTGTTACATTTTCACTATCTTTAAAAATCTCATCTTAAAGGAGTTGGGTGACAGACAGTCGAGATCACCCATAGGGAAATGTCTATATCATTACTGAATGTAATCAATTGGGCACAGTATACAATCAATCATATAGTTATTTAAGTAAAGGTATGCAAGACTGATGAGATCACTTTCCTAGTCAGGGAAACACATTAACTGGAAAGTGCAGGTAGGCCCAAGATAGCTCATCAATATACAACATGGCATTAGTAGCTGATTTTGAGCTGCGAGAGGATGGAGGAATCCAACTTGCGCTCAATAACGATTTCCAAGTGTGCACTAGCCCTTCACCACCACCTCTAATGCAAACGTGTAAATTCCTCCCTTTGTAGGAACGGGCCTTGTTTCACCTGCTAAAGCTGAACTTACATAGGGCTTATTGGCCAGAAGATGTACAACTGTTGCAGCTGTTGAGGCTAGAAACAAGAATGACTCTCTTTCATTATTTATAAAAGCTCTTGTAGTCCAGCCTTTCCGAACGTCTGTATAAGTTCCACTGTTACAGGCGTCATCCATCGTTTTCACTCTTACTTTTCTCAATATTGGCTGGTTTGGCAGAACAAGAAGGGACGGCTTCAGGAGAGCTCGAATTGAAAATAGAAGCTTCTGCAGAGAGTTACAGGAAAAAAAGAGACACCCAGCCCTTTGATGGTTCTTCTCTCTCTGTCTCTTTCCCCTCTGTCCATCTGCGTACCTCTCACTCTCTAAATCCTATAATGTATATTGTATTCACTTCCCTCTTCCCAATCTTCCTGATTCTACTTGTTCACTCTCTCAACTCAGTTCAACCCTCTTCTTTTGTTTAAAAAAAAATCTTATCTTTTATTAAAGGACGTCCCTATTTTTACACTGCTTTTTGATATGACATTCTTTCACTTTCTATAAAAGGAAGTGAAGTCGGTATTCATGAAAAATCATTGGTATACTGTCAGTACATTAAACCTTACGTTAGCAATGCCACACTTAGGCAATGCATTTCACCTTTAGAACGTCTGCTGTACTTGCTGGGCATAGTGGTGTGTGCCTGTTGTCCTACCTACTTGGGAGGCTGAGGCTAGAGGATTCATTGAGCTCAGGGGTTCTGGGCTGCACTCAGTCTGTGTTCATCAGGTGTCCATGCTAAGTTGGGCATCAATATGGTGTTCTGGAGGGAAATCTAGAATTACCGCTTGTTTAATGAGAGGTGCACAGACGAATGCTGGAAACAGAGCAGGCCAAAGCTTCCATGTCCATCAGCAGTAGGACAGCACCTGTGAGCAACAGGTGTTGAACAGGCTGAGCAAAACAGTGAGACCTAGCCTTTTCTTTTTTACTTAAAAAGGTAGGCCTTTACAAGATGGTTATAGCTTACTTTGCCTAAACCAAGGCCCTGTTTTCCTTTAAATACAGGAAATATGAGGAACAGATGAACTCGGCCAAACAGGCTAGAATAGCAGTCAATTCTACAGAATGGAGACATAGGGCAATGACAAATTGCAGAAGGAGACAAATGAAAACTATTCTCGGCGTAGAAAAATGGTTGTGTGATTTCTAGCAAAGATGAATAAAAGGCATTTTTCCTATTCCAGAGCCCGTAGGATTAAACAGGTGTGTCAAGTAAAAAGTAGCATTAGAAGCTAAATTTAGAAATATGCTTCTTAGCCCTTCTGCTGGTTTTGCACTTCCAGTTCTCATTTATTTTCTGATTAGCCTTCATTCACACCCATTTATGAAAGAAAAGAAGAAATTGCAGGGTTGTTCGCTGTTCTTGTGAAACATGCAACAAGTGAGATCTGTGTAAGTCCGCAGACTGCGGAGCTACTGGACTTCCACTGCTTAACTATTCCTGACTCAGTACTGTTACATTTTCACTATCTTTAAGAATCTCAGCTTAAAGGAGTTGGGTGACAGGCAGTCGAGATCACCCATATGGAAATGTCTGTATCATTACTGAATGTATTCAATTGGGCACAGTATACAATCAATCATATAGTTATTTAAGTAAAGGTATGCAAGACTGATGAGATCACTTTCCTAGTCAGGGAAACACATTAACTGGAAAGTGCAGGTAGGCCCAAGATAGCTCATCAATATACAACACGGCATTAGTAGCTGATTTTGAGCTGCGAGCGGATGGAGGAATCCAACTTGCGCTCAATAACGATTTCCAAGTGTGCACTAGCCCTTCACTACCACCTCTAATGCAAACGTGTAAATTCATCCCTTTGTAGGAACGGGCCTTGTTTCACCTGCTAATGCTGAACTTACATAGGGCTTATTGACCAGAAGATGTACAACTGTTGCAGCTGTTGAGGCTAGAAACAAGAATGACTCTCTTTTATTCTTTATAAAAGCTCTTGTAGCCCAGCCTTTCCGAACGTCTATATAAGTTCCATTGTTACAGGCGTCATCCATCATTTTCACTCTTACTTTTCTCAATATTGGCTGGTTTGGCAGAACAAGAAGGGATGGCTTCAGGAGAGCTCGAATTGAACCTAGAAGCTTCTGTAGAGAGTTACAGGAAAAAAAGAGACACCCAGCCCTTTGATGGCACTTCTCTCTGTCTCTTTCCCCTCTGTCCATCTGCATACCTCTCACTCTCTAAATCCTATAATTTATATTGTATTCACTTCCCTCTTCCCAATCTTCCTGTCTCTACTTGTTCACTCTCTCAACTCAGTTCAACCCTCTTCTTTTCTTTAAAAAAAACATCTTATTTTTTATTAAAGGACGTCCCTATTTTCACACTGCTTTTTGATATGACATTCTTTCACTTTCTATAAAAGGAAGTGAAGTCGGTATTCGTGAAATATCATTGGTATACTGTCAGTACATTAAACCTTATGTTAGCATTGCCACACTTAGGCAATGCATTTCAGCTTTAGAACGTCTGCTGTTCTTGCCGGGCATAGTGGTGTGTACCTGTTGTCCTAGCTACTTGGGAGGCTGAGGCTAGTGGATTGCTTGAGCTCAGTGGTTCTGGGCTGCACTCAGCTGTGTTGATTAGGTGTCCATGCTAAGTTGGGCATCAATATGGTGTTCTGGAGGGAGCGCTAGAATTCCAGGTTGTTTAATGAGAGGTGCACCAACCAAGGCTGGAAACAGAGCAAGTCAAAGCTTCCGTGTCCATCAGTAGTTGGACAGCATCTGTGAGCAGTAGGTGTTGAACAGCCTGAGCAAAACAGTGAGACCTAGCCTTTTCTTTTTTACTTAAAAAGGTAGACGTTTACAAGATGGTTATAGATTACTTTGCCTAAACCAAGACCCTGTTTTCCTTTAAATACAGGAAATATGAGGAACAGATGAACTCGGCCAAACAGGCTAGAATAGCAGTCAATTCTACAGGATGGAGACATAGGGCAATGACAAATTGCAGAAGGAGACAAATGAAAACTATTCTCGCCGTAGAAAAATGGTTGTGTGATTTCTAGCAAAGATGAATAAAAGGAATTTTTTCCTATTCCAGAGCCTGTAGGATTAAACAGGGTTGTCAAGTAAAAAGTAGCCTTAGAAGCTACATTTAGAAATATGCTTCTTAGCCCTTCTGCTGGTTTTGCATTTCCAGTTCTAATTTATTTTCCGATTATCCTTCATTCACACCCATTTATGAAAGAAAAGAAGAAATTGCAGGGTTGTTCGCTGTTCTTGTGAAACATGCAACAAGTGAGATCTGTGTAAGTCCGCAGACTGCGGAGCTACTGGACTTCCACTGCCTAACTATTCCTGACTCAGTACTGTTACATTTTCACTATCTTTAAGAATCTCAGCTTAAAGGAGTTGGGTGACTGACAGTCGAGATCACCCATATGGAAATGTCTGTATCATTACTGAATGTATTCAATTGGGCACAGTATACAATCAATCATATAGTTATTTAAGTAAAGGTATGCAAGACTGATGAGATCACTTTCCTATTCAGGGAAACACATTAACTGGAAAGTGCAGGTAGGCCCAAGATAGCTCATCAATATACAACACGGCATTAGTAGCTGATTTTGAGCTGCGAGAGGATGGAGGAATCCAACTTGCGCTCAATAACGATTTCCAAGTGTGCACTAGCCCTTCACTACCACCTCTAATGCAAACGTGTAAATTCATCCCTTTGTAGGAACGGGCCTTGTTTCACCTGCTAATGCTGAACTTACATAGGGCTTATTGACCAGAAGATGTACAACTGTTGCAGCTGTTGAGGCTAGAAACAAGAATGACTCTCTTTTATTCTTTATAAAAGCTCTTGTAGCCCAGCCTTTCCGAACGTCTATATAAGTTCCATTGTTACAGGCATCATCCATCATTTTCACTCTTACTTTTCTCAATATTGGCTGGTTTGGCAGAACAAGAAGGGATGGCTTCAGGAGAGCTCGAATTGAACCTAGAAGCTTCTGTAGAGAGTTACAGGAAAAAAAGAGACACCCAGCCCTTTGATGGCACTTCTCTCTGTCTCTTTCCCCTCTGTCCATCTGCATACCTCTCACTCTCTAAATCCTATAATTTATATTGTATTCACTTCCCTCTTCCCAATCTTCCTGTCTCTACTTGTTCACTCTCTCAACTCAGTTCAACCCTCTTCTTTTCTTTAAAAAAAACATCTTATCTTTTATTAAAGGACGTCCCTATTTTCACACTGCTTTTTGATATGACATTCTTTCACTTTCTATAAAAGGAAGTGAAGTCGGTATTCGTGAAATATCATTGGTATACTGTCAGTACATTAAACCTTACGTTAGCATTGCCACACTTAGGCAATGCATTTCAGCTTTAGAACGTGTGCTTTTCGCGCCAGGCATAGTGGCGTGTACCTGTTGTCCTAGCTACTTGGGAGGCTGAGGCTAGTGGATTGCTTGAGCTCAGGGGTTCTGGGCTGCACTCAGCTGTGTTGATCAGGAGTCCATGCTAAGTTGGGCATCAATATGGTGTTCTGGAGGGAGCTCTAGAATTCCAGGTTGTTTAATGAGAGGTGCACCGACCAAGGCTGGAAACAGAGCAGGCCTAAGCTTCTGTGTCCATCCGTAGTTGGACAGCACCTGTGAGCAGTAGGTGTTGAACAGCCTGAGCAAAACAGTGAGACCTAGCCTTTTCTTTTTTACTTAAAAAGGTAGACGTTTACAAGATGGATATAGCTTACTTTGCCTAAACCAAGACCCTGTTTTCCTTTAAATACAGGAAATATGAGGAACAGATGAACTCGGCCAAACAGGCTAGAATAGCAGTCAATTCTACAGAATGGAGACATAGGGCAATGACAAATTGCAGAAGGAGACAAAGGAAAACTATTCTTGGCGTAGAAAAATGGTTGTGTGATTTCTAGCAAAGATGAATAAAAGGAATTTTTCCTATTCCAGAGCCTGTAGGATTAAACAGGTGTGTCAAGTAAAAAGTAGCCTTAGAAGCTACATTTAGAAATATGCTTCTTAGCCCTTCTGCTGGTTTTGCATTTCCAGTTCTAATTTATTTTCCGATTATCCTTCATTCACACCCATTTATGAAAGAAAAGAAGAAATTGCAGGGTTGTTCGCTGTTCTTGTGAAACATGCAACAAGTGAGATCTGTGGAAGTCCGCAGATTGCGGAGCTACTGGACTTCCACTGCCTAACTATTCCTGACTCAGTACTGTTACATTTTCACTATCTTTAAGAATCTCAGCTTAAAGGAGTTGGGTGACAGACAGTCGAGATCACCCATATGGAAATGTCTGTATCATTACTGAATGTATTCAAGTGGGCACAGTATACAATCAATCATATAGTTATTTAAGTAAAGGTATGCAAGACTGATGAGATCACTTTCCTAGTCAGGGAAACACATTAGCTGGAAAGTGCAGGTAGGCCCAAGATAGCTCATCAATATACAACACAGCATTAGTAGCTGATTTTGAGCTGCGAGAGGATGGAGGAATTCAACTTGCGCTCAATAACGATTTCCAAGTGTGCACTAGCCCTTCACTACCACCTCTAATGCAAACGTGTAAATTCATCCCTTTGTAGGAACGGGCCTTGTTTCACCTGCTAATGCTGAACTTCCATAGGGCTTATTGACCAGAAGATGTACAACTGTTGCAGCTGTTGAGGCTAGAAACAAGAATGACTCTCTTTTATTCTTTATAAAAGCTCTTGTAGCCCAGCCTTTCCGAACGTCTATATAAGTTCCATTGTTACAGGCGTCATCCATCATTTTCACTCTTACTTTTCTCAATATTGGCTGGTTTGGCAGAACAAGAAGGGACGGCTTCAGGAGAGCTCGAATTGAACCTAGAAGCTTCTGTAGAGAGTTATAGGAAAAAAAGAGACACCCAGCCCTTTGATGGCACTTCTGTCTGTCTCTTTCCCCTCTGTCCATCTGCATACCTCGCACTCTCTAAATCCTATAATTTATATTGTATTCACTTCCCTCTTCCCAATCTTCCTGTCTCTACTTGTTCACTCTCTCAACTCAGTTCAACCCTCTTCTTTTCTTTTTAAAAAACATCTTATCTTTTATTAAAGGACGTCCCTATTTTCACACTGCTTTTTGATATGACATTCTTTCACTTTCTATAAAAGGAAGTGAAGTCGGTATTCGTGAAATATCATTGGTATACTGTCAGTACATTAAACCTTACGTTAGCATTGCCACACTTAGGCAATGCATTTCAGCTTTAGAACATCTGCTCTTCTTGCCGGGCATAGTGGCGTGTGCCTGTTGTCCTAGCTACTTGAGAGGCTGAGGCTAGTGGATTGCTTGAGCTCAGGGGTTCTGGGCTGCACTCAGCTGTGTTGATCAGGTGTCCATGCTAAGTTGGGCATCAATATGGTGTTCTGGAGGGAGCTCTAGAATTCCAGGCTGTTTAATGAGAGGTGCACTGACCAAGGCTGGAAACAGAGCAGACCAAAGCATCCGTGTCCATCAGTAGTTAGACAGCACATGTGAGCAGTAGGTGTTGAACAGCCTGAGCAAAACAGTGAGACCTAGCCTCTCCTTTTTTACTTAAAAAGGTAGACGTTTACAAGATGGTTATAGCTTACTTTGCCTAAACCAAGACTCTGTTTTCCTTTAAATACAGGCAATATGAGGAACAGATGAACTCGGCCAAACAGGCTAGAATAGCAGTCAATTCTACAGGATGGAGACATAGGGCAATGACAAATTGCAGAAGGAGACAAATGAAAACTATTCTCGCCGTAGAAAAATGGTTGTGTGATTTCTAGCAAAGATGAATAAAAGGATTTTTTTCCTATTCCAGAGCCTGTAGGATTAAACAGGTGTGTCAAGTAAAAAGTAGCCTTAGAAGCTACGTTTAGAAATATGCTTCTTAGCCCTTCTGCTGGTTTTGCATTTCCAGTTCTAATTTATTTTCAGATTATCCTTCATTCACACCCATTTATGAAAGAAAAGAAGAAATTGCAGGGTTGTTCGCTGTTCTTGTGAAACATGCAACAAGTGAGATCTGTGTAAGTCCGCAGACTGCGGAGCTACTGGACTTCCACTGCCTAACTATTCCTGACTCAGTACTGTTACATTTTCACTATCTTTAAGAATCTCAGCTTAAAGGAGTTGGGTGACTGACAGTCGAGATCACCCATATGGAAATGTCTGTATCATTACTGAATGTATTCAATTGGGCACAGTATACAATCAATCATATAGTTATTTAAGTAAAGGTATGCAAGACTGATGAGATCATTTTCCTAGTCAGGGAAACACATTAACTGGAAAGTGCAGGTAGGCCCAAGATAGCTCATCAATATACAACACGGCATTAGTAGCTGATTTTGAGCTGCGAGAGGATGGAGGAATCCAACTTGCGCTCAATAACGATTTCCAAGTGTGCACTAGCCCTTCACTACCACCTCTAATGCAAACGTGTAAATTCATCCCTTTGTAGGAACGGGCCTTGTTTCACCTGCTAATGCTGAACTTACATAGGGCTTATTGACCAGAAGATGTACAACTGTTGCAGCTGTTGAGGCTAGAAACAAGAATGACTCTCTTTTATTCTTTATAAAAGCTCTTGTAGCCCAGCCTTTCCGAACGTCTATATAAGTTCCATTGTTACAGGCGTCATCCATCATTTTCACTCTTACTTTTCTCAATATTGGCTGGTTTGGCAGAACAAGAAGGGACGGCTTCAGGAGAGCTCGAATTGAACCTAGAAGCTTCTGTAGAGAGTTACAGGAAAAAAAGAGACACCCAGCCCTTTGATGGCACTTCTCTCTGTCTCTTTCCCCTCTGTCCATCTGCATACCTCTCACTCTCTAAATCCTATAATTTATATTGTATTCACTTCCCTCTTCCCAATCTTCCTGTCTCTACTTGTTCACTCTCTCAACTCAGTTCAACCCTCTTCTTTTCTTTTAAAAAAACATCTTATCTTTTATTAAAGGACGTCCCTATTTTCACACTGCTTTTTGATATGACATTCTTTCACTTTCTATAAAAGGAAGTGAAGTCGGTATTCGTGAAATATCATTGGTATACTGTCAGTACATTAAACCTTACGTTAGCATTGCCACACTTAGGCAATGCATTTCAGCTTTAGAACGTCTGCTGTTCATGCCGGGCATAGTGGCGTGTACCTGTTGTCCTAGCTACTTGGGAGGCTGAGGCTAGTGGATTGCTTGAGCTCAGGGGTTCTGGGCTGCACTCAGCTGTGTTGATCAGGAGTTCATGCTAAGTTGGGCATCAATATGGTGTTCTGGAGGGAGCTCTAGAATTCCAGGTTGTTTAATGAGAGGTGCACCGACCAAGGCTGGAAACAGAGCGGGCCAAAGCATCCGTGTCCATCAGTAGTTGGACAGCACCTGTGAGCAGTAGGTGTTGAACAGCCTGAGCAAAGCAATGAGACCTAGCCTTTTCTTTTTTACTTAAAAAGGTAGACGTTTACAAGATGGTTATAGCTTACTTTGCCTAAACCAAGACTCTGTTTTCCTTTAAATACAGGAAATATGAGGAACAGATGAACTCGGCCAAACAGGCTAGAATGAATAGCAGTCAATTCTACAGAATGGAGACATAGGGCAATGACAAATTGCAGAAGGAGACAAATGAAAACTATTCTCGGCGTAGAAAAATGGTTGTGTGATTTCTAGCAAAGATGAATAAAAGGAATTTTTTCCTATTCCAGAGCCTGTAGGATTAAACAGGTGTGTCAAGTAAAAAGTAGCCTTAGAAGCTACATTTAGAAATATGCTTCTTATCCCTTCTGCTGGTTTTGCATTTCCAGTTCTAATTTATTTTCAGATTATCCTTCATTCACACCCATTTATGAAAGAAAAGAAGAAATTGCAGGGTTGTTCGCTGTTCTTGTGAAACATGCAACAAGTGAGATCTGTGGAAGTCCGCAGACTGCGGAGCTAGTGGACTTCCACTGCTTAACTATTCCTGACTCAGTACTGTTACATTTTCACTATCTATAAGAATCTCAGCTTAAAGGAGTTGGGTGACTGACAGTCGAGATCACCCATATGGAAATGTCTGTATCATTACTGAATGTATTCAATTGGGCACAGTATACAATCAATCATATAGTTATTTAAGTAAAGGTATGCAAGACTGATGAGATCACTTTCCTAGTCAGGGAAACACATTAACTGGAAAGTGCAGGTAGGCCCAAGATAGCTCATCAATATACAACACGGCATTAGTAGCTGATTTTGAGCTGCGAGAGGATGGAGGAATCCAACTTGCGCTCAATAACGATTTCCAAGTGTGCACTAGCCCTTCACTACCACCTCTAATGCAAACGTGTAAATTCATCCCTTTGTAGGAACGGGCCTTGTTTCACCTGCTAATGCTGAACTTACATAGGGCTTATTGACCAGAAGATGTACAACTGTTGCAGCTGTTGAGGCTAGAAACAAGAATGACTCTCTTTTATTCTTTATAAAAGCTCTTGTAGCCCAGCCTTTCCGAACATCTATATAAGTTCCATTGTTACAGGCGTCATCCATCATTTTCACTCTTACTTTTCTCAATATTGGCTGGTTTGGCAGAACAAGAAGGGACGGCTTCAGGAGAGCTCGAATTGAACCTAGAAGCTTCTGTAGAGAGTTACAGGAAAAAAAGAGACACCCAGCCCTTTGATGGCACTTCTCTCTGTCTCTTTCCCCTCTGTCCATCTGCATACCTCTCACTCTCTAAATCCTATAATTTATATTGTATTCACTTCCCTCTTCCCAATCTTCCTGTCTCTACTTGTTCACTATCTCAACTCAGTTCAACCCTCTTCTTTTCTTTTAAAAAAACATCTTATCTTTTATTAAAGGACGTCCCTATTTTCACACTGCTTTTTGATATGACATTCTTTCACTTTCTATAAAAGGAAGTGAAGTCGGTATTCGTGAAATATCATTGGTATACTGTCAGTACATTAAACCTTACGTTAGCATTGCCACACTTAGGCAATGCATTTCAGCTTTAGAACGTCTGCTCTTCTCGCCGGGCATAGTGGCGTGTGCCTGTGGTCCTAGCTACTTGAGAGCCTGAGGCTAGTGGATTGCTTGAGCTCAGGGGTTCTGGGCTGCACTCAGCTGTGTTGATCAGGTGTCCATTTTAAGTTGGGCATCAATATGGTGTTCTGTAGGGAGCTCTAGAATTTCAGGTTGTTTAATGAGAGGTGCACTGACCAAGGCTGGAAACAGAGCAGACCAAAGCTTCCGTGTCCATCAGTAGTTGGACCGCACCTGTGAGCAGTAGGTGTTTAACAGCCTGAGCAAAACAGTGAGACCTAGCCTTTCCTTTTTTACTTAAAAAGGTAGACGTTTATAAGATGGTTATAGCTTACTTTGCCTAAACCAAGACTCTGTTTTCCTTTAAATACAGGAAATATGAGGAACAGATTAACTCGGCCAAACAGGCTAGAATAGCAGTCAATTCTACAGGATGGAGACATAGGGCAATGACAAATTGCAGAAGGAGACAAATGAAAACTATTCTCGCCGTAGAAAAATGGTTGTGTGATTTCTAGCGAAATGAATAAACGGATTTTTTTCCTATTCCAGAGCCTGTAGGATTAAACAGGTGTGTCAAGTAAAAAGTAGCCTTAGAAGCTACATTTAGAAATATGCTTCTTAGCCCTTCTGCTGGTTTTGCATTTCCAGTTCTAATTTATTTTCAGATTATCCTTCATTCACACCCATTTATGAAAGAAAAGAAGAAATTGCAGGGTTGTTCGCTGTTCTTGTGAAACATGCAACAAGTGAGATCTGTGTAAGTCCGCAGACTGCGGAGCTACTGGACTTCCACTGCTTAACTATTCCTGACTCAGTACTGTTACATTTTCACTATCTTTAAGAATCTCAGCTTAAAGGAGTTGGGTGACTGACAGTCGAGATCACCCATATGGAAATGTCTGTATCATTACTGAATCTATTCAATTGGGCACAGTATACAATCAATCATATAGTTATTTAAGTAAAGGTATGCAAGACTGATGAGATCACTTTCCTAGTCAGGGAAACACATTAACTGGAAAGTGCAGGTAGGCCCAAGATAGCTCATCAATATACAAAACGGCATTAGTAGCTGATTTTGAGCTGCGAGAGGATGGAGGAATCCAAGTTGCGCTCAATAACGATTTCCAAGTGTGCACTAGCCCTTCACTACCACCTCTAATGCAAACGTGTAAATTCATCCCTTTGTAGGAACGGGCCTTGTTTCACCTGCTAATGCTGAACTTACATAAGGCTTATTGACCAGAAGATGTACAACTGTTGCAGCTGTTGAGGCTAGAAACAAGAATGACTCTCTTTTATTCTTTATAAAAGCTCTTGTAGCCCAGCCTTTCCGAACGTCTATATAAGTTCCATTGTTACAGGCGTCATCCATCATTTTCACTCTTACTTTTCTCAATATTGGCTGGTTTGGCAGAACAAGAAGGGACGGCTTCAGGAGAGCTCGAATTGAACCTAGAAGCTTCTGTAGAGAGTTACAGGAAAAAAAGAGACACCCAGCCCTTTGATGGCACTTCTCTCTGTCTCTTTCCCCTCTGTCCATCTGCATACCTCTCACTCTCTAAATCCTATAATTTATATTGTATTCACTTCCCTCTTCCCAATCTTCCTGTCTCTACTTGTTCACTCTCTCAACTCAGTTCAACCCTCTTCTTTTCTTTAAAAAAAACATCTTATCTTTTATTAAAGGACGTCCCTATTTTCACACTGCTTTTTGATATGACATTCTTTCACTTTCTATAAAAGGAAGTGAAGTCGGTATTCGTGAAATATCATTGGTATACTGTCAGTACATTAAACCTTACGTTAGCATTGCCACACTTAGGCAATGCATTTCAGCTTTAGAACGTCTGCTGTTCACGCCGGGCATAGTGGCGTGTACCTGTTGTCCTAGCTACTTGGGAGGCTGAGGCTAGTGGATTGCTTGAGCTCTGGGGTTCTGGGCTGCACTCAGCTGTGTTGATCAGGAGTCCATGCTAAGTTGGGCATCAATATGGTGTTCTGGAGGGAGCTCTAGAATTCCAGGTTGTTTAATGAGAGGTGCACCAACCAAGGCTGGAAACAGAGCAGGCCAAAGCTTCCGTGTCCATCAGTAGTTGGACAGCACCTGTGAGCAGTAGGTGTTGAACAGCCTGAGCAAAACAGTGAGACCTAGCCTTTTCTTTTTTACTTAAAAAGGTAGACGTTTACAAGATGGTTATAGCTTACTTTGCCTAAACCAAGACTCTGTTTTCCTTTAAATACAGGAAATATGAGGAACAGATGAACTCGGCCAAACAGGCTAGAATGAATAGCAGTCAATTCTACAGAATGGAGACATAGGGCAATGACAAATTGCAGAAGGAGACAAATGAAAACTATTCTCGGCGTAGAAAAATGGTTGTGTGATTTCTAGCAAAGATGAATAAAAGGAATTTTTTCCTATTCCAGAGCCTGTAGGAATAAACAGGTGTGTCAAGTAAAAAGTAGCCTTAGAAGCTACATTTAGAAATATGCTTCTTAGCCCTTCTGCTGGTTTTGCATTTCCAGTTCTAATTTATTTTCAGATTATCCTTCATTCACACCCATTTATGAAAGAAAAGAAGAAATTGCAGGGTTGTTCGCTGTTCTTGTGAAACATGCAACAAGTGAGATCTGTGGAAGTCCGCAGACTGCGGAGCTACTGGACTTCCACTGCCTAACTATTCCTGACTCAGTACTGTTACATTTTCACTATCTTTAAGAATCTCAGCTTAAAGGAGTTGGGTGACAGACAGTCGAGATCACCCATATGGAAATGTCTGTATCATTACTGAATGTATTCAAGTGGGCACAGTATACAATAAATCATATAGTTATTTAAGTAAAGGTATGCAAGACTGATGAGATCACTTTCCTAGTCAGGGAAACACATTAACTGGAAAGTGCAGGTAGGCCCAAGATAGCTCATCAATATACAACATGGCATTAGTAGCTGATTTTGAGCTGCGAGAGGATGGAGGAATCCAACTTGCGCTCAATAACGATTTCCAAGTGTGCACTAGCCCTTCACCACCACCTCTAATGCAAACGTGTAAATTCCTCCCTTTGTAGGAACGGGCCTTGTTTCACCTGCTAAAGCTGAACTTACATAGGGCTTATTGGCCAGAAGATGTACAACTGTTGCAGCTGTTGAGGCTAGAAACAAGAATGACTCTCTTTCATTATTTATAAAAGCTCTTGTAGTCCAGCCTTTCCGAACGTCTGTATAAGTTCCACTGTTACAGGCGTCATCCATCGTTTTCACTCTTACTTTTCTCAATATTGGCTGGTTTGGCAGAACAAGAAGGGACAGCTTCAGGAGAGCTCGAATTGAAAATAGAAGCTTCTGCAGAGAGTTACAGGAAAAAAAGAGACACCCAGCCCTTTGATGGTTCTTCTCTCTCTGTCTCTTTCCCCTCTGTCCATCTGCGTACCTCTCACTCTCTAAATCCTATAATGTATATTGTATTCACTTCCCTCTTCCCAATCTTCCTGATTCTACTTGTTCACTCTCTCAACTCAGTTCAGCCCTCTTCTTTTGTTTAAAAAAAAATCTTATCTTTTATTAAAGGACGTCCCTATTTTTACACTGCTTTTTGATATGACATTCTTTCACTTTCTATAAAAGGAAGTGAAGTCGGTATTCATGAAAAATCATTGGTATACTGTCAGTACATTAAACCTTACGTTAGCAATGCCACACTTAGGCAATGCATTTCACCTTTAGAACGTCTGCTGTACTTGCTGGGCATAGTGGTGTGTGCCTGTTGTCCTACCTACTTGGGAGGCTGAGGCTAGAGGATTCATTGAGCTCAGGGGTTCTGGGCTGCACTCAGTCTGTGTTCATCAGGTGTCCATGCTAAGTTGGGCATCAATATGGTGTTCTGGAGGGAAATCTAGAATTACAGGTTGTTTAATGAGAGGTGCACAGACCAATGCTGGAAACAGAGCAGGCCAAAGCTTCCATGTCCATCAGCAGTAGGACAGCACCTGTGAGCAACAGGTGTTGAACAGGCTGAGCAAAACAGTGAGACCTAGCCTTTTCTTTTTTACTTAAAAAGGTAGGCCTTTACAAGATGGTTATAGCTTACTTTGCCTAAACCAAGGCCCTGTTTTCCTTTAAATACAGGAAATATGAGGAACAGATGAACTCGGCCAAACAGGCTAGAATAGCAGTCAATTCTACAGAATGGAGACATAGGGCAATGACAAATTGCAGAAGGAGACAAATGAAAACTATTCTCGGCGTAGAAAAATGGTTGTGTGATTTCTAGCAAAGATGAATAAAAGGCATTTTTCCTATTCCAGAGCCCGTAGGATTAAACAGGTGTGTCAAGTAAAAAGTAGCATTAGAAGCTAAATTTAGAAATATGCTTCTTAGCCCTTCTGCTGGTTTTGCACTTCCAGTTCTCATTTATTTTCTGATTAGCCTTCATTCACACCCATTTATGAAAGAAAAGAAGAAATTGCAGGGTTGTTTGCTGTTCTTGTGAAACATGCAACACGTGAGATCTGTGTAAGTCCGCAGACTGCGGAGCTACTGGACTTCCACTGCCTAACTATTCCTGACTCAGTACTGTTACATTTTCACTATCTTTAAGAATCTCAGCTTAAAGGAGTTGGGTGACAGGCAGTCGAGATCACCCATATGGAAATGTCTGTATCATTACTGAATGTATTCAATTGGGCACAGTATACAATCAATCATATAGTTATTTAAGTAAAGGTATGCAAGACTGATGAGATCACTTTCCTAGTCAGGGAAACACATTAACTGGAAAGTGCAGGTAGGCCCAAGATAGCTCATCAATATACAACACGGCATTAGTAGCTGATTTTGAGCTGCGAGAGGATGGAGGAATCCAACTTGCGCTCAATAACGATTTCCAAGTGTGCACTAGCCCTTCACTACCACCTCTAATGCAAACGTGTAAATTCATCCCTTTGTAGGAACGGGCCTTGTTTCACCTGCTAATGCTGAACTTACATAGGGCTTATTGACCAGAAGATGTACAACTGTTGCAGCTGTTGAGGCTAGAAACAAGAATGACTCTCTTTTATTCTTTATAAAAGCTCTTGTAGCCCAGCCTTTCCGAACGTCTATATAAGTTCCATTGTTACAGGCGTCATCCATCATTTTAACTCTTACTTTTCTCAATATTGGCTGGTTTGGCAGAACAAGAAGGGATGGCTTCAGGAGAGCTCGAATTGAACCTAGAAGCTTCTGTAGAGAGTTACAGGAAAAAAAGAGACACCCAGCCCTTTGATGGCACTTCTCTCTGTCTCTTTCCCCTCTGTCCATCTGCATACCTCTCACTCTCTAAATCCTATAATTTATATTGTATTCACTTCCCTCTTCCCAATCTTCCTGTCTCTACTTGTTCACTCTCTCAACTCAGTTCAACCCTCTTCTTTTCTTTAAAAAAAACATCTTATTTTTTATTAAAGGACGTCCCTATTTTCACACTGCTTTTTGATATGACATTCTTTCACTTTCTATAAAAGGAAGTGAAGTCGGTATTCGTGAAATATCATTGGTATACTGTCAGTACATTAAACCTTATGTTAGCATTGCCACACTTAGGCAATGCATTTCAGCTTTAGAACGTCTGCTGTTCTTGCCGGGCATAGTGGCGTGTACCTGTTGTCCTAGCTACTTGGGAGGCTGAGGCTAGTGGATTGCTTGAGCTCAGTGGTTCTGGGCTGCACTCAGCTGTGTTGATCAGGTGTCCATGCTAAGTTGGGCATCAATATGGTGTTCTGGAGGGAGCGCTAGAATTCCAGGTTGTTTAATGAGAGGTGCACCAACCAAGGCTGGAAACAGAGCAAGTCAAAGCTTCCGTGTCCATCAGTAGTTGGACAGCATCTGTGAGCAGTAGGTGTTGAACAGCCTGAGCAAAACAGTGAGACCTAGCCTTTTCTTTTTTACTTAAAAAGGTAGACGTTTACAAGATGGTTATAGATTACTTTGCCTAAACCAAGACCCTGTTTTCCTTTAAATACAGGAAATATGAGGAACAGATGAACTCGGCCAAACAGGCTAGAATAGCAGTCAATTCTACAGAATGGAGACATAGGGCAATGACAAATTGCAGAAGGAGACAAATGAAAACTATTCTCGGCGTAGAAAAATGGTTGTGTGATTTCTAGCAAAGATGAATAAAAGGAATTTTTTCCTATTCCAGAGCCTGTAGGATTAAACAGGTGTGTCAAGTAAAAAGTAGCCTTAGAAGCTACATTTAGAAATATGCTTCTTAGCCCTTCTGCTGGTTTTGCATTTCCAGTTCTAATTTATTTTCCGATTATCCTTCATTCACACCCATTTATGAAAGAAAAGAAGAAATTGCAGGGTTGTTCGCTGTTCTTGTGAAACATGCAACAAGTGAGATCTGTGTAAGTCCGCAGACTGCGGAGCTACTGGACTTCCACTGCCTAACTATTCCTGACTCAGTACTGTTACATTTTCACTATCTTTAAGAATCTCAGCTTAAAGGAGTTGGGTGACTGACAGTCGAGATCACCCATATGGAAATGTCTGTATCATTACTGAATGTATTCAATTGGGCACAGTATACAATCAATCATATAGTTATTTAAGTAAAGGTATGCAAGACTGATGAGATCACTTTCCTATTCAGGGAAACACATTAACTGGAAAGTGCAGGTAGGCCCAAGATAGCTCATCAATATACAACACGGCATTAGTAGCTGATTTTGAGCTGCGAGAGGATGGAGGAATCCAACTTGCGCTCAATAACGATTTCCAAGTGTGCACTAGCCCTTCACTACCACCTCTAATGCAAACGTGTAAATTCATCCCTTTGTAGGAACGGGCCTTGTTTCACCTGCTAATGCTGAACTTACATAGGGCTTATTGACCAGAAGATGTACAACTGTTGCAGCTGTTGAGGCTAGAAACAAGAATGACTCTCTTTTATTCTTTATAAAAGCTCTTGTAGCCCAGCCTTTCCGAACGTCTATATAAGTTCCATTGTTACAGGCGTCATCCATCATTTTCACTCTTACTTTTCTCAATATTGGCTGGTTTGGCAGAACAAGAAGGGATGGCTTCAGGAGAGCTCGAATTGAACCTAGAAGCTTCTGTAGAGAGTTACAGGAAAAAAAGAGACACCCAGCCCTTTGATGGCACTTCTCTCTGTCTCTTTCCCCTCTGTCCATCTGCATACCTCTCACTCTCTAAATCCTATAATTTATATTGTATTCACTTCCCTCTTCCCAATCTTCCTGTCTCTACTTGTTCACTCTCTCAACTCAGTTCAACCCTCTTCTTTTCTTTAAAAAAAACATCTTATCTTTTATTAAAGGACGTCCCTATTTTCACACTGCTTTTTGATATGACATTCTTTCACTTTCTATAAAAGGAAGTGAAGTCGGTATTCGTGAAATATCATTGGTATACTGTCAGTACATTAAACCTTACGTTAGCATTGCCACACTTAGGCAATGCATTTCAGCTTTAGAACGTGTGCTTTTCGCGCCAGGCATAGTGGCGTGTACCTGTTGTCCTAGCTACTTGGGAGGCTGAGGCTAGTGGATTGCTTGAGCTCAGGGGTTCTGGGCTGCACTCAGCTGTGTTGATCAGGAGTCCATGCTAAGTTGGGCATCAATATGGTGTTCTGGAGGGAGCTCTAGAATTCCAGGTTGTTTAATGAGAGGTGCACCGACCAAGGCTGGAAACAGAGCAGGCCTAAGCTTCTGTGTCCATCCGTAGTTGGACAGCACCTGTGAGCAGTAGGTGTTGAACAGCCTGAGCAAAACAGTGAGACCTAGCCTTTTCTTTTTTACTTAAAAAGGTAGACGTTTACAAGATGGATATAGCTTACTTTGCCTAAACCAAGACCCTGTTTTCCTTTAAATACAGGAAATATGAGGAACAGATGAACTCGGCCAAACAGGCTAGAATAGCAGTCAATTCTACAGAATGGAGACATAGGGCAATGACAAATTGCAGAAGGAGACAAAGGAAAACTATTCTTGGCGTAGAAAAATGGTTGTGTGATTTCTAGCAAAGATGAATAAAAGGAATTTTTCCTATTCCAGAGCCTGTAGGATTAAACAGGTGTGTCAAGTAAAAAGTAGCCTTAGAAGCTACATTTAGAAATATGCTTCTTAGCCCTTCTGCTGGTTTTGCATTTCCAGTTCTAATTTATTTTCCGATTATCCTTCATTCACACCCATTTATGAAAGAAAAGAAGAAATTGCAGGGTTGTTCGCTGTTCTTGTGAAACATGCAACAAGTGAGATCTGTGGAAGTCCGCAGATTGCGGAGCTACTGGACTTCCACTGCCTAACTATTCCTGACTCAGTACTGTTACATTTTCACTATCTTTAAGAATCTCAGCTTAAAGGAGTTGGGTGACAGACAGTCGAGATCACCCATATGGAAATGTCTGTATCATTACTGAATGTATTCAAGTGGGCACAGTATACAATCAATCATATAGTTATTTAAGTAAAGGTATGCAAGACTGATGAGATCACTTTCCTAGTCAGGGAAACACATTAGCTGGAAAGTGCAGGTAGGCCCAAGATAGCTCATCAATATACAACACAGCATTAGTAGCTGATTTTGAGCTGCGAGAGGATGGAGGAATTCAACTTGCGCTCAATAACGATTTCCAAGTGTGCACTAGCCCTTCACTACCACCTCTAATGCAAACGTGTAAATTCATCCCTTTGTAGGAACGGGCCTTGTTTCACCTGCTAATGCTGAACTTCCATAGGGCTTATTGACCAGAAGATGTACAACTGTTGCAGCTGTTGAGGCTAGAAACAAGAATGACTCTCTTTTATTCTTTATAAAAGCTCTTGTAGCCCAGCCTTTCCGAACGTCTATATAAGTTCCATTGTTACAGGCGTCATCCATCATTTTCACTCTTACTTTTCTCAATATTGGCTGGTTTGGCAGAACAAGAAGGGACGGCTTCAGGAGAGCTCGAATTGAACCTAGAAGCTTCTGTAGAGAGTTATAGGAAAAAAAGAGACACCCAGCCCTTTGATGGCACTTCTGTCTGTCTCTTTCCCCTCTGTCCATCTGCATACCTCGCACTCTCTAAATCCTATAATTTATATTGTATTCACTTCCCTCTTCCCAATCTTCCTGTCTCTACTTGTTCACTCTCTCAACTCAGTTCAACCCTCTTCTTTTCTTTTTAAAAAACATCTTATCTTTTATTAAAGGACGTCCCTATTTTCACACTGCTTTTTGATATGACATTCTTTCACTTTCTATAAAAGGAAGTGAAGTCGGTATTCGTGAAATATCATTGGTATACTGTCAGTACATTAAACCTTACGTTAGCATTGCCACACTTAGGCAATGCATTTCAGCTTTAGAACATCTGCTCTTCTTGCCGGGCATAGTGGCGTGTGCCTGTTGTCCTAGCTACTTGAGAGGCTGAGGCTAGTGGATTGCTTGAGCTCAGGGGTTCTGGGCTGCACTCAGCTGTGTTGATCAGGTGTCCATGCTAAGTTGGGCATCAATATGGTGTTCTGGAGGGAGCTCTAGAATTCCAGGCTGTTTAATGAGAGGTGCACTGACCAAGGCTGGAAACAGAGCAGACCAAAGCATCCGTGTCCATCAGTAGTTGGACAGCACCTGTGAGCAGTAGGTGTTGAACAGCCTGAGCAAAACAGTGAGACCTAGCCTCTCCTTTTTTACTTAAAAAGGTAGACGTTTACAAGATGGTTATAGCTTACTTTGCCTAAACCAAGACTCTGTTTTCCTTTAAATACAGGCAATATGAGGAACAGATGAACTCGGCCAAACAGGCTAGAATAGCAGTCAATTCTACAGGATGGAGACATAGGGCAATGACAAATTGCAGAAGGAGACAAATGAAAACTATTCTCGCCGTAGAAAAATGGTTGTGTGATTTCTAGCAAAGATGAATAAAAGGATTTTTTTCCTATTCCATAGCCTGTAGGATTAAACAGGTGTGTCAAGTAAAAAGTAGCCTTAGAAGCTACGTTTAGAAATATGCTTCTTAGCCCTTCTGCTGGTTTTGCATTTCCAGTTCTAATTTATTTTCAGATTATCCTTCATTCACACCCATTTATGAAAGAAAAGAAGAAATTGCAGGGTTGTTCGCTGTTCTTGTGAAACATGCAACAAGTGAGATCTGTGTAAGTCCGCAGACTGCGGAGCTACTGGACTTCCACTGCCTAACTATTCCTGACTCAGTACTGTTACATTTTCACTATCTTTAAGAATCTCAGCTTAAAGGAGTTGGGTGACTGACAGTCGAGATCACCCATATGGAAATGTCTGTATCATTACTGAATGTATTCAATTGGGCACAGTATACAATCAATCATATAGTTATTTAAGTAAAGGTATGCAAGACTGATGAGATCATTTTCCTAGTCAGGGAAACACATTAACTGGAAAGTGCAGGTAGGCCCAAGATAGCTCATCAATATACAACACGGCATTAGTAGCTGATTTTGAGCTGCGAGAGGATGGAGGAATCCAACTTGCGCTCAATAACGATTTCCAAGTGTGCACTAGCCCTTCACTACCACCTCTAATGCAAACGTGTAAATTCATCCCTTTGTAGGAACGGGCCTTGTTTCACCTGCTAATGCTGAACTTACATAGGGCTTATTGACCAGAAGATGTACAACTGTTGCAGCTGTTGAGGCTAGAAACAAGAATGACTCTCTTTTATTCTTTATAAAAGCTCTTGTAGCCCAGCCTTTCCAAACGTCTATATAAGTTCCATTGTTACAGGCGTCATCCATCATTTTCACTCTTACTTTTCTCAATATTGGCTGGTTTGGCAGAACAAGAAGGGACGGCTTCAGGAGAGCTCGAATTGAACCTAGAAGCTTCTGTAGAGAGTTACAGGAAAAAAAGAGACACCCAGCCCTTTGATGGCACTTCTCTCTGTCTCTTTCCCCTCTGTCCATCTGCATACCTCTCACTCTCTAAATCCTATAATTTATATTGTATTCACTTCCCTCTTCCCAATCTTCCTGTCTCTACTTGTTCACTCTCTCAACTCAGTTCAACCCTCTTCTTTTCTTTTAAAAAAACATCTTATCTTTTATTAAAGGACGTCCCTATTTTCACACTGCTTTTTGATATGACATTCTTTCACTTTCTATAAAAGGAAGTGAAGTCGGTATTCGTGAAATATCATTGGTATACTGTCAGTACATTAAACCTTACGTTAGCATTGCCACACTTAGGCAATGCATTTCAGCTTTAGAACGTCTGCTGTTCATGCCGGGCATAGTGGCGTGTACCTGTTGTCCTAGCTACTTGGGAGGCTGAGGCTAGTGGATTGCTTGAGCTCAGGGGTTCTGGGCTGCACTCAGCTGTGTTGATCAGGAGTTCATGCTAAGTTGGGCATCAATATGGTGTTCTGGAGGGAGCTCTAGAATTCCAGGTTGTTTAATGAGAGGTGCACCGACCAAGGCTGGAAACAGAGCGGGCCAAAGCTTCCGTGTCCATCAGTAGTTGGACAGCACCTGTGAGCAGTAGGTGTTGAACAGCCTGAGCAAAGCAATGAGACCTAGCCTTTTCTTTTTTACTTAAAAAGGTAGACGTTTACAAGATGGTTATAGCTTACTTTGCCTAAACCAAGACTCTGTTTTCCTTTAAATACAGGAAATATGAGGAACAGATGAACTCGGCCAAACAGGCTAGAATGAATAGCAGTCAATTCTACAGAATGGAGACATAGGGCAATGACAAATTGCAGAAGGAGACAAATGAAAACTATTCTCGGCGTAGAAAAATGGTTGTGTGATTTCTAGCAAAGATGAATAAAAGGAATTTTTTCCTATTCCAGAGCCTGTAGGATTAAACAGGTGTGTCAAGTAAAAAGTAGCCTTAGAAGCTACATTTAGAAATATGCTTCTTATCCCTTCTGCTGGTTTTGCATTTCCAGTTCTAATTTATTTTCAGATTATCCTTCATTCACACCCATTTATGAAAGAAAAGAAGAAATTGCAGGGTTGTTCGCTGTTCTTGTGAAACATGCAACAAGTGAGATCTGTGGAAGTCCGCAGACTGCGGAGCTAGTGGACTTCCACTGCTTAATTATTCCTGACTCAGTACTGTTACATTTTCACTATCTATAAGAATCTCAGCTTAAAGGAGTTGGGTGACTGACAGTCGAGATCACCCATATGGAAATGTCTGTATCATTACTGAATGTATTCAATTGGGCACAGTATACAATCAATCATATAGTTATTTAAGTAAAGGTATGCAAGACTGATGAGATCACTTTCCTAGTCAGGGAAACACATTAACTGGAAAGTGCAGGTAGGCCCAAGATAGCTCATCAATATACAACACGGCATTAGTAGCTGATTTTGAGCTGCGAGAGGATGGAGGAATCCAACTTGCGCTCAATAACGATTTCCAAGTGTGCACTAGCCCTTCACTACCACCTCTAATGCAAACGTGTAAATTCATCCCTTTGTAGGAACGGGCCTTGTTTCACCTGCTAATGCTGAACTTACATAGGGCTTATTGACCAGAAGATGTACAACTGTTGCAGCTGTTGAGGCTAGAAACAAGAATGACTCTCTTTTATTCTTTATAAAAGCTCTTGTAGCCCAGCCTTTCCGAACATCTATATAAGTTCCATTGTTACAGGCGTCATCCATCATTTTCACTCTTACTTTTCTCAATATTGGCTGGTTTGGCAGAACAAGAAGGGACGGCTTCAGGAGAGCTCGAATTGAACCTAGAAGCTTCTGTAGAGAGTTACAGGAAAAAAAGAGACACCCAGCCCTTTGATGGCACTTCTCTCTGTCTCTTTCCCCTCTGTCCATCTGCATACCTCTCACTCTCTAAATCCTATAATTTATATTGTATTCACTTCCCTCTTCCCAATCTTCCTGTCTCTACTTGTTCACTATCTCAACTCAGTTCAACCCTCTTCTTTTCTTTTAAAAAAACATCTTATCTTTTATTAAAGGACGTCCCTATTTTCACACTGCTTTTTGATATGACATTCTTTCACTTTCTATAAAAGGAAGTGAAGTCGGTATTCGTGAAATATCATTGGTATACTGTCAGTACATTAAACCTTACGTTAGCATTGCCACACTTAGGCAATGCATTTCAGCTTTAGAACGTCTGCTCTTCTTGCCGGGCATAGTGGCGTGTGCCTGTTGTCCTAGCTACTTGAGAGCCTGAGGCTAGTGGATTGCTTGAGCTCAGGGGTTCTGGGCTGCACTCAGCTGTGTTGATCAGGTGTCCATTTTAAGTTGGGCATCAATATGGTGTTCTGTAGGGAGCTCTAGAATTCCAGGTTGTTTAATGAGAGGTGCACTGACCAAGGCTGGAAACAGAGCAGACCAAAGCTTCCGTGTCCATCAGTAGTTGGACCGCACCTGTGAGCAGTAGGTGTTTAACAGCCTGAGCAAAACAGTGAGACCTAGCCTTTCCTTTTTTACTTAAAAAGGTAGACGTTTATAAGATGGTTATAGCTTACTTTGCCTAAACCAAGACTCTGTTTTCCTTTAAATACAGGAAATATGAGGAACAGATTAACTCGGCCAAACAGGCTAGAATAGCAGTCAATTCTACAGGATGGAGACATAGGGCAATGACAAATTGCAGAAGGAGACAAATGAAAACTATTCTCGCCGTAGAAAAATGGTTGTGTGATTTCTAGCGAAATGAATAAACGGATTTTTTTCCTATTCCAGAGCCTGTAGGATTAAACAGGTGTGTCAAGTAAAAAGTAGCCTTAGAAGCTACATTTAGAAATATGCTTCTTAGCCCTTCTGCTGGTTTTGCATTTCCAGTTCTAATTTATTTTCAGATTATCCTTCATTCACACCCATTTATGAAAGAAAAGAAGAAATTGCAGGGTTGTTCGCTGTTCTTGTGAAACATGCAACAAGTGAGATCTGTGTAAGTCCGCAGACTGCGGAGCTACTGGACTTCCACTGCTTAACTATTCCTGACTCAGTACTGTTACATTTTCACTATCTTTAAGAATCTCAGCTTAAAGGAGTTGGGTGACTGACAGTCGAGATCACCCATATGGAAATGTCTGTATCATTACTGAATGTATTCAATTGGGCACAGTATACAATCAATCATATAGTTATTTAAGTAAAGGTATGCAAGACTGATGAGATCACTTTCCTAGTCAGGGAAACACATTAACTGGAAAGTGCAGGTAGGCCCAAGATAGCTCATCAATATACAAAACGGCATTAGTAGCTGATTTTGAGCTGCGAGAGGATGGAGGAATCCAAGTTGCGCTCAATAACGATTTCCAAGTGTGCACTAGCCCTTCACTACCACCTCTAATGCAAACGTGTAAATTCATCCCTTTGTAGGAACGGGCCTTGTTTCACCTGCTAATGCTGAACTTACATAAGGCTTATTGACCAGAAGATGTACAACTGTTGCAGCTGTTGAGGCTAGAAACAAGAATGACTCTCTTTTATTCTTTATAAAAGCTCTTGTAGCCCAGCCTTTCCGAACGTCTATATAAGTTCCATTGTTACAGGCGTCATCCATCATTTTCACTCTTACTTTTCTCAATATTGGCTGGTTTGGCAGAACAAGAAGGGACGGCTTCAGGAGAGCTCGAATTGAACCTAGAAGCTTCTGTAGAGAGTTACAGGAAAAAAAGAGACACCCAGCCCTTTGATGGCACTTCTCTCTGTCTCTTTCCCCTCTGTCCATCTGCATACCTCTCACTCTCTAAATCCTATAATTTATATTGTATTCACTTCCCTCTTCCCAATCTTCCTGTCTCTACTTGTTCACTCTCTCAACTCAGTTCAACCCTCTTCTTTTCTTTAAAAAAAACATCTTATCTTTTATTAAAGGACGTCCCTATTTTCACACTGCTTTTTGATATGACATTCTTTCACTTTCTATAAAAGGAAGTGAAGTCGGTATTCGTGAAATATCATTGGTATACTGTCAGTACATTAAACCTTACGTTAGCATTGCCACACTTAGGCAATGCATTTCAGCTTTAGAACGTCTGCTGTTCACGCCGGGCATAGTGGCGTGTACCTGTTGTCCTAGCTACTTGGGAGGCTGAGGCTAGTGGATTGCTTGAGCTCTGGGGTTCTGGGCTGCACTCAGCTGTGTTGATCAGGAGTCCATGCTAAGTTGGGCATCAATATGGTGTTCTGGAGGGAGCTCTAGAATTCCAGGTTGTTTAATGAGAGGTGCACCGACCAAGGCTGGAAACAGAGCAGGCCAAAGCTTCCGTGTCCATCAGTAGTTGGACAGCACCTGTGAGCAGTAGGTGTTGAACAGCCTGAGCAAAACAGTGAGACCTAGCCTTTTCTTTTTTACTTAAAAAGGTAGACGTTTACAAGATGGTTATAGCTTACTTTGCCTAAACCAAGACTCTGTTTTCCTTTAAATACAGGAAATATGAGGAACAGATGAACTCGGCCAAACAGGCTAGAATGAATAGCAGTCAATTCTACAGAATGGAGACATAGGGCAATGACAAATTGCAGAAGGAGACAAATGAAAACTATTCTCGGCGTAGAAAAATGGTTGTGTGATTTCTAGCAAAGATGAATAAAAGGAATTTTTTCCTATTCCAGAGCCTGTAGGAATAAACAGGTGTGTCAAGTAAAAAGTAGCCTTAGAAGCTACATTTAGAAATATGCTTCTTAGCCCTTCTGCTGGTTTTGCATTTCCAGTTCTAATTTATTTTCAGATTATCCTTCATTCACACCCATTTATGAAAGAAAAGAAGAAATTGCAGGGTTGTTCGCTGTTCTTGTGAAACATGCAACAAGTGAGATCTGTGGAAGTCCGCAGACTGCGGAGCTACTGGACTTCCACTGCCTAACTATTCCTGACTCAGTACTGTTACATTTTCACTATCTTTAAGAATCTCAGCTTAAAGGAGTTGGGTGACAGACAGTCGAGATCACCCATATGGAAATGTCTGTATCATTACTGAATGTATTCAAGTGGGCACAGTATACAATCAATCATATAGTTATTTAAGTAAAGGTATGCAAGACTGATGAGATCACTTTCCTAGTCAGGGAAACACATTAACTGGAAAGTGCAGGTAGGCCCAAGATAGCTCATCAATATACAACACAGCATTAGTAGCTGATTTTGAGCTGCGAGAGGATGGAGGAATCCAACTTGCGCTCAATAACGATTTCCAAGTGTGCACTAGCCCTTCACTACCACCTCTAATGCAAACGTGTAAATTCATCCCTTTGTAGGAACGGGCCTTGTTTCACCTGCTAATGCTGAACTTCCATAGGGCTTATTGACCAGAAGATGTACAACTGTTGCAGCTGTTGAGGCTAGAAACAAGAATGACTCTCTTTTATTCTTTATAAAAGCTCTTGTAGCCCAGCCTTTCCGAACATCTATATAAGTTCCATTGTTACAGGCGTCATCCATCATTTTCACTCTTACTTTTCTCAATATTGGCTGGTTTGGCAGAACAAGAAGGGACGGCTTCAGGAGAGCTCGAATTGAAACTAGAAGCTTCTGTAGAGAGTTATAGGAAAAAAAGAGACACCCAGCCCTTTGATGGCACTTCTGTCTGTCTCTTTCCCCTCTGTCCATCTGCATACCTCGCACTCTCTAAATCCTATAATTTATATTGTATTCACTTCCCTCTTCCCAATCTTCCTGTCGCTACTTGTTCACTCTCTCAACTCAGTTCAACCCTCTTCTTTTCTTTAAAAAAAACATCTTATCTTTTATTAAAGGACGTCCCTATTTTCACACTGCTTTTTGATATGACATTCTTTCACTTTCTATAAAAGGAAGTGAAGTCGGTATTCGTGAAATATCATTGGTATACTGTCAGTACATTAAACCTTACGTTAGCATTGCCACACTTAGGCAATGCAGTTCAGCTTTAGAACGTCTGCTCTTCTCGCCGGGCATAGTGGCGTGTGCCTGTTGTCCTAGCTACTTGAGAGGCTGAGGCTAGTGGATTGCTTGAGCTCAGGGGTTCTGGGCTGCACTCAGCTGTGTTGATCAGGTGTCCATGCTAAGTTGGGCATCAATATGGTGTTCTGGAGGGAGTTCTAGAATTCCAGGTTGTTTAATGAGAGGTGCACTGACCAAGGCTGTAAACAGAGCAGACCAAAGCTTCCGTGTCCATCAGTAGTTGGACAGCACCTGTGAGCAGTAGGTGTTGAACAGCCTGAGCAAAACAGTGAGACCTAGCCTTTCCTTTTTAACTTAAAAAGGTAGACGTTTACAAGATGGTTATAGCTTACTTTGCCTAAACCAAGACCCTGTTTTCCTTTAAATACAGGAAATATGAGGAACAGATGAACTCGGCCAAACAGGCTAGAATAGCAGTCAATTCTACAGGATGGAGACATAGGGCAATGACAAATTGCAGAAGGAGACAAATGAAACCTATTCTCGGCGTAGAAAAATGGTTGTGTGATTTCTAGCAAAGATGAATAAAAGGATTTTTTTCCTATTCCAGAGCCTGTAGGATTAAACAGGTGTGTCAAGTAAAAAGTAGCCTTAGAAGCTACATTTAGAAATATGCTTCTTAGCCCTTCTGCTGGTTTTGCATTTCCAGTTCTAATTTATTTTCTGATTATCCTTCATTCACACCCATTTATGAAAGAAAAGAAGAAATTGCAGGGTTGTTCGCTGTTCTTGTGAAACATGCAACAAGTGAGATCTGTGGAAGTCCGCAGACTGCGGAGCTACTGGACTTCCACTGCCTAACTATTCCTGACTCAGTACTGTTACATTTTCACTATCTTTAAGAATCTCAGCTTAAAGGAGTTGGGTGACAGACAGTCGAGATCACCCATATGGAAATGTCTGTATCATTACTGAATGTATTCAAGTGGGCACAGTATACAATCAATCATATAGTTATTTAAGTAAAGGTATGCAAGACTGATGAGATCACTTTCCTAGTCAGGGAAACACATTAACTGGAAAGTGCAGGTAGGCCCAAGGTAGCTCATCAATATACAACACAGCATTAGTAGCTGATTTTGAGCTGCAAGAGGATGGAGGAATCCAACTTGCGCTCAATAACGATTTCCAAGTGTGCACTAGCCCTTCACTACTACCTCTAATGCAAACGTGTAAATTCATCCCTTTGTAGGAACGGGCCTTGTTTCACCTGCTAATGCTGAACTTACATAGGGCTTATTGACCAGAAGATGTACAACTGTTGCAGCTGTTGAGGCTAGAAACAAGAATGACTCTCTTTTATTCTTTATAAAAGCTCTTGTAGCCCAGCCTTTCCGAACGTCTATATAAGTTCCATTGTTACAGGCGTCATCCATCATTTTCACTCTTACTTTTCTCAATATTGGCTGGTTTGGCAGAACAAGAAGGGACGGCTTCAGGAGAGCTCGAATTGAACCTAGAAGCTTCTGTAGAGAGTTACAGGAAAAAAAGAGACACCCAGCCCTTTGATGGCACTTCTCTCTGTCTCTTTCCCCTCTGTCCATCTGCATACCTCTCACTCTCTAAATCCTATAATTTATATTGTATTCTCTTCCCTCTTCCCAATCTTCCTGTCTCTACTTGTTCACTCTCTCAACTCAGTTCAACCCTCTTCTTTTCTTTAAAAAAAACATCTTATCTTTTATTAAAGGACGTCCCTATTTTCACACTGCTTTTTGATATGACATTCTTTCACTTTCTATAAAAGGAAGTGAAGTCGGTATTCGTGAAATATCATTGGTATACTGTAAGTACATTAAACCTTACGTTAGCATTGCCACACTTAGGCAATGCATTTCAGCTTTAGAACGTCTGCTGTTCACGCCGAGCATAGTGGCGTGTACCTGTTGTCCTAGCTACTTGGGAGGCTGAGGCTAGTGGATTGCTTGAGCTCTGGGGTTCTGGGCTGCACTCAGCTGTGTTGATCAGGAGTCCATGCTAAGTTGGGCATCAATATGGTGTTCTGGAGGGAGCTCTAGAATTCCAGGTTGTTTAATGAGAGGTGCACCGACCAAGGCTGGAAACAGAGCAGGCCAAAGCTTCCGTGTCCATCAGTAGTTGGACAGCACCTGTGAGCAGTAGGTGTTGAACAGCCTGAGCAAAACAGTGAGACCTAGCCTTTTCTTTTTTACTTAAAAAGGTAGACGTTTACAAGATGGTTATAGCTTACTTTGCCTAAACCAAGACTCTGTTTTCCTTTAAATACAGGAAATATGAGGAACAGATGAACTCGGCCAAACAGGCTAGAATGAATAGCAGTCAATTCTACAGAATGGAGACATAGGGCAATGACAAATTGCAGAAGGAGACAAATGAAAACTATTCTCGGCGTAGAAAAATGGTTGTGTGATTTCTAGCAAAGATGAATAAAAGGAATTTTTTCCTATTCCAGAGCCTGTAGGAATAAACAGGTGTGTCAAGTAAAAAGTAGCCTTAGAAGCTACATTTAGAAATATGCTTCTTAGCCCTTCTGCTGGTTTTGCATTTCCAGTTCTAATTTATTTTCAGATTATCCTTCATTCACACCCATTTATGAAAGAAAAGAAGAAATTGCAGGGTTGTTCGCTGTTCTTGTGAAACATGCAACAAGTGAGATCTGTGGAAGTCCGCAGACTGCGGAGCTACTGGACTTCCACTGCCTAACTATTCCTGACTCAGTACTGTTACATTTTCACTATCTTTAAGAATCTCAGCTTAAAGGAGTTGGGTGACAGACAGTCGAGATCACCCATATGGAAATGTCTGTATCATTACTGAATGTATTCAAGTGGGCACAGTATACAATCAATCATATAGTTATTTAAGTAAAGGTATGCAAGACTGATGAGATCACTTTCCTAGTCAGGGAAACACATTAACTGGAAAGTGCAGGTAGGCCCAAGATAGCTCATCAATATACAACACAGCATTAGTAGCTGATTTTGAGCTGCGAGAGGATGGAGGAATCCAACTTGCGCTCAATAACGATTTCCAAGTGTGCACTAGCCCTTCACTACCACCTCTAATGCAAACGTGTAAATTCATCCCTTTGTAGGAACGGGCCTTGTTTCACCTGCTAATGCTGAACTTCCATAGGGCTTATTGACCAGAAGATGTACAACTGTTGCAGCTGTTGAGGCTAGAAACAAGAATGACTCTCTTTTATTCTTTATAAAAGCTCTTGTAGCCCAGCCTTTCCGAACATCTATATAAGTTCCATTGTTACAGGCGTCATCCATCATTTTCACTCTTACTTTTCTCAATATTGGCTGGTTTGGCAGAACAAGAAGGGACGGCTTCAGGAGAGCTCGAATTGAACCTAGAAGCTTCTGTAGAGAGTTATAGGAAAAAAAGAGACACCCAGCCCTTTGATGGCACTTCTGTCTGTCTCTTTCCCCTCTGTCCATCTGCATACCTCGCACTCTCTAAATCCTATAATTTATATTGTATTCACTTCCCTCTTCCCAATCTTCCTGTCTCTACTTGTTCACTCTCTCAACTCAGTTCAACCCTCTTCTTTTCTTTAAAAAAAACATCTTATCTTTTATTAAAGGACGTCCCTATTTTCACACTGCTTTTTGATATGACATTCTTTCACTTTCTATAAAAGGAAGTGAAGTCGGTATTCGTGAAATATCATTGGTATACTGTCAGTACATTAAACCTTACGTTAGCATTGCCACACTTAGGCAATGCAGTTCAGCTTTAGAACGTCTGCTGTTCACGCCGGGCATAGTGTTGTGTACCTGTTGTCCTAGCTACTTGGGAGGCTGAGGCTAGTGGATTGCTTGAGCTCAGGGGTTCTGGGCTGCACTCAGCTGTGTTGATCAGGTGTCCATGCTAAGTTGGGCATCAATATGGTGTTCTGGAGGGAGTTCTAGAATTCCAGGTTGTTTAATGAGAGGTGCACTGACCAAGGCTGTAAACAGAGCAGACCAAAGCTTCCGTGTCCATCAGTAGTTGGACAGCACCTGTGAGCAGTAGGTGTTGAACAGCCTGAGCAAAACAGTGAGACCTAGCCTTTCCCTTTTAACTTAAAAAGGTAGACGTTTACAAGATGGTTATAGCTTACTTTGCCTAAACCAAGACCCTGTTTTCCTTTAAATACAGGAAATATGAGGAACAGATGAACTCGGCCAAACAGGCTAGAATAGCAGTCAATTCTACAGGATGGAGACATAGGGCAATGACAAATTGCAGAAGGAGACAAATGAAACCTATTCTCGGCGTAGAAAAATGGTTGTGTGATTTCTAGCAAAGATGAATAAAAGGAATTTTTTCCTATTCCAGAGCCTGTAGGATTAAACAGGTGTGTCAAGTAAAAAGTAGCCTTAGAAGCTACATTTAGAAATATGCTTCTTAGCCCTTCTGCTGGTTTTGCATTTCCAGTTCTAATTTATTTTCCGATTATCCTTCATTCACACCCATTTATGAAAGAAAAGAAGAAATTGCAGGGTTGTTCGCTGTTCTTGTGAAACATGCAACAAGTGAGATCTGTGGAAGTCCGCAGACTGCGGAGCTACTGGACTTCCACTGCCTAACTATTCCTGACTCAGTACTGTTACATTTTCACTATCTTTAAGAATCTCAGCTTAAAGGAGTTGGGTGACAGACAGTCGAGATCACCCATATGGAAATGTCTGTATCATTACTGAATGTATTCAAGTGGGCACAGTATACAATCAATCATATAGTTATTTAAGTAAAGGTATGCAAGACTGATGAGATCACTTTCCTAGTCAGGGAAACACATTAACTGGAAAGTGCAGGTAGGCCCAAGGTAGCTCATCAATATACAACACAGCATTAGTAGCTGATATTGAGCTGCAAGAGGATGGAGGAATCCAACTTGCGCTCAATAACGATTTCCAAGTGTGCACTAGCCCTTCACTACTACCTCTAATGCAAACGTGTAAATTCATCCCTTTGTAGGAACGGGCCTTGTTTCACCTGCTAATGCTGAACTTACATAGGGCTTATTGACCAGAAGATGTACAACTGTTGCAGCTGTTGAGGCTAGAAACAAGAATGACTCTCTTTTATTCTTTATAAAAGCTCTTGTAGCCCAGCCTTTCCGAACGTCTATATAAGTTCCATTGTTACAGGCGTCATCCATCATTTTCACTCTTACTTTTCTCAATATTGGCTGGTTTGGCAGAACAAGAAGGGACGGCTTCAGGAGAGCTCGAATTGAACCTAGAAGCTTCTGTAGAGAGTTACAGGAAAAAAAGAGACACCCAGCCCTTTGATGGCACTTCTCTCTGTCTCTTTCCCCTCTGTCCATCTGCATACCTCTCACTCTCTAAATCCTATAATTTATATTGTATTCACTTCCCTCTTCCCAATCTTCCTGTCTCTACTTGTTCACTCTCTCAACTCAGTTCAACCCTCTTCTTTTCTTTAAAAAAAACATCTTATCTTTTATTAAAGGACGTCCCTATTTTCACACTGCTTTTTGATATGACATTCTTTCACTTTCTATAAAATGAAGTGAAGTCGGTATTCGTGAAATATCATTGGTATACTGTCAGTACATTAAACCTTACGTTAGCATTGCCACACTTAGGCAATGCATTTCAGCTTTAGAACGTCTGCTGTTCACGCCGGGCATAGTGGCGTGTACCTGTTGTCCTAGCTACTTGGGAGGCTGAGGCTAGTGGATTGCTTGAGCTCAGGGGTTCTGGGCTGCACTCAGCTGTGTTGATCAGGAGTCCATGCTAAGTTGGGCATCAATATGGTGTTGTGGAGGGAGCTCTAGAATTCCAGGTTGTTTAATGAGAGGTGCACCGACCAAGGCTGGAAACAGAGCAGGCCAAAGCTTCCGTGTCCATCAGTAGTTGGACAGCACCTGTGAGCAGTAGGTGTTGAACAGCCTGAGCAAAACAGTGAGACCTAGCCTTTTCTTTTTTACTTAAAAAGGTATACGTTTACAAGATGGTTATAGCTTACTTTGCCTAAACCAAGACTCTGTTTTCCTTTAAATACAGGAAATATGAGGAACAGATGAACTCGGCCAAACAGGCTAGAATGAATAGCAGTCAATTCTACAGAATGGAGACATAGGGCAATGACAAATTGCAGAAGGAGACAAATGAAAACTATTCTCGGCGTAGAAAAATGGTTGTGTGATTTCTAGCAAAGATGAATAAAAGGAATTTTTTCCTATTCCAGAGCCTGTAGGAATAAACAGGTGTGTCAAGTAAAAAGTAGCCTTAGAAGCTACATTTAGAAATATGCTTCTTAGCCCTTCTGCTGGTTTTGCATTTCCAGTTCTAATTTATTTTCCGATTATCCTTCATTCACACCCATTTATGAAAGAAAAGAAGAAATTGCAGGGTTGTTCGCTGTTCTTGTGAAACATGCAACAAGTGAGATCTGTGGAAGTCCGCAGACTGCGGAGCTACTGGACTTCCACTGCCTAACTATTCCTGACTCAGTACTGTTACATTTTCACTATCTTTAAGAATCTCAGCTTAAAGGAGTTGGGTGACAGACAGTCGAGATCACCCATATGGAAATGTCTGTATCATTACTGAATGTATTCAAGTGGGCACAGTATACAATCAATCATATAGTTATTTAAGTAAAGGTATGCAAGACTGATGAGATCACTTTCCTAGTCAGGGAAACACATTAACTGGAAAGTGCAGGTAGGCCCAAGATAGCTCATCAATATACAACACAGCATTAGTAGCTGATTTTGAGCTGCGAGAGGATGGAGGAATCCAACTTGCGCTCAATAACGATTTCCAAGTGTGCACTAGCCCTTCACTACCACCTCTAATGCAAACGTGTAAATTCATCCCTTTGTAGGAACGGGCCTTGTTTCACCTGCTAATGCTGAACTTACATAGGGCTTATTGACCAGAAGATGTACAACTGTTGCAGCTGTTGAGGCTAGAAACAAGAATGACTCTCTTTTATTCTTTATAAAAGCTCTTGTAGCCCAGCCTTTCCGAACGTCTATATAAGTTCCATTGTTACAGGCGTCATCCATCATTTTCACTCTTACTTTTCTCAATATTGGCTGGTTTGGCAGAACAAGAAGGGACGGCTTCAGGAGAGCTCGAATTGAACCTAGAAGCTTCTGTAGAGAGTTATAGGAAAAAAAGAGACACCCAGCTCTTTGATGGCACTTCTGTCTGTCTCTTTCCCCTCTGTCCATCTGCATACCTCGCACTCTCTAAATCCTATAATTTATATTGTATTCACTTCCCTCTTCCCAATCTTCCTGTCTCTACTTGTTCACTATCTCAACTCAGTTCAACCCTCTTCTTTTCTTTTAAAAAAACATCTTATCTTTTATTAAAGGACATCCCTATTTTCACACTGCTTTTTGATATGACATTCTTTCACTTTCTATAAAAGGAAGTGAAGTCGGTATTCGTGAAATATCATTGGTATACTGTCAGTACATTAAACCTTACGTTAGCATTGCCACACTTAGGCAATGCATTTCAGCTTTAGAACGTCTGTTCTTCTTGCCGGGCATAGTGGCGTGTGCCTGTTGTCCTAGCTACTTGAGAGGCAGAGGCTAGTGGATTGCTTGAGCTCAGGGGTTCTGGGCTGCACTCAGCTGTGTTGATCAGGTGTCCATGCTAAGTTGGGCATCAATATGGTGTTTTGGAGGGAGTTCTAGAATTCCAGGTTGTTTAATGAGAGGTGCACTGACCAAGGCTGTAAACAGAGCAGACCAAAGCTTCCGTGTCCATCAGTAGTTGGACAGCACCTGTGAGCAGTAGGTGTTGAACAGCCTGAGCAAAACAGTGTGACCTAGCCTTTCCTTTTTAACTTAAAAAGGTAGACGTTTACAAGATGGTTATAGCTTACTTTGCATAAACCAAGACTCTGTTTTCCTTTAAATACAGGAAATATGAGGAACAGATGAACTCGGCCAAACAGGCTAGAATAGCAGTCAATTCTACAGGATGGAGACATAGGGCAATGACAAATTGCAGAAGGAGACAAATGAAAACTATTCTCGCAGTAGAAAAATGGTTGTGTGATTTCTAGCAAAGATGAATAAAAGGAATTTTTTCCTATTCCAGAGCCTGTAGGATTAAACAGGTGTGTCAAGTAAAAAGTAGCCTTAGAAGCTACATTTAGAAATATGCTTCTTAGCCCTTCTGCTGGTTTTGCATTTCCAGTTCTAATTTATTTTCAGATTATCCTTCATTCACACCCATTTATGAAAGAAAAGAAGAAATTGCAGGGTTGTTCGCTGTTCTTGTGAAACATGCAACAAGTGAGATCTGTGTAAGTCCGCAGACTGCGGAGCTACTGGACTTCCACTGCTTAACTATTCCTGACTCAGTACTGTTACATTTTCACTATCTTTAAGAATCTCAGCTTAAAGGAGTTGGGTGACTGACAGTCGAGATCACCCATATGGAAATGTCTGTATCATTACTGAATGTATTCAATTGGGCACAGTATACAATCAATCATATAGTTATTTAAGTAAAGGTATGCAAGACTGATGAGATCACTTTCCTAGTCAGGGAAACACATTAACTGGAAAGCTCAGGTAGGCCCAAGATAGCTCATCAATATACAACACGGCATTAGTAGCTGATTTTGAGCTGCGAGAGGATGGAGGAATCCAACTTGCGCTCAATAACGATTTCCAAGTGTGCACTAGCCCTTCACTACCACCTCTAATGCAAACGTGTAAATTCATCCCTTTGTAGGAACGGGCCTTGTTTCACCTGCTAATGCTGAACTTACATAGGGCTTATTGACCAGAAGATGTACAACTGTTGCAGCTGTTGAGGCTAGAAACAAGAATGACTCTCTTTTATTCTTTATAAAAGCTCTTGTAGCCCAGCCTTTCCGAACGTCTATATAAGTTCCATTGTTACAGGCGTCATCCATCATTTTCACTCTTACTTTTCTCAATATTGGCTGGTTTGGCAGAACAAGAAGGGACGGCTTCAGGAGAGCTCGAATTGAACCTAGAAGCTTCTGTAGAGAGTTACAGGAAAAAAAGAGACACCCAGCCCTTTGATGGCACTTCTCTCTGTCTCTTTCCCCTCTGTCCATCTGCATACCTCTCACTCTCTAAATCCTATAATTTATATTGTATTCACTTCCCTCTTCCCAATCTTCCTGTCTCTACTTGTTCACTCTCTCAACTCAGTTCAACCCTCTTCTTTTCTTTTAAAAAAACATCTTATCTTTTATTAAAGGACGTCCCTATTTTCACACTGCTTTTTGATATGACATTCTTTCACTTTCTATAAAAGGAAGTGAAGTCGGTATTCGTGAAATATCATTGGTATACTGTCAGTACATTAAACCTTACGTTAGCATTGCCACACTTAGGCAATGCATTTCAGCTTTAGAACGTCTGCTGTTCATGCAGGGCATAGTGGCGTGTACCTGTTGTCCTAGCTACTTGGGAGGCTGAGGCTAGTGGATTGCTTGAGCTCAGGGGTTCTGGGCTGCACTCAGCTGTGTTGATCAGGAGTCCATACTAAGTTGGGCATCAATATGGTGTTCTGGAGGGAGGTCTAGAATTCCAGGTTGTTTAATGAGAGGTGCACCGACCAAGGCTGGAAACAGAGCAGGCCAAAGCTTCCGTGTCCATCAGTAGTTGGACAGCACCTGTGAGCAGTAGGTGTTGAACACCCTGAGCAAAACAGTGAGACCTAGCCTTTTCTTTTTTACTTAAAAAGGTAGACGTTTACAAGATGGTTATAGCTTACTTTGCCTAAACCAAGACTCTGTTTTCCTTTAAATACAGGAAATATGAGGAACAGATGAACTCGGCCAAACAGGCTAGAATGAATAGCAGTCAATTCTACAGAATGGAGACATAGGGCAATGACAAATTGCAGAAGGAGACAAATGAAAACTATTCTCGGCATAGAAAAATGGTTGTGTGATTTCTAGCAAAGATGAATAAAAGGAATTTTTTCCTATTCCAGAGCCTGTAGGATTAAACAGGTGTGTCAAGTAAAAAGTAGCCTTAGAAGCTACATTTAGAAATATGCTTCTTAGCCCTTCTGCTGGTTTTGCATTTCCAGTTCTAATTTATTTTCCGATTATCCTTCATTCACACCCATTTATGAAAGAAAAGAAGAAATTGCAGGGTTGTTCGCTGTTCTTGTGAAACATGCAACAAGTGAGATCTGTGGAAGTCCGCAGACTGCGGAGCTACTGGACTTCCACTGCCTAACTATTCCTGACTCAGTACTGTTACATTTTCACTATCTTTAAGAATCTCAGCTTAAAGGAGTTGGGTGACAGACAGTCGAGATCACCCATATGGAAATGTCTGTATCATTACTGAATGTATTCAAGTGGGCACAGTATACAATCAATCATATAGTTATTTAAGTAAAGGTATGCAAGACTGATGAGATCACTTTCCTAGTCAGGGAAACACATTAACTGGAAAGTGCAGGTAGGCCCAAGATAGCTCATCAATATACAACACAGCATTAGTAGCTGATTTTGAGCTGCGAGAGGATGGAGGAATCCAACTTGCGCTCAATAACGATTTCCAAGTGTGCACTAGCCCTTCACTACCACCTCTAATGCAAACGTGTAAATTCATCCCTTTGTAGGAACGGGCCTTGTTTCACCTGCTAATGCTGAACTTCCATAGGGCTTATTGACCAGAAGATGTACAACTGTTGCAGCTGTTGAGGCTAGAAACAAGAATGACTCTCTTTTATTCTTTATAAAAGCTCTTGTAGCCCAGCCTTTCCGAACGTCTATATAAGTTCCATTGTTACAGGCGTCATCCATCATTTTCACTCTTACTTTTCTCAATATTGGCTGGTTTGGCAGAACAAGAAGGGACGGCTTCAGGAGAGCTCGAATTGAACCTAGAAGCTTCTGTAGAGAGTTACAGGAAAAAAAGAGACACCCAGCCCTTTGATGGCACTTCTCTCTGTCTCTTTCCCCTCTGTCCATCTGCATACCTCTCACTCTCTAAATCCTATAATTTATATTGTATTCACTTCCCTCTTCCCAATCTTCCTGTCTCTACTTGTTCACTCTCTCAACTCAGTTCAACCCTCTTCTTTTCTTTAAAAAAAACATCTTATCTTTTATTAAAGGACGTCCCTATTTTCACACTGCTTTTTGATATGACATTCTTTCACTTTCTATAAAAGGAAGTGAAGTCGGTATTCGTGAAATATCATTGGTATACTGTCAGTACATTAAACCTTACGTTAGCATTGCCACACTTAGGCAATGCATTTCAGCTTTAGAACGTCTGCTGTTCACGCCGGGCATAGTGGCGTGTACCTGTTGTCCTAGCTACTTGGGAGGCTGAGGCTAGTGGATTGCTTGAGCTCAGGGGTTCTGGGCTGCACTCAGCTGTGTTGATCAGGAGTCCATGCTAAGTTGGGCATCAATATGGTGTTCTGGAGGGAGCTCTAGAATTCCAGGTTGTTTAATGAGAGGTGCACCGACCAAGGCTGGAAACAGAGCAGGCCAAAGCTTCCGTGTCCATCAGTAGTTGGACAGCCTGAGCAAAACAGTGAGACCTAGCCTTTTCTTTTTTACTTAAAAAGGTAGACGTTTACAAGATGGTTATAGCTTACTTTGCCTAAACCAAGACTCTGTTTTCCTTTAAATACAGGAAATATGAGGAACAGATGAACTCGGCCAAACAGGCTAGAATAGCAGTCAATTCTACAGGATGGAGACATAGGGCAATGACAAATTGCAGAAGGAGACAAATGAAAACTATTCTCGCCGTAGAAAAATGGTTGTGTGATTTCTAGCAAAGATGAATAAAAGGAATTTTTTCCTATTCCAGAGCCTGTAGGATTAAACAGGTGTGTCAAGTAAAAAGTAGCCTTAGAAGCTACATTTAGAAATATGCTTCTTAGCCCTTCTGCTGGTTTTGCATTTCCAGTTCTAATTTATTTTCAGATTATCCTTCATTCACACCCATTTATGAAAGAAAAGAAGAAATTGCAGGGTTGTTCGCTGTTCTTGTGAAACATGCAACAAGTGAGATCTGTGTAAGTCCGCAGACTGCGGAGCTACTGGACTTCCACTGCTTAACTAATCCTGACTCAGTACTGTTACATTTTCACTATCTTTAAGAATCTCAGCTTAAAGGAGTTGGGTGACTGACAGTCGAGATCACCCATATGGAAATGTCTGTATCATTACTGAATGTATTCAATTGGGCACAGTATACAATCAATCATATAGTTATTTAAGTAAAGGTATGCAAGACTGATGAGATCACTTTCCTAGTCAGGGAAACACATTAACTGGAAAGTGCAGGTAGGCCCAAGGTAGCTCATCAATATACAACACAGCATTAGTAGCTGATTTTGAGCTGCAAGAGGATGGAGGAATCCAACTTGCGCTCAATAACGATTTCCAAGTGTGCACTAGCCCTTCACTACTACCTCTAATGCAAACGTGTAAATTCATCCCTTTGTAGGAACGGGCCTTGTTTCACCTGCTAATGCTGAACTTACATAGGGCTTATTGACCAGAAGATGTACAACTGTTGCAGCTGTTGAGGCTAGAAACAAGAATGACTCTCTTTTATTCTTTATAAAAGCTCTTGTAGCCCAGCCTTTCCGAACGTCTATATAAGTTCCATTGTTACAGGCGTCATCCATCATTTTCACTCTTACTTTTCTCAATATTGGCTGGTTTGGCAGAACAAGAAGGGTCGGCTTCAGGAGAGCTCGAATTGAACCTAGAAGCTTCTGTAGAGAGTTATAGGAAAAAAAGAGACACCCAGCCCTTTGATGGCACTTCTCTCTGTCTCTTTCCCCTCTGTCCATCTGCATACCTCTCACTCTCTAAATCCAATAATTTATATTGTATTCACTTACCTCTTCCCAATCTTCCTGTCTCTACTTGTTCACTCTCTCAACTCAGTTCAACCCTCTTCTTTTCTTTTAAAAAAACATCTTATCTTTTATTAAAGGACGTCCCTATTTTCACACTGCTTTTTGATATGACATTCTTTCACTTTCTATAAAAGGAAGTGAAGTCGGTATTCGTGAAATATCATTGGTATACTGTCAGTACATTAAACCTTACGTTAGCATTGCCACACTTAGGCAATGCATTTCAGCTTTAGAACGTCTGCACTTCTCACCGGGCATAGTGGCGTGTGCCTGTTGTCCTAGCTACTTGAGAGGCTGAGGCTAGTGGATTGCTTGAGCTCAGGGGTTCTGGGCTGCACTCAGCTGTGTTGATCAGGTGTCCATGCTAAGTTGGGCATCAATATGGTGTTCTGGAGGGAGCTCTAGAATTCCAGGTTGTTTAATGAGAGGTGCACCGACCAAGGCTGGAAACAGAGCAGGCCAAAGCTTCCGTGTCCATCAGTAGTTGGACAGCACCTGTGAGCAGTAGGTGTTGAACAGCCTGAGCAAAACAGTGAGACCTAGCCATTCCTTTTTTACTTAAAAAGGGAGACGTTTACAAGATGGTTATAGCTTACTTTGCCTAAACCAAGACTCTGTTTTCCTTTAAATACAGGAAATATGAGGAACAGATGAACTCGGCCAAACAGGCTAGAATGAATAGCAGTCAATTCTACAGAATGGAGACATAGGGCAATGACAAATTGCAGAAGGAGACAAATGAAAACTATTCTCGGCATAGAAAAATGGTTGTGTGATTTCTAGCAAAGATGAATAAAAGGAATTTTTTCCTATTCCAGAGCCTGTAGGATTAAACAGGTGTGTCAAGTAAAAAGTAGCCTTAGAAGCTACATTTAGAAATATGCTTCTTAGCCCTTCTGCTGGTTTTGCATTTCCAGTTCTAATTTATTTTCCGATTATCCTTCATTCACACCCATTTATGAAAGAAAAGAAGAAATTGCAGGGTTGTTCGCTGTTCTTGTGAAACATGCAACAAGTGAGATCTGTGGAAGTCCGCAGACTGCGGAGCTACTGGACTTCCACTGCCTAACTATTCCTGACTCAGTACTGTTACATTTTCACTATCTTTAAGAATCTCAGCTTAAAGGAGTTGGGTGACAGACAGTCGAGATCACCCATATGGAAATGTCTGTATCATTACTGAATGTATTCAAGTGGGCACAGTATACAATCAATCATATAGTTATTTAAGTAAAGGTATGCAAGACTGATGAGATCACTTTCCTAGTCAGGGAAACACATTAACTGGAAAGTGCAGGTAGGCCCAAGATAGCTCATCAATATACAACACAGCATTAGTAGCTGATTTTGAGCTGCGAGAGGATGGAGGAATCCAACTTGCGCTCAATAACGATTTCCAAGTGTGCACTAGCCCTTCACTACCACCTCTAATGCAAACGTGTAAATTCATCCCTTTGTAGGAACGGGCCTTGTTTCACCTGCTAATGCTGAACTTCCATAGGGCTTATTGACCAGAAGATGTACAACTGTTGCAGCTGTTGAGGCTAGAAACAAGAATGACTCTCTTTTATTCTTTATAAAAGCTCTTGTAGCCCAGCCTTTCCGAACGTCTATATAAGTTCCATTGTTACAGGCGTCATCCATCATTTTCACTCTTACTTTTCTAAATATTGGCTGGTTTGGCAGAACAAGAAGGGACGGCTTCAGGAGAGCTCGAATTGAACCTAGAAGCTTCTGTAGAGAGTTATAGGAACAAAAGAGACACCCAGCCCTTTGATGGCACTTCTGTCTGTCTCTTTCCCCTCTGTCCATCTGCATACCTCGCACTCTCTAAATCCTATAATTTATATTGTATTCACTTCCCTCTTCCCAATCTTCCTGTCTCTACTTGTTCACTATCTCAACTCAGTTCAACCCTCTTCTTTTCTTTAAAAAAAAATCTTATCTTTTATTAAAGGACGTCCCTATTTTCACACTGCTTTTTGATATGACATTCTTTCACTTTCTATAAAAGGAAGTGAAGTCGGTATTCGTGAAATATCATTGGTATACTGTCAGTACATTAAACCTTACGTTAGCATTGCCACACTTAGGCAATGCATTTCAGCTTTAGAACGTGTGCTCTTCGCGCCAGGCATAGTGGTGTGTACCTGTTGTCCTAGCTACTTGGGAGGCTGAGGCTAGTGGATTGCTTGAGCTCAGAGGTTCTGGGCTGCACTCAGCTGTGTTGATCAGGAGTCCATGCTAAGTTGGGCATCAATATGGTGTTCTGGAGGGAGCTCTAGAATTCCAGGTTGTTTAATGAGAGGTGCACCGACCAAGGCTGGAAACAGAGCAGGCCAAAGCTTCTGTGTCCATCCGTAGTTGGACAGCACCTGTGAGCAGTAGGTGTTGAACAGCCTGAGCAAAACAGTGAGACCTAGCCTTTTCTTTTTTACTTAAAAAGGTAGACGTTTACAAGATGGATATAGCTTACTTTGCCTAAACCAAGACCCTGTTTTCCTTTAAATACAGGAAATATGAGGAACAGATGAACTCGGCCAAACAGGCTAGAATAGCAGTCAATTCTACAGAATGGAGACATAGGGCAATGACAAATTGCAGAAGGAGACAAAGGAAAACTATTCTCGGCGTAGAAAAATGGTTGTGTGATTTCTAGCAAAGATGAATAAAAGGAATTTTTTCCTATTCCAGAGCCTGTAGGATTAAACAGGTGTGTCAAGTAAAAAGTAGCCTTAGAAGCTACATTTAGAAATATGCTTCTTAGCCCTTCTGCTGGTTTTGCATTTCCAGTTCTAATTTATTTTCCGATTATCCTTCATTCACACCCATTTATGAAAGAAAAGAAGAAATTGCAGGGTTGTTCGCTGTTCTTGTGAAACATGCAACAAGTGAGATCTGTGGAAGTCCGCAGATTGCGGAGCTACTGGACTTCCACTGCCTAACTATTCCTGACTCAGTACTGTTACATTTTCACTATCTTTAAGAATCTCAGCTTAAAGGAGTTGGGTGACAGACAGTCGAGATCACCCATATGGAAATGTCTGTATCATTACTGAATGTATTCAATTGGGCACAGTATACAATCAATCATATAGTTATTTAAGTAAAGGTATGCAAGACTGATGAGATCACTTTCCTAGTCAGGGAAACACATTAACTGGAAAGTGCAGGTAGGCCCAAGATAGCTCATCAATATACAACACAGCATTAGTAGCTGATTTTGAGCTGCGAGAGGATGGAGGAATTCAACTTGCGCTCAATAACGATTTCCAAGTGTGCACTAGCCCTTCACTACCACCTCTAATGCAAACGTGTAAATTCATCCCTTTGTAGGAACGGGCCTTGTTTCACCTGCTAATGCTGAACTTCCATAGGGCTTATTGACCAGAAGATGTACAACTGTTGCAGCTGTTGAGGCTAGAAACAAGAATGACTCTCTTTTATTCTTTATAAAAGCTCTTGTAGCCCAGCCTTTCCGAACGTCTATATAAGTTCCATTGTTACAGGCGTCATCCATCATTTTCACTCTTACTTTTCTCAATATTGGCTGGTTTGGCAGAACAAGAAGGGACGGCTTCAGGAGAGCTCGAATTGAACCTAGAAGCTTCTGTAGAGAGTTATAGGAAAAAAAGAGACACCCAGCCCTTTGACGGCACTTCTGTCTGTCTCTTTCCCCTCTGTCCATCTGCATACCTCGCACTCTCTAAATCCTATAATTTATATTGTATTCACTTCCCTCTTCCCAATCTTCCTGTCTCTACTTGTTCACTCTCTCAACTCAGTTCAACCCTCTTCTTTTCTTTTTAAAAAACATCTTATCTTTTATTAAAGGACGTCCCTATTTTCACACTGCTTTTTGATATGACATTCTTTCACTTTCTATAAAAGGAAGTGAAGTCGGTATTCGTGAAATATCATTGGTATACTGTCAGTACATTAAACCTTACGTTAGCATTGCCACACTTAGGCAATGCATTTCAGCTTTAGAACGTCTGCTCTTCTCGCCGGGCATAGTGGCGTGTGCCTGTTGTCCTAGCTACTTGAGAGGCTGAGGCTAGTGGATTGCTTGAGCTCAAGAGTTCTGGGTTGCACTCAGCTGTGTTGATCAGGTGTCCATGCTAAGTTGGGCATCAATATGGTGTTCTGGAGGGAGCTCTAGAATTCCAGGCTGTTTAATGAGAGGTGCACTGACCAAGGCTGGAAACAGAGCAGACCAAAGCTTCTGTGTCCATCAGTAGTTGGACAGCACCTGTGAGCAGTAGGTGTTGAACAGCCTGAGCAAAACAGTGAGACCTAGCCTCTCCTTTTTTACTTAAAAAGGTAGACGTTTACAAGATGGTTATAGCTTACTTTGCCTAAACCAAGACTCTGTTTTCCTTTAAATACAGGAAATATGAGGAACAGATGAACTCGGCCAAACAGGCTAGAATAGCAGTCAATTCTACAGGATGGAGACATAGGGCAATGACAAATTGCAGAAGGAGACAAATGAAAACTATTCTTGCCGTAGAAAAATGGTTGTGTGATTTCTAGCAAAGATGAATAAAAGGATTTTTTCCTATTCCAGAGCCTGTAGGATTAAACAGGTGTGTCAAGTAAAAAGTAGCCTTAGAAGCTACGTTTAGAAATATGCTTCTTAGCCCTTCTCCTGGTTTTGCATTTCCAGTTCTAATTTATTTTCAGATTATCCTTCATTCACACCCATTTATGAAAGAAAAGAAGAAATTGCAGGGTTGTTCGCTGTTCTTGTGAAACATGCAACAAGTGAGATCTGTGTAAGTCCGCAGACTGCGGAGCTACTGGACTTCCACTGCCTAACTATTCCTGACTCAGTACTGTTACATTTTCACTATCTTTAAGAATCTCAGGTTAAAGGAGTTGGGTGACTGACAGTCGAGATCACCCATATGGAAATGTCTGTATCATTACTGAATGTATTCAATTGGGCACAGTATACAATCAATCATATAGTTATTTAAGTAAAGGTATGCAAGACTGATGAGATCACTTTCCTAGTCAGGGAAACACATTAACTGGAAAGTGCAGGTAGGCCCAAGATAGCTCATCAATATACAACAAGGCATTAGTAGCTGATTTTGAGCTGCGAGAGGATGGAGGAATCCAACTTGCGCTCAATAACGATTTCCAAGTGTGCACTAGCCCTTCACTACCACCTCTAATGCAAACGTGTAAATTCATCCCTTTGTAGGAACGGGCCTTGTTTCACCTGCTAATGCTGAACTTACATAGGGCTTATTGACCAGAAGATGTACAACTGTTGCAGCTGTTGAGGCTAGAAACAAGAATGACTCTCTTTTATTCTTTATAAAAGCTCTTGTAGCCCAGCCTTTCCGAACGTCTATATAAGTTCCATTGTTACAGGCGTCATCCATCATTTTCACTCTTACTTTTCTCAATATTGGCTGGTTTGGCAGAACAGGAAGGGACGGCTTCAGGAGAGCTCGAATTGAACCTAGAAGCTTCTGTAGAGAGTTACAGGAAAAAAAGAGACACCCAGCCCTTTGATGGCACTTCTCTCTGTCTCTTTCCCCTCTGTCCATCTGCATACCTCTCACTCTCTAAATCCTATAATTTATATTGTATTCACTTCCCTCTTCCCAATCTTCCTGTCTCTACTTGTTCACTCTCTCAACTCAGTTCAACCCTCTTCTTTTCTTTAAAAAAAACTTCCTATCTTTTATTAAAGGACGTCCCTATTTTCACACTGCTTTTTGATATGACATTCTTTCACTTTCTATAAAAGGAAGTGAAGTCGGTATTCGTGAAATATCATTGGTATACTGTCAGTACATTAAACCTTACGTTAGCATTGCCACACTTAGGCAATGCATTTCAGCTTTAGAACGTCTGCTGTTCACGCCGGGCATAGTGTCGTGTACCTGTTGTCCTAGCTACTTGGGAGGCTGAGGCTAGTGGATTGCTTGAGCTCAGGGGTTCTGGGCTGCACTCAGCTGTGTTGATCAGGAGTCCATGCTAAGTTGGGCATCAATATGGTGTTCTGGAGGGAGCTCTAGAATTCCAGGTTGTTTAATGAGAGGTGCACCGACCAAGGCTGGAAACAGAGCAGGCCAAAGCTTCCGTGTCCATCAGTGGTTGGACAGCACCTGTGAGCAGTAGGTGTTGAACAGCCTGAGCAAAACAGTGAGACCTAGCCTTTTCTTTTTTACTTAAAAAGGTAGACGTTTACAAGATGGTTATAGCTTACTTTGCCTAAACGAAGACTCTGTTTTCCTTTAAATACAGGAAATATGAGGAACAGATGAACTCGGCCAAACAGGCTAGAATGAATAGCAGTCAATTCTACAGAATGGAGACATAGGGCAATGACAAATTGCAGAAGGAGACAAATGAAAACTATTCTCGGCGTAGAAAAATGGTTGTGTGATTTCTAGCAAAGATGAATAAAAGGAATTTTTTCCTATTCCAGAGCCTGTAGGAATAAACAGGTGTGTCAAGTAAAAAGTAGCCTTAGAAGCTACATTTAGAAATATGCTTCTTAGCCCTTCTGCTGGTTTTGCATTTCCAGTTCTAATTTATTTTCCGATTATCCTTCATTCACACCCATTTATGAAAGAAAAGAAGAAATTGCAGGGTTGTTCGCTGTTCTTGTGAAACATGCAACAAGTGAGATCTGTGGAAGTCCGCAGACTGCGGAGCTACTGGACTTCCACTGCCTAACTATTCCTGACTCAGTACTGTTACATTTTCACTATCTTTAAGAATCTCAGCTTAAAGGAGTTGGGTGACAGACAGTCGAGATCACCCATATGGAAATGTCTGTATCATTACTGAATGTATTCAAGTGGGCACAGTATACAATCAATCATATAGTTATTTAAGTAAAGGTATGCAAGACTGATGAGATCACTTTCCTAGTCAGGGAAACACATTAACTGGAAAGTGCAGGTAGGCCCAAGATAGCTCATCAATATACAACACAGCATTAGTAGCTGATTTTGAGCTGCGAGAGGATGGAGGAATCCAACTTGCGCTCAATAACGATTTCCAAGTGTGCACTAGCCCTTCACTACCACCTCTAATGCAAACCTGTAAATTCATCCCTTTGTAGGAACGGGCCTTGTTTCACCTGCTAATGCTGAACTTCCATAGGGCTTATTGACCAGAAGATGTACAACTGTTGCAGCTGTTGAGGCTAGAAACAAGAATGACTCTCTTTTATTCTTTATAAAAGCTCTTGTAGCCCAGCCTTTCCGAACGTCTATATAAGTTCCATTGTTACAGGCGTCATCCATCATTTTCACTCTTACTTTTCTCAATATTGGCTGGTTTGGCAGAACAAGAAGGGACGGCTTCAGGAGAGCTCGAATTGAACCTAGAAGCTTCTGTAGAGAGTTATAGGAAAAAAAGAGACACCCAGCCCTTTGATGGCACTTCTGTCTGTCTCTTTCCCCTCTGTCCATCTGCATACCTCGCACTCTCTAAATCCTATAATTTATATTGTATTCACTTCCCTCTTCCCAATCTTCCTGTCTCTACTTGTTCACTATCTCAACTCAGTTCAACCCTCTTCTTTTCTTTAAAAAAAACATCTTATCTTTTATTAAAGGACGTCCCTATTTTCACACTGCTTTTTGATATGACATTCTTTCACTTTCTATAAAAGGAAGTGAAGTCGGTATTCGTGAAATATCATTGGTATACTGTCAGTACATTAAACCTTACGTTAGCATTGCCACACTTAGGCAATGCATTTCAGCTTTAGAACGTCTGCTCTTCTTGCCGGGCATAGTGGCGTGTGCTTGTTGTCCTAGCTACTTGAGAGGCTGAGGCTAGTGGATTGCTTGAGCTCAGGGGTCCTGGGCTGCACTCAGCTGTGTTGATCAGGTGTCCATGCTAAGTTGGGCATCAATATGGTGTTCTGGAGGGAGCTCTAGAATTCCAGCTTGTTTAATGAGAGGTGCTCTGACCAAGGCTGCAAACAGAGCACACCAAATCTTCCGTGTCCATCAGTAGTTGGACAGCACCTGTGAGCAGTAGGTGTTTAACAGCCTGAGCAAAACAGTGAGACCTATCCTTTCCTTTTTTACTTAAAAAGGTAGACGTTTACAAGATGGTTATAGCTTACTTTGCCTAAACCAAGACTCTGTTTTCCTTTAAATACAGGAAATATGAGGAACAGATGAACTAGGCCAAACAGGCTAGAATAGCAGTCAATTCTACAGGATGGAGACATAGGGCAATGACAAATTGCAGAAGGAGACAAATGAAAACTATTCTCGCCGTAGAAAAATGGTTGTGTGATTTCTAGCAAAGATGAATAAAAGGATTTTTTTCCTATTCCAGAGCCTGTAGGAATAAACAGGTGTGTCAAGTAAAAAGTAGCCTTAGAAGCTACATTTAGAAATATGCTTCTTAGCCCTTCTGCTGGTTTTGCATTTCCAGTTCTAATTTATTTTCAGATTATCCTTCATTCACACCCATTTATGAAAGAAAAGAAGAAATTGCAGGGTTGTTCGCTGTTCTTGTGAAACATGCAACAAGTGAGATCTGTGGAAGTCCGCAGACTGCGGAGCTACTGGACTTCCACTGCTTAACTATTCCTGACTCAGTACTGTTACATTTTCACTATCTTTAAGAATCTCAGCTTAAAGGAGTTGGGTGACTGACAGTCGAGATCACCCATATGGAAATGTCTGTATCATTACTGAATGTATTCAATTGGGCACAGTATACAATCAATCATATAGTTATTTAAGTAAAGGTATGCAAGACTGATGAGATCACTTTCCTATTCAGGGAAACACATTAACTGGAAAGTGCAGGTAGGCCCAAGATAGCTCATCAATATACAACACGGCATTAGTAGCTGATTTTGAGCTGCGAGAGGATGGAGGAATCCAACTTGCGCTCAATAACGATTTCCAAGTGTGCACTAGCCCTTCACTACCACCTCTAATGCAAACGTGTAAATTCATCCCTTTGTAGGAACGGGCCTTGTTTCACCTGCTAATGCTGAACTTACATAGGGCTTATTGACCAGAAGATGTACAACTGTTGCAGCTGTTGAGGCTAGAAACAAGAATGACTCTCTTTTATTCTTTATAAAAGCTCTTGTAGCCCAGCCTTTCCGAACGTCTATATAAGTTCCATTGTTACAGGCGTCATCCATAATTTTCACTCTTACTTTTCTCAATATTGGCTGGTTTGGCAGAACAAGAAGGGACGGCTTCAGGAGAGCTCGAATTGAACCTAGAAGCTTCTGTAGAGAGTTACAGGAAAAAAAGAGACACCCAGCCCTTTGATGGCACTTCTCTCTGTCTCTTTCCCCTCTGTCCATCTGCATACCTCTCACTCTCTAAATCCTATAATTTATATTGTATTCACTTCCCTCTTCCCAATCTTCCTGTCTCTACTTGTTCACTATCTCAACTCAGTTTAACCCTCTTCTTTTCTTTTAAAAAAACATCTTATCTTTTATTAAAGGACGTCCCTATTTTCACACTGCTTTTTGATATGACATTCTTTCACTTTCTATAAAAGGAAGTGAAGTCGGTATTCGTGAAATATCATTGGTATACTGTCAGTACATTAAACCTTACGTTAGCATTGCCACACTTAGGCAATGCATTTCAGCTTTAGAACGTCTGCGCTTCTTGCCGGGCATAGTGGCGTGTGCCTGTTGTCCTAGCTACTTGAGAGGCTGAGGCTAGTGGATTGCTTGAGCTCAGGGGTTCTGGGCTGCACTCCGCTGTGTTGATCAGGTGTCCATTTTAAGTTGGGCATCAATATGGTGTTCTGGAGGGAGCTCTAGAATTCCAGGTTGTTTAATGAGAGGTGCACTGACCAAGGCTGGAAACAGAGCAGACCAAAGCTTCCGTGTCCATCAGTAGTTGGACAGCACCTGTTAGCAGTAGGTGTTGAACAGCCTGAGCAAAACAGTGAGACCTAGCCTTTCCTTTTTTACTTAAAAAGGTAGACGTTTACAAGATGGTTATAGCTTACTTTGCCTAAACCAAGACTCTGTTTTCCTTTAAATACAGGAAATATGAGGAACAGATGAACTCGGCCAAACAGGCTAGAATAGCAGTCAATTCTACAAGATGGAGACATAGGGCAATGACAAATTGCAGAAGGAGACAAATGAAAACTATTCTCGCCGTAGAAAAATGGTTGTGTGATTTCTAGCAAAGATGAATAAAAGGATTTTTTTCCTATTCCAGAGCCTGTAGGATTAAACAGGTGTGTCAAGTAAAAAGTAGCCTTAGAAGCTACATTTAGAAATATGCTTCTTAGCCCTTCTGCTGGTTTTGCATTTCCAGTTCTAATTTATTTTCAGATTATCCTTCATTCACACCCATTTATGAAAGAAAAGAAGAAATTGCAGGGTTGTTCGCTGTTCTTGTGAAACATGCAACAAGTGAGATCTGTGTAAGTCCGCAGACTGCGGAGCTACTGGATTTCCACTGCTTAACTATTCCTGACTCAGTACTGTTACATTTTCACTATCTTTAAGAATCTCAGCTTAAAGGAGTTGGGTGACTGACAGTCGAGATCACCCATATGGAAATGTCTGTATCATTACTGAATGTATTCAATTGGGCACAGTATACAATCAATCATATAGTTATTTAAGTAAAGGTATGCAAGACTGATGAGATCACTTTCCTAGTCAGGGAAACACATTAACTGGAAAGTGCAGGTAGGCCCAAGATAGCTCATCAATATACAACACGGCATTAGTAGCTGATTTTGAGCTGCGAGAGGATGGAGGAATCCAAGTTGCGCTCAATAACGATTTCCAAGTGTGCACTAGCCCTTCACTACCACCTCTAATGCAAACGTGTAAATTCATCCCTTTGTAGGAACGGGCCTTGTTTCACCTGCTAATGCTGAACTTACATAGGGCTTATTGACCAGAAGATGTACAACTGTTGCAGCTGTTGAGGCTAGAAACAAGAATGACTCTCTTTTATTCTTTATAAAAGCTCTTGTAGCCCAGCCTTTCCGAACGTCTATATAAGTTCCACTGTTACAGGCGTCATCCATCGTTTTCACTCTTACTTTTCTTAATATTGACTGGTTTGGCAGAACAAGAAGGGACGGCTTCAGGAGAGCTCGAATTGAACCTAGAAGCTTCTGCAGAGAGTTACAGGAAAAAAAGAGACACCCAGCCCTTTGATGGCTCTTCTCTCTCTGTCTCTTTCCCCTCTGTCCATCTGCATACCTCTCACTCTCTAAATCCTATAATGTATATTGTATTCACTTCCCTCTTCCCAATCTTCCTGATTCTACTTGTTCACTCTCTCAACTCAGTTCAACCCTCTTCTTTTGTTTAAAAAAAAATCTTATCTTTTATTAAAGGACGTCCCTATTTTCACACTGCTTTTTGATATGACATTCTTTCACTTTCTATAAAAGGAAGTGAAGTCGGTATTCGTGAAATATCATTGGTATACTGTCAGTACATTAAACCTTACGTTAGCATTGCCACACTTAGGCAATGCATTTCAGCTTTAGAACGTCTGCTGTTCACGCCGGGCATAGTGTTGTGTACCTGTTGTCCTAGCTACTTGGGAGGCTGAGGCTAGTGGATTGCTTGAGCTCAGGGGTTCTGGGCTGCACTCAGCTGTGTTGATCAGGAGTCCATGCTAAGTTGGGCATCAATATGGTGTTCTGGAGGGAGCTCTAGAATTCCAGGTTGTTTAATGAGAGGTGCACCGACCAAGGCTGGAAACAGAGCAGGCCAAAGCTTCCGTGTCCATCAGTAGTTGGACAGCACCTGTGAGCAGTAGGTGTTGAACAGCCTGAGCAAAACAGTGAGACCTAGCCTTTCCTTTTTTACTTAAAAAGGTAGACGTTTACAAGATGGTTATAGCTTACTTTGCCTAAACCAAGACTCTGTTTTCCTTTAAATACAGGAAATATGAGGAACAGATGAACTCGGCCAAACAGGCTAGAATAGCAGTCAATTCTACAGGATGGAGACATAGGGCAATGACAAATTGCAGAAGGAGACAAATGAAAACTATTCTCGCCGTAGAAAAATGGTTGTGTGATTTCTAGCAAAGATGAATAAAAGGATTTTTTTCCTATTCCAGAGCCTGTAGGATTAAACAGGTGTGTCAAGTAAAAAGTAGCCTTAGAAGCTACATTTAGAAATATGCTTCTTAGCCCTTCTGCTGGTTTTGCATTTCCAGTTCTAATTTATTTTCAGATTATCCTTCATTCACACCCATTTATGAAAGAAAAGAAGAAATTGCAGGGTTGTTCGCTGTTCTTGTGAAACATGCAACAAGTGAGATCTGTGTAAGTCCGCAGACTGCGGAGCTACTGGATTTCCACTGCTTAACTATTCCTGACTCAGTACTGTTACATTTTCACTATCTTTAAGAATCTCAGCTTAAAGGAGTTGGGTGACTGACAGTCGAGATCACCCATATGGAAATGTCTGTATCATTACTGAATGTATTCAATTGGGCACAGTATACAATCAATCATATAGTTATTTAAGTAAAGGTATGCAAGACTGATGAGATCACTTTCCTAGTCAGGGAAACACATTAACTGGAAAGTGCAGGTAGGCCCAAGATAGCTCATCAATATACAACACGGCATTAGTAGCTGATTTTGAGCTGCGAGAGGATGGAGGAATCCAAGTTGCGCTCAATAACGATTTCCAAGTGTGCACTAGCCCTTCACTACCACCTCTAATGCAAACGTGTAAATTCATCCCTTTGTAGGAACGGGCCTTGTTTCACCTGCTAATGCTGAACTTACATAGGGCTTATTGACCAGAAGATGTACAACTGTTGCAGCTGTTGAGGCTAGAAACAAGAATGACTCTCTTTTATTCTTTATAAAAGCTCTTGTAGCCCAGCCTTTCCGAACGTCTATATAAGTTCCACTGTTACAGGCGTCATCCATCGTTTTCACTCTTACTTTTCTCAATATTGACTGGTTTGGCAGAACAAGAAGGGACGGCTTCAGGAGAGCTCGAATTGAACCTAGAAGCTTCTGCAGAGAGTTACAGGAAAAAAAGAGACACCCAGCCCTTTGATGGCTCTTCTCTCTCTGTCTCTTTCCCCTCTGTCCATCTGCATACCTCTCACTCTCTAAATCCTATAATGTATATTGTATTCACTTCCCTCTTCCCAATCTTCCTGATTCTACTTGTTCACTCTCTCAACTCAGTTCAACCCTCTTCTTTTGTTTAAAAAAAAATCTTATCTTTTATTAAAGGACGTCCCTATTTTCACACTGCTTTTTGATATGACATTCTTTCACTTTCTATAAAAGGAAGTGAAGTCGGTATTCGTGAAATATCATTGGTATACTGTCAGTACATTAAACCTTACGTTAGCATTGCCACACTTAGGCAATGCATTTCAGCTTTAGAACGTCTGCTGTTCACGCCGGGCATAGTGTTGTGTACCTGTTGTCCTAGCTACTTGGGAGGCTGAGGCTAGTGGATTGCTTGAGCTCAGGGGTTCTGGGCTGCACTCAGCTGTGTTGATCAGGAGTCCATGCTAAGTTGGGCATCAATATGGTGTTCTGGAGGGAGCTCTAGAATTCCAGGTTGTTTAATGAGAGGTGCGCCGACCAAGGCTGGAAACAGAGCAGGCCAAAGCTTCCGTGTCCATCAGTAGTTGGACAGCACCTGTGAGCAGTAGGTGTTGAACAGCCTGAGCAAAACAGTGAGACCTAGCCTTTTCTTTTTTACTTAAAAAGGTAGACGTTTACAAGATGGTTATAGCTTACTTTGCCTAAACCAAGACTCTGTTTTCCTTTAAATACAGGAAATATGAGGAACAGATGAACTCGGCCAAACAGGCTAGAATGAATAGCAGTCAATTCTACAGAATGGAGACATAGGGCAATGACAAATTGCAGAAGGAGACAAATGAAAACTATTCTCGGCGTAGAAAAATGGTTGTGTGATTTCTAGCAAAGATGAATAAAAGGAATTTTTTCCTATTCCAGAGCCTGTAGGAATAAACAGGTGTGTCAAGTAAAAAGTAGCCTTAGAAGCTACATTTAGAAATATGCTTCTTAGCCCTTCTGCTGGTTTTGCATTTCCAGTTCTAATTTATTTTCCGATTATCCTTCATTCACACCCATTTATGAAAGAAAAGAAGAAATTGCAGGGTTGTTCGCTGTTCTTGTGAAACATGCAACAAGTGAGATCTGTGGAAGTCCGCAGACTGCGGAGCTACTGGACTTCCACTGCCTAACTATTCCTGACTCAGTACTGTTACATTTTCACTATCTTTAAGAATCTCAGCTTAAAGGAGTTGGGTGACAGACAGTCGAGATCACCCATATGGAAATGTCTGTATCATTACTGAATGTATTCAAGTGGGCACAGTATACAATCAATCATATAGTTATTTAAGTAAAGGTATGCAAGACTGATGAGATCACTTTCCTAGTCAGGGAAACACATTAACTGGAAAGTGCAGGTAGGCCCAAGATAGCTCATCAATATACAACACAGCATTAGTAGCTGATTTTGAGCTGCGAGAGGATGGAGGAATCCAACTTGCGCTCAATAACGATTTCCAAGTGTGCACTAGCCCTTCACTACCACCTCTAATGCAAACGTGTAAATTCATCCCTTTGTAGGAACGGGCCTTGTTTCACTTGCTAATGCTGAACTTCCATAGGGCTTATTGACCAGAAGATGTACAACTGTTGCAGCTGTTGAGGCTAGAAACAAGAATGACTCTCTTTTATTCTTTATAAAAGCTCTTGTAGGCCAGCGTTTCCGAACGTCTATATAAGTTCCATTGTTACAGGCGTCATCCATCATTTTCACTCTTACTTTTCTCAATATTGGCTGGTTTGGCAGAACAAGAAGGGACGGCTTCAGGAGAGCTCGAATTGAACCTAGAAGCTTCTGTAGAGAGTTACAGGAAAAAAAGAGACACCCAGCCCTTTGATGGCACTTCTCTCTGTCTCTTTCCCCTCTGTCCATCTGCATACCTCTCACTCTCTAAATCCTATAATTTATATTGTATTCACTTCCCTCTTCCCAATCTTCCTGTCTCTACTTGTTCACTATCTCAACTCAGTTTAACCCTCTTCTTTTCTTTTAAAAAAACATCTTATCTTTTATTAAAGGACGTCCCTATTTTCACACTGCTTTTTGATATGACATTCTTTCACTTTCTATAAAAGGAAGTGAAGTCGGTATTCGTGAAATATCATTGGTATACTGTCAGTACATTAAACCTTACGTTAGCATTGCCACACTTAGGCAATGCATTTCAGCTTTAGAACGTCTGCTGTTCACGCCGGGCATAGTGTTGTGTACCTGTTGTCCTAGCTACTTGGGAGGCTGAGGCTAGTGGATTGCTTGAGCTCAGGGGTTCTGGGCTGCACTCAGCTGTGTTGATCAGGAGTCCATGCTAAGTTGGGCATCAATATGGTGTTCTGGAGGGAGCTCTAGAATTCCAGGTTGTTTAATGAGAGGTGCACCGACCAAGGCTGGAAACAGAGCAGGCCAAAGCTTCCGTGTCCATCAGTAGTTGGACAGCACCTGTGAGCAGTAGGTGTTGAACAGCCTGAGCAAAACAGTGAGACCTAGCCTTTCCTTTTTTACTTAAAAAGGTAGACGTTTACAAGATGGTTATAGCTTACTTTGCCTAAACCAAGACTCTGTTTTCCTTTAAATACAGGAAATATGAGGAACAGATGAACTCGGCCAAACAGGCTAGAATAGCAGTCAATTCTACAGGATGGAGACATAGGGCAATGACAAATTGCAGAAGGAGACAAATGAAAACTATTCTCGCCGTAGAAAAATGGTTGTGTGATTTCTAGCAAAGATGAATAAAAGGATTTTTTTCCTATTCCAGAGCCTGTAGGATTAAACAGGTGTGTCAAGTAAAAAGTAGCCTTAGAAGCTACATTTAGAAATATGCTTCTTAGCCCTTCTGCTGGTTTTGCATTTCCAGTTCTAATTTATTTTCAGATTATCCTTCATTCACACCCATTTATGAAAGAAAAGAAGAAATTGCAGGGTTGTTCGCTGTTCTTGTGAAACATGCAACAAGTGAGATCTGTGTAAGTCCGCAGACTGCGGAGCTACTGGATTTCCACTGCTTAACTATTCCTGACTCAGTACTGTTACATTTTCACTATCTTTAAGAATCTCAGCTTAAAGGAGTTGGGTGACTGACAGTCGAGATCACCCATATGGAAATGTCTGTATCATTACTGAATGTATTCAATTGGGCACAGTATACAATCAATCATATAGTTATTTAAGTAAAGGTATGCAAGACTGATGAGATCACTTTCCTAGTCAGGGAAACACATTAACTGGAAAGTGCAGGTAGGCCCAAGATAGCTCATCAATATACAACACGGCATTAGTAGCTGATTTTGAGCTGCGAGAGGATGGAGGAATCCAAGTTGCGCTCAATAACGATTTCCAAGTGTGCACTAGCCCTTCACTACCACCTCTAATGCAAACGTGTAAATTCATCCCTTTGTAGGAACGGGCCTTGTTTCACCTGCTAATGCTGAACTTACATAGGGCTTATTGACCAGAAGATGTACAACTGTTGCAGCTGTTGAGGCTAGAAACAAGAATGACTCTCTTTTATTCTTTATAAAAGCTCTTGTAGCCCAGCCTTTCCGAACGTCTATATAAGTTCCACTGTTACAGGCGTCATCCATCGTTTTCACTCTTACTTTTCTCAATATTGACTGGTTTGGCAGAACAAGAAGGGACGGCTTCAGGAGAGCTCGAATTGAACCTAGAAGCTTCTGCAGAGAGTTACAGGAAAAAAAGAGACACCCAGCCCTTTGATGGCTCTTCTCTCTCTGTCTCTTTCCCCTCTGTCCATCTGCATACCTCTCACTCTCTAAATCCTATAATGTATATTGTATTCACTTCCCTCTTCCCAATCTTCCTGATTCTACTTGTTCACTCTCTCAACTCAGTTCAACCCTCTTCTTTTGTTTAAAAAAAAATCTTATCTTTTATTAAAGGACGTCCCTATTTTCACACTGCTTTTTGATATGACATTCTTTCACTTTCTATAAAAGGAAGTGAAGTCGGTATTCGTGAAATATCATTGGTATACTGTCAGTACATTAAACCTTACGTTAGCATTGCCACACTTAGGCAATGCATTTCAGCTTTAGAACGTCTGCTGTTCACGCCGGGCATAGTGTTGTGTACCTGTTGTCCTAGCTACTTGGGAGGTTGAGGCTAGTGGATTGCTTGAGCTCAGGGGTTCTGGGCTGCACTCAGCTGTGTTGATCAGGAGTCCATGCTAAGTTGGGCATCAATATGGTGTTCTGGAGGGAGCTCTAGAATTCCAGGTTGTTTAATGAGAGGTGCGCCGACCAAGGCTGGAAACAGAGCAGGCCAAAGCTTCCGTGTCCATCAGTAGTTGGACAGCACCTGTGAGCAGTAGGTGTTGAACAGCCTGAGCAAAACAGTGAGACCTAGCCTTTTCTTTTTTACTTAAAAAGGTAGACGTTTACAAGATGGTTATAGCTTACTTTGCCTAAACCAAGACTCTGTTTTCCTTTAAATACAGGAAATATGAGGAACAGATGAACTCGGCCAAACAGGCTAGAATGAATAGCAGTCAATTCTACAGAATGGAGACATAGGGCAATGACAAATTGCAGAAGGAGACAAATGAAAACTATTCTCGGCGTAGAAAAATGGTTGTGTGATTTCTAGCAAAGATGAATAAAAGGAATTTTTTCCTATTCCAGAGCCTGTAGGAATAAACAGGTGTGTCAAGTAAAAAGTAGCCTTAGAAGCTACATTTAGAAATATGCTTCTTAGCCCTTCTGCTGGTTTTGCATTTCCAGTTCTAATTTATTTTCCGATTATCCTTCATTCACACCCATTTATGAAAGAAAAGAAGAAATTGCAGGGTTGTTCGCTGTTCTTGTGAAACATGCAACAAGTGAGATCTGTGGAAGTCCGCAGACTGCGGAGCTACTGGACTTCCACTGCCTAACTATTCCTGACTCAGTACTGTTACATTTTCACTATCTTTAAGAATCTCAGCTTAAAGGAGTTGGGTGACAGACAGTCGAGATCACCCATATGGAAATGTCTGTATCATTACTGAATGTATTCAAGTGGGCACAGTATACAATCAATCATATAGTTATTTAAGTAAAGGTATGCAAGACTGATGAGATCACTTTCCTAGTCAGGGAAACACATTAACTGGAAAGTGCAGGTAGGCCCAAGATAGCTCATCAATATACAACACAGCATTAGTAGCTGATTTTGAGCTGCGAGAGGATGGAGGAATCCAACTTGCGCTCAATAACGATTTCCAAGTGTGCACTAGCCCTTCACTACCACCTCTAATGCAAACGTGTAAATTCATCCCTTTGTAGGAACGGGCCTTGTTTCACTTGCTAATGCTGAACTTCCATAGGGCTTATTGACCAGAAGATGTACAACTGTTGCAGCTGTTGAGGCTAGAAACAAGAATGACTCTCTTTTATTCTTTATAAAAGCTCTTGTAGGCCAGCGTTTCCGAACGTCTATATAAGTTCCATTGTTACAGGCGTCATCCATCATTTTCACTCTTACTTTTCTCAATATTGGCTGGTTTGGCAGAACAAGAAGGGACGGCTTCAGGAGAGCTCGAATTGAACCTAGAAGCTTCTGTAGAGAGTTATAGGAAAAAAAGAGACACCCAGCCCTTTGATGGCACTTCTGTCTGTCTCTTTCCCCTCTGTCCATCTGCATACCTCGCACTCTCTAAATCCTATAATTTATATTGTATTCACTTCCCTCTTCCCAATCTTCCTGTCTCTACTTGTTCACTATCTCAACTCAGTTCAACCCTCTTCTTTTCTTTAAAAAAAACATCTTATCTTTTATTAAAGGACGTCCCTATTTTCACACTGCTTTTTGATATGACATTCTTTCACTTTCTATAAAAGGAAGTGAAGTCGGTATTCGTGAAATATCATTGGTATACTGTCAGTACATTAAACCTTACGTTAGCATTGCCACACTTAGGCAATGCATTTCAGCTTTAGAACGTCTGCTCTTCTTGCCGGGCATAGTGGCGTGTGCCTGTTGTCCTAGCTACTTGAGAGGCTGAGGCTAGTGGATTGCTTGAGCTCAGGGGTTCTGGGCTGCACTCAGCTGTGTTGATCAGGTGTCCATGCTAAGTTGGGCATCAATATGGTGTTCTGGAGGGAGCTCTAGAATTCCAGGTTGTTTAATGAGAGGTGCACCGACCAAGGCTGGAAACAGAGCAGACCAAAGCTTCTGTGTCCATCAGTAGTTGGACAGCACCTGTGAGCAGTAGGTGTTGAACAGCCTGAGCAAAACAGTGAGACCTAGCCTTTCCTTTTTTACTTAAAAAGGTAGACGTTTACAAGATGGTTATAGCTTACTTTGCCTAAACCAAGACTCTGTTTTCCTTTAAATACAGGAAATATGAGGAACAGATGAACTTGGCCAAACAGGCTAGAATAGCAGTCAATTCTACAGGATGGAGACATAGGGCAATGACAAATTGCAGAAGGAGACAAATGAAAACTATTCTCGCCGTAGAAAAATGGTTGTGTGATTTCTAGCAAAGATGAATAAAAGGAATTTTTTTCTATTCCAGAGCCTGTAGGATTAAACAGGTGTGTCAAGTAAAAAGTAGCCTTAGAAGCTACATTTAGAAATATGCTTCTTAGCCCTTCTGCTGGTTTTGCATTTCCAGTTCTAATTTATTTTCAGATTATCCTTCATTCACACCCATTTATGAAAGAAAAGAAGAAATTGCAGGGTTGTTCGCTGTTCTTGTGAAACATGCAACAAGTGAGATCTGTGTAAGTCCTCAGACTGCGGAGCTACTGGACTTCCACTGCCTAACTATTCCTGACTCAGTACTGTTACATTTTCACTATCTTTAAAAATCTCATCTTAAAGGAGTTGAGTGACAGACAGTCGAGATCACCCATAGGGAAATGTCTATATCATTACTGAATGTAATCAATTGGGCACAGTATACAATCAATCATATAGTTATTTAAGTAAAGGTATGCAAGACTGATGAGATCACTTTCCTAGTCAGGGAAACACATTAACTGGAAAGTGCAGGCAGGCCCAAGATAGCTCATCAATATACAACATGGCATTAGTAGCTGATTTTGAGCTGCGAGAGGATGGAGGAATCCAACTTGCGCTCAATAACGATTTCCAAGTGTGCACTAGCCCTTCACCACCACCTCTAATGCAAACGTGTAAATTCCTCCCTTTGTAGGAACGGGCCTTGTTTCACCTGCTAAAGCTGAACTTACATAGGGCTTATTGGCCAGAAGATGTACAACTGTTGCAGCTGTTGAGGCTAGAAACAAGAATGACTCTCATTCATTATTTATAAAAGCTCTTGTAGTCCAGCCTTTCCGAACGTCTATATAAGTTCCACTGTTACAGGCGTCATCCATCGTTTTCACTCTTACTTTTCTCAATATTGACTGGTTTGGCAGAACAAGAAGGGACGGCTTCAGGAGAGCTCGAATTGAACCTAGAAGCTTCTGCAGAGAGTTACAGGAAAAAAAGAGACACCCAGCCCTTTGATGGCTCTTCTCTCTCTGTCTCTTTCCCCTCTGTCCATCTGCATACCTCTCACTCTCTAAATCCTATAATGTATATTGTATTCACTTCCCTCTTCCCAATCTTCCTGATTCTACTTGTTCACTCTCTCAACTCAGTTCAACCCTCTTCTTTTGTTTAAAAAAAAATCTTATCTTTTATTAAAGGACGTCCCTATTTTCACACTGCTTTTTGATATGACATTCTTTCACTTTCTATAAAAGGAAGTGAAGTCGGTATTCGTGAAATATCATTGGTATACTGTCAGTACATTAAACCTTACGTTAGCATTGCCACACTTAGGCAATGCATTTCAGCTTTAGAACGTCTGCTGTTCACGCCGGGCATAGTGTTGTGTACTTGTTGTCCTAGATACTTGGGAGGCTGAGGCTAGTGGATTGCTTGAGCTCAGGAGTTCTGGGCTGCACTCAGCTGTGTTGATCAGGAGTCCATGCTAAGTTGGGCATCAATATGGTGTTCTGGAGGGAGCTCTAGAATTCCAGGTTGTTTAATGAGAGGTGCACCGACCAAGGCTGGAAACAGAGCAGGCCAAAGCTTCCGTGTCCATCAGTAGTTGGACAGCACCTGTGAGCAGTAGGTGTTGAACAGCCTGAGCAAAACAGTGAGACCTAGCCTTTTCTTTTTTACTTAAAAAGGTAGACGTTTACAAGATGGTTATAGCTTACTTTGCCTAAACCAAGACTCTGTTTTCCTTTAAATACAGGAAATATGAGGAACAGATGAACTCGGCCAAACAGGCTAGAATGAATAGCAGTCAATTCTACAGAATGGAGACATAGGGCAATGACAAATTGCAGAAGGAGACAAATGAAAACTATTCTCGGCGTAGAAAAATGGTTGTGTGATTTCTAGCAAAGATGAATAAAAGGAATTTTTTCCTATTCCAGAGCCTGTAGGAATAAACAGGTGTGTCAAGTAAAAAGTAGCCTTAGAAGCTACATTTAGAAATATGCTTCTTAGCCCTTCTGCTGGTTTTGCATTTCCAGTTCTAATTTATTTTCCGATTATCCTTCATTCACACCCATTTATGAAAGAAAAGAAGAAATTGCAGGGTTGTTCGCTGTTCTTGTGAAACATGCAACAAGTGAGATCTGTGGAAGTCCGCAGACTGCGGAGCTACTGGACTTCCACTGCCTAACTATTCCTGACTCAGTACTGTTACATTTTCACTATCTTTAAGAATCTCAGCTTAAAGGAGTTGGGTGACAGACAGTCGAGATCACCCATATGGAAATGTCTGTATCATTACTGAATGTATTCAAGTGGGCACAGTATACAATCAATCATATAGTTATTTAAGTAAAGGTATGCAAGACTGATGAGATCACTTTCCTAGTCAGGGAAACACATTAACTGGAAAGTGCAGGTAGGCCCAAGATAGCTCATCAATATACAACACGGCATTAGTAGCTGATTTTGAGCTGCGAGAGAATGGAGGAATCCAAGTTGCGCTCAATAACGATTTCCAAGTGTGCACTAGCTCTTCACTACCACCTCTAATGCAAACGTGTAAATTCATCCCTTTGTAGGAACGGGCCTTGTTTCACCTGCTAATGCTGAACTTACATAGGGCTTATTGACCAGAAGATGTACAACTGTTGCAGCTGTTGAGGCTAGAAACAAGAATGACTCTCTTTTATTCTTTATAAAAGCTCTTGTAGCCCAGCCTTTCCGAACGTCTATATAAGTTCCATTGTTACAGGCGTCATCCATCATTTTCACTCTTACTTTTCTCAATATTGGCTGGTTTGGCAGAACAAGAAGGGACGGCTTCAGGAGAGCTCGAATTGAACCTAGAAGCTTCTGTAGAGAGTTACAGGAAAAAAAGAGACACCCAGCCCTTTGATGGCACTTCTCTCTGTCTCTTTCCCCTCTGTCCATCTGCATACCTCTCACTCTCTAAATCCTATAATTTATATTGTATTCACTTCCCTCTTCCCAATCTTCCTGTCTCTACTTGTTCACTCTCTCAATTCAGTTCAACCCTCTTCTTTTCTTTAAAAAAAACATCTTATCTTTTATTAAAGGACGTCCCTATTTTCACACTGCTTTTTGATATGACATTCTTTCTCTTTCTATAAAAGGAAGTGAAGTCGGTATTCGTGAAATATCATTGGTATACTGTCAGTACATTAAATCTTACGTTAGCATTGCCACACTTAGGCAATGCATTTCAGCTTTAGAATGTCTGCTGTTCACGCCGGGCATAGTGGCGTGTGCCTGTTGTCCTAGCTACTTGGGAGGCTGAGGCTAGTGGATTGCTTGAGCTCAGGGGTTCTGGGCTGCACTCAGCTGTGTTGATCAGGTGTCCATGCTAAGTTGGGCATCAATATGGTGTTCTGGAGGGAGCTCTAGAATTCCAGGTTGTTTAATGAGAGGTGCACTGAACAAGGCTGGAAACAGAGCAGACCAAAGCTTCCGTGTCCATCAGTAGTTGGATAGCACCTGTGAGCAGTAGGTGTTGAACAGCCTGAGCAAAACAGTGAGACCTAGCCTTTTCTTTTTTACTTAAAAAGGTAGACGTTTACAAGATGGTTATAGCTTACTTTGCCTAAACCAAGACCCTGTTTTCCTTTAAATACAGGAAATATGAGGAACAGATGAACTCGGCCAAACAGGCTAGAATAGCAGTCAATTCTACAGGATGGAGACATAGGGCAATGACAAATTGCAGAAGGAGACAAATGAAAACTATTCTCGGCGTAGAAAAATGGTTGTGTGATTTCTAGCAAAGATGAATAAAAGGAATTTTTTCCTATTCCAGAGCCTGTAGGATTAAACAGGTGTGTCAAGTAAAAAGTAGCCTTAGAAGCTACATTTAGAAATATGCTTCTTAGCCCTTCTGCTGGTTTTGCATTTCCAGTTCTAATTTATTTTCCGATTATCCTTCATTCACACCCATTTATGAAAGAAAAGAAGAAATTGCAGGGTTGTTCGCTGTTCTTGTGAAACATGCAACAAGTGAGATCTGTGGAAGTCCGCAGACTGCGGAGCTACTGGACTTCCACTGCCTAACTATTCCTGACTCAGTACTGTTACATTTTCACTATCTTTAAGAATCTCAGCTTAAAGGAGTTGGGTGACAGACAGTCGAGATCACCCATATGGAAATGTCTGTATCATTACTGAATGTATTCAAGTGGGCACAGTATACAATCAATCATATAGTTATTTAAGTAAAGGTATGCAAGACTGATGAGATCACTTTCCTAGTCAGGGAAACACATTAACTGGAAAGTGCAGGTAGGCCCAAGGTAGCTCATCAATATACAACACAGCATTAGTAGCTGATTTTGAGCTGCAAGAGGATGGAGGAATCCAACTTGCGCTCAATAACGATTTCCAAGTGTGCACTAGCCCTTCACTACTACCTCTAATGCAAACGTGTAAATTCATCCCTTTGTAGGAACGGGCCTTGTTTCACCTGCTAATGCTGAACTTACATAGGGCTTATTGACCAGAAGATGTACAACTGTTGCAGCTGTTGAGGCTAGAAACAAGAATGACTCTCTTTTATTCTTTATAAAAGCTCTTGTAGCCCAGCCTTTCCGAACGTCTATATAAGTTCCATTGTTACAGGCGTCATCCATCATTTTCACTCTTACTTTTCTCAATATTGGCTGGTTTGGCAGAACAAGAAGGGACGGCTTCAGGAGAGCTCGAATTGAACCTAGAAGCTTCTGTAGAGAGTTATAGGAAAAAAAGAGACACCCAGCCCTTTGATGGCACTTCTCTCTGTCTCTTTCCCCTCTGTCCATCTGCATACCTCTCACTCTCTAAATCCAATAATTTATATTGTATTCACTTACCTCTTCCCAATCTTCCTGTCTCTACTTGTTCACTCTCTCAACTCAGTTCAACCCTCTTCTTTTCTTTTAAAAAAACATCTTATCTTTTATTAAAGGACGTCCCTATTTTCACACTGCTTTTTGATATGACATTCTTTCACTTTCTATAAAAGGAAGTGAAGTCGGTATTCGTGAAATATCATTGGTATACTGTCAGTACATTAAACCTTACGTTAGCATTGCCACACTTAGGCAATGCATTTCAGCTTTAGAACGTCTGCACTTCTTGCCGGGCATAGTGGCGTGTGCCTGTTGTCCTAGCTACTTGAGAGGCTGAGGCTAGTGGATTGCTTGAGCTCCGGGGTTCTGGGCTGCACTCAGCTGTGTTGATCAGGTGTCCATGCTAAGTTGGGCATCAATATGGTGTTTTGGAGGGAGCTCTAGAATTCCAGGTTGTTTAATGAGAGGTGCACCGACCAAGGCTGGAAACAGAGCAGGCCAAAGCTTCTGTGTCCATCAGTAGTTGGACAGCACCTGTGAGCAGTAGGTGTTAAACAGCCTGAGCAAAACAGTGAGACCTAGCCTTTCCTTTTTTACTTAAAAAGGTAGACGTTTACAAGATGGTTATAGCTTACTTTGCCTAAACCAAGACTCTGTTTTCCTTTAAATACAGGAAATATGAGGAACAGATGAACTCGGCCAAACAGGCTAGAATAGCAGTCAATTCTACAGGATGGAGACATAGGGCAATGACAAATTGCAGAAGGAGACAAATGAAAACTATTCTCGCCGTAGAAAAATGGTTGTGTGATTTCTAGCAAAGATGAATAAAAGGATTTTTTTCCTATTCCAGAGCCTGTAGGATTAAACAGGTGTGTCAAGTAAAAAGTAGCCTTAGAAGCTACATTTAGAAATATGCTTCTTAGCCCTTCTGCTGGTTTTGCATTTCCAGTTCTAATTTATTTTCAGATTATCCTTCATTCACACCCATTTATGAAAGAAAAGAAGAAATTGCAGGGTTGTTCGCTGTTCTTGTGAAACATGCAACAAGTGAGATCTGTGAAAGTCCTCAGACTGCGGAGCTACTGGACTTCCACTGCCTAACTATTCCTGACTCAGTACTGTTACATTTTCACTATCTTTAAAAATCTCATCTTAAAGGAGTTGGGTGACAGACAGTCGAGATCACCCATAGGGAAATGTCTATATCATTACTGAATGTAATCAATTGGGCACAGTATACAATCAATCATATAGTTATTTAAGTAAAGGTATGCAAGACTGATGAGATCACTTTCCTAGTCAGGGAAACACATTAACTGGAAAGTGCAGGTAGGCCCAAGATAGCTCATCAATATACAACATGGCATTAGTAGCTGATTTTGAGCTGCGAGAGGATGGAGGAATCCAACTTGCGCTCAATAACGATTTCCAAGTGTGCACTAGCCCTTCACCACCACCTCTAATGCAAACGTGTAAATTCCTCCCTTTGTAGGAACGGGCCTTGTTTCACCTGCTAAAGCTGAACTTACATAGGGCTTATTGGCCAGAAGATGTACAACTGTTGCAGCTGTTGAGGCTAGAAACAAGAATGACTCTCTTTCATTATTTATAAAAGCTCTTGTAGTCCAGCCTTTCCGAACGTCTATATAAGTTCCACTGTTACAGGCGTCATCCATCGTTTTCACTCTTACTTTTCTCAATATTGACTGGTTTGGCAGAACAAGAAGGGACGGCTTCAGGAGAGCTCGAATTGAACCTAGAAGCTTCTGCAGAGAGTTACAGGAAAAAAAGAGACACCCAGCCCTTTGATGGCTCTTCTCTCTCTGTCTCTTTCCCCTCTGTCCATCTGCATACCTCTCACTCTCTAAATCCTATAATGTATATTGTATTCACTTCCCTCTTCCCAATCTTCCTGATTCTACTTGTTCACTCTCTCAACTCAGTTCAACCCTCTTCTTTTGTTTAAAAAAAAATCTTATCTTTTATTAAAGGACGTCCCTATTTTCACACTGCTTTTTGATATGACATTCTTTCACTTTCTATAAAAGGAAGTGAAGTCGGTATTCGTGAAATATCATTGGTATACTGTCAGTACACTAAACCTTACGTTAGCATTGCCACACTTAGGCAATGCATTTCAGCTTTAGAACGTCTGCTGTTCACGCCAGGCATAGTGTTGTGCACCTGTTGTCCTAGCTACTTGGGAGGCTGAGGCTAGTGGATTGCTTGAGCTCAGGGGTTCTGGGCTGCACTCAGCTGTGTTGATCAGGAGTCCATGCTAAGTTGGGCATCAATATGGTGTTCTGGAGGGAGCTCTAGAATTCCAGGTTGTTTAATGAGAGGTGCACCGACCAAGGCTGGAAACAGAGCAGGCCAAAGCTTCCGTGTCCATCAGTAGTTGGACAGCACCTGTGAGCAGTAGGTGTTGAACAGCCTGAGCAAAACAGTGAGACCTAGCCTTTTCTTTTGTACTTAAAAAGGTAGACGTTTACAAGATGGTTATAGCTTACTTTGCCTAAACCAAGACTCTGTTTTCCTTTAAATACAGGAAATATGAGGAACAGATGAACTCGGCCAAACAGGCTAGAATGAATAGCAGTCAATTCTACAGAATGGAGACATAGGGCAATGACAAATTGCAGAAGGAGACAAATGAAAACTATTCTCGGCGTAGAAAAATGGTTGTGTGATTTCTAGCAAAGATGAATAAAAGGAATTTTTTCCTATTCCAGAGCCTGTAGGAATAAACAGGTGTGTCAAGTAAAAAGTAGCCTTAGAAGCTACATTTAGAAATATGCTTCTTAGCCCTTATGCTGGTTTTGCATTTCCAGTTCTAATTTATTTTCAGATTATCCTTCATTCACACCCATTTATGAAAGAAAAGAAGAAATTGCAGGGTTGTTCGCTGTTCTTGTGAAACGTGCAACAAGTGAGATCTGTGGAAGTCCGCAGACTGCGGAGCTACTGGACTTCCACTGCCTAACAATTCCTGACTCAGTACTGTTACATTTTCACTATCTTTAAGAATCTCAGCTTAAAGGAGTTGGGTGACAGACAGTCGAGATCACCCATATGGAAATGTCTGTATCATTACTGAATGTATTCAAGTGGGCACAGTATACAATCAATCATATAGTTATTTAAGTAAAGGTATGCAAGACTGATGAGATCACTTTCCTAGTCAGGGAAACACATTAACTGGAAAGTGCAGGTAGGCCCAAGATAGCTCATCAATATACAACACAGCATTAGTAGCTGATTTTGAGCTGCGAGAGGATGGAGGAATCCAACTTGCGCTCAATAACGATTTCCAAGTGTGCACTAGCCCTTCACTACCACCTCTAATGCAAACGTGTAAATTCATCCCTTTGTAGGAACGGGCCTTGTTTCACCTGCTAATGCTGAACTTCCATAGGGCTTATTGACCAGAAGATGTACAACTGTTGCAGCTGTTGAGGCTAGAAACAAGAATGACTCTCTTTTATTCTTTATAAAAGCTCTTGTAGCCCAGCCTTTCCGAACGTCTATATAAGTTCCATTGTTACAGGCGTCATCCATCATTTTCACTCTTACTTTTCTCAATATTGGCTGGTTTGGCAGAACAAGAAGGGACGGCTTCAGGAGAGCTCGAATTGAACCTAGAAGCTTCTGTAGAGAGTTATAGGAAAAAAAGAGACACCCAGCCCTTTGATGGCACTTCTGTCTGTCTCTTTCCCCTCTGTCCATCTGCATACCTCACACTCTCTAAATCCTATAATTCATACTGTATTCACTTCCCTCTTCCCAATCTTCCTGTCTCTACTTGTTCACTCTCTCAACTCAGTTCAACCCTCTTCTTTTCTTTTAAAAAAACATCTTATCTTTTATTAAAGGACGTCCCTATTTTCACACTGCTTTTTGATATGACATTCTTTCACTTTCTATAAAAGGAAGTGAAGTCGGTATTCGTGAAATATCATTGGTATACTGTCAGTACATTAAACCTTACGTTAGCATTGCCACACTTAGGCAATGCATTTCAGCTTTAGAACATCTGCTCTTCTTGCCGGGCATAGTGGCGTGTGCCTGTTGTCCTAGCTACTTGGGAGGCTGAGGCTAGTGGATTGCTTGAGCTCAGGGGTTCTGGGCTGCACTCAGCTGTGTTGATCAGGTGTCCATGCTAAGTTGGGCATCAATATGGTGTTCTGGAGGGAGCTCTAGAATTCCAGGTTGTTTAATGAGAGGTGCACTGACCAAGGCTGGAAACAGAGCAGACCAAAGCTTCCGTGTCCATCAGTAGTTGGACAGCACCTGTGAGCAATAGGTGTTGAACAGCCTGAGCAAAACAGTGAGACCTAGCCTTTCCTTTTTTACTTAAAAAGGTAGACGTTTACAAGATGGTTATAGCTTACTTTGCCTAAACCAAGACTCTGTTTTCCTTTAAATACAGGAAATATGAGGAACAGATGAACTCGGCCAAACAGGCTAGAATAGCAGTCAATTCTACAGGATGGAGACATAGGGCAATGACAAATTGCAGAAGGAGACAAATGAAAACTATTCTCGCCGTAGAAAAATGGTTGTGTGATTTCTAGCAAAGATGAATAAAAGGAATTTTTTCCTATTCCAGAGCCTGTAGGATTAAACAGGTGTGTCAAGTAAAAAGTAGCCTTAGAAGCTACATTTAGAAATATGCTTCTTAGCCCTTCTGCTGGTTTTGCATTTCCAGTTCTAATTTATTTTCAAATTATCCTTCATTCACACCCATTTATGAAAGAAAAGAAGAAATTGCAGGGTTGTTCGCTGTTCTTGTGAAACATGCAACAAGTGAGATCTGTGTAAGTCCGCAGACTGCGGAGCTACTGGACTTCCACTGCCTAACTATTCCTGACTCAGTACTGTTACATTTTCACTATCTTTAAGAATCTCAGCTTAAAGGAGTTGGGTGACTGACAGCCGAGATCACCCATATGGAAATGTCTGTATCATTACTGAATGTATTCAATTGGGCACAGTATACAATCAATCATATAGTTATTTAAGTAAAGGTATGCAAGACTGATGAGATCACTTTCCTAGTCAGGGAAACACATTAACTGGAAAGTGCAGGTAGGCCCAAGGTAGCTCATCAATATACAACACAGCATTAGTAGCTGATTTTGAGCTGCAAGAGGATGGAGGAATCCAACTTGCGCTCAATAACGATTTCCAAGTGTGCACTAGCCCTTCACTACTACCTCTAATGCAAACGTGTAAATTCATCCCTTTGTAGGAACGGGCCTTGTTTCACCTGCTAATGCTGAACTTACATAGGGCTTATTGACCAGAAGATGTACAACTGTTGCAGCTGTTGAGGCTAGAAACAAGAATGACTCTCTTTTATTCTTTATAAAAGCTCTTGTAGCCCAGCCTTTCCGAACGTCTATATAAGTTCCATTGTTACAGGCGTCATCCATCATTTTCACTCTTACTTTTCTCAATATTGGCTGGTTTGGCAGAACAAGAAGGGACGGCTTCAGGAGAGCTCGAATTGAACCTAGAAGCTTCTGTAGAGAGTTATAGGAAAAAAAGAGACACCCAGCCCTTTGATGGCACTTCTCTCTGTCTCTTTCCCCTCTGTCCATCTGCATACCTCTCACTCTCTAAATCCAATAATTTATATTGTATTCACTTACCTCTTCCCAATCTTCCTGTCTCTACTTGTTCACTCTCTCAACTCAGTTCAACCCTCTTCTTTTCTTTTAAAAAAACATCTTATCTTTTATTAAAGGACGTCCCTATTTTCACACTGCTTTTTGATATGACATTCTTTCACTTTCTATAAAAGGAAGTGAAGTCGGTATTCGTGAAATATCATTGGTATACTGTCAGTATATTAAACCTAACGTTAGCTTTGCCACACTTAGGCAATGCATTTCAGCTTTAGAACGTCTGCACTTCTCACCGGGCATAGTGGCGTGTGCCTGTTGTCCTAGCTACTTGGGAGGCTGAGGCTAGTGGATTGCTTGAGCTCAGGGGTTCAGGGCTGCACTCAGCTGTGTTGATCAGGAGTCCATGCTAAGTTGGGCATCAATATGGTGTTCTGGAGGGAGCTCTAGAATTCCAGGTTGTTTAATGAGAGGTGCACCGACCAAGGCTGGAAACAGAGCAGGCCAAAGCTTCCGTGTCCATCAGTAGTTGGACAGCACCTGTGAGCAGTAGGTGTTGAACAGCCTGAGCAAAACAGTGAGACCTAGCCTTTTCTTTTTTACTTAAAAAGGTAGACGTTTACAAGATGGTTATAGCTTACTTTGCCTAAACCAAGACTCTGTTTTCCTTTAAATACAGGAAATATGAGGAACAGATGAACTCGGCCAAACAGGCTAGAATGAATAGCAGTCAATTCTACAGAATGGAGACATAGGGCAATGACAAATTGCAGAAGGAGACAAATGAAAACTATTCTCGGCGTAGAAAAATGGTTGTGTGATTTCTAGCAAAGATGAATAAAAGGATTTTTTTCCTATTCCAGAGCCTGTAGGAATAAACAGGTGTGTCAAGTAAAAAGTAGCCTTAGAAGCTACATTTAGAAATATGCTTCTTAGCCCTTCTGCTGGTTTTGCATTTCCAGTTCTAATTTATTTTCCGATTATCCTTCATTCACACCCATTTATGAAAGAAAAGAAGAAATTGCAGGGTTGTTCGCTGTTCTTGTGAAACATGCAACAAGTGAGATCTGTGGAAGTCCGCAGACTGCGGAGCTACTGGACTTCCACTGCCTAACTATTCCTGACTCAGTACTGTTACATTTTCACTATCTTTAAGAATCTCAGCTTAAAGGAGTTGGGTGACAGACAGTCGAGATCACCCATATGGAAATGTCTGTATCATTACTGAATGTATTCAAGTGGGCACAGTATACAATCAATCATATACAGTAGTTATTTAAGTAAAGGTATGCAAGACTTATGAGATCACTTTCCTAGTCAGGGAAACACATTAACTGGAAAGTGCAGGTAGGCCCAAGATAGCTCATCAATATACAACACAGCATTAGTAGCTGATTTTGAGCTGCGAGAGGATGGAGGAATCCAACTTGCGCTCAATAACGATTTCCAAGTGTGCACTAGCCCTTCACTACCACCTCTAATGCAAACGTGTAAATTCATCCCTTTGTAGGAACGGGCCTTGTTTCACCTGCTAATGCTGAACTTCCATAGGGCTTATTGACCAGAAGATGTACAACTGTTGCAGCTGTTGAGGCTAGAAACAAGAATGACTCTCTTTTATTCTTTATAAAAGCTCTTGTAGCCCAGCCTTTCCGAACGTCTATATGAGTTCCATTGTTACAGGCGTCATCCATCATTTTCACTCTTACTTTTCTCAATATTGGCTGGTTTGGCAGAACAAGAAGGGACGGCTTCAGGAGAGCTCGAATTGAACCTAGAAGCTTCTGTAGAGAGTTATAGGAAAAAAAGAGACACCCAGCCCTTTGATGGCACTTCTGTCTGTCTCTTTCCCCTCTGTCCATCTGCATACCCCGCACTCTCTAAATCCTATAATTTATATTGTATTCACTTCCCTCTTCCCAATCTTCCTGTCTCTACTTGTTCACTATCTCAACTCAGTTCAACCCTCTTCTTTTCTTTTAAAAAAACATCTTATCTTTTATTAAAGGACGTCCCTATTTTCACACTGCTTTTTGATATGACATTCTTTCACTTTCTATAAAAGGAAGTGAAGTCGGTATTCGTGAAATATCATTGGTATACTGTCAGTACATTAAACCTTACGTTAGCATTGCCACACTTAGGCAATGCATTTCAGCTTTAGAACGTCTGCTCTTCTTGCCGGGCATAGTGGCGTGTGCCTGTTGTCCTAGCTACTTGAGAGGCTGAGGCTAGTGGATTGCTTGAGCTCAGGGGTTCTGGGCTGCACTCAGCTGTGTTGATCAGGTGTCCATGCTAAGTTGGGCATCAATATGGTGTTCTGGAGGGAGTTCTAGAGTTCCAGGTTGTTTAATGAGAGGTGCACTGACCAAGGCTGGAAACAGAGCAGACCAAAGCTTCCGTGTCCATCAGTAGTTGGACAGCACCTGTGAGCAGTAGGTGTTGAACAGCCTGAGCAAAACAGTGAAGCCTTTCCTTTTTTACTTAAAAAGGTAGACGTTTACAAGATGGTTATAGCTTACTTTGCCTAAACCAAGACTCTGTTTTCCTTTAAATACAGGAAATATGAGGAACAGATGAACTCGGCCAAACAGGCTAGAATAGCAGTCAATTCTACAGGATGGAGACATAGGGCAATGACAAATTGCAGAAGGAGACAAATGAAAACTATTCTCGCCGTAGAAAAATGGTTGTGTGATTTCTAGCAAAGATGAATAAAAGGATTTTTTTCCTATTCCAGAGCCTGTAGGATTAAACAGGTGTGTCAAGTAAAAAGTAGCCTTAGAAGCTACATTTAGAAATATGCTTCTTAGCCCTTCTGCTGGTTTTGCATTTCCAGTTCTAATTTATTTTCAGATTATCCTTCATTCACACCCATTTATGAAAGAAAAGAAGAAATTGCAGGGTTGTTCGCTGTTCTTGTGAAACATGCAACAAGTGAGATCTGTGTAAGTCCGCAGACTGCGGAGCTACTGGACTTCCACTGCTTAACTATTCCTGACTCAGTACTGTTACATTTTCACTATCTTTAAGAATCTCAGCTTAAAGGAGTTGGGTGACTGACAGTCGAGATCACCCATATGGAAATGTCTGTATCATTACTGAATGTATTCAATTGGGCACAGTATACAATCAATCATATAGTTATTTAAGTAAAGGTATGCAAGACTGATGAGATCACTTTCCTAGTCAGGGAAACACATTAACTGGAAAGTGCAGGTAGGCCCAAGATAGCTCATCAATATACAACACGGCATTAGTAGCTGATTTTGAGCTGCGAGAGGATGGAGGAATCCAACTTGCGCTCAATAACGATTTCCAAGTGTGCACTAGCCCTTCACTACCACCTCTAATGCAAACGTGTAAATTCATCCCTTTGTAGGAACGGGCCTTGTTTCACCTGCTAATGCTGAACTTACATAGGGCTTATTGACCAGAAGATGTACAACTGTTGCAGCTGTTGAGGCTAGAAACAAGAATGACTCTCTTTTATTCTTTATAAAAGCTCTTGTAGCCCAGCCTTTCCGAACGTCTATATAAGTTCCATTGTTACAGGCGTCATCCATCATTTTCACTCTTACTTTTCTCAATATTGGCTGGTTTGGCAGAACAAGAAAGGACGGCTTCAGGAGAGCTCGAATTGAACCTAGAAGCTTCTGTAGAGAGTTACAGGAAAAAAAGAGACACCCAGCCCTTTGATGGCACTTCTCTCTGTCTCTTTCCCCTCTGTCCATCTGCATACCTCTCACTCTCTAAATCCTATAATTTATATTGTATTCACTTCCCTCTTCCCAATCTTCCTGTCTCTACTTGTTCACTCTCTCAACTCAGTTCAACCCTCTTCTTTTCTTTAAAAAAAACATCTTATCTTTTATTAAAGGACGTCCCTATTTTCACACTGCTTTTTGATATGACATTCTTTCACTTTCTATAAAAGGAAGTGAAGTCGGTATTCGTGAAATATCATTGGTATACTGTCAGTACATTAAACCTTACGTTAGCATTGCCACACTTAGGCAATGCATTTCAGCTTTAGAACGTCTGCTGTTCACGCCGGGCATAGTGGCGTGTACCTGTTGTCCTAGCTACTTGGGAGGCTGAGGCTAGTGGATTGCTTGAGCTCAGGGGTTCTGGGCTGCGCTCAGCTGTGTTGATCAGGAGTCCATGCTAAGTTGGGCATCAATATGGTGTTCTGAGGGAGCTCTAGAATTCCAGGTTGTTTAATGAGAGGTGCACCGACCAAGGCTGGAAACAGAGCAGGCCAAAGCTTCCGTGTCCATCAGTAGTTAGACAGCACCTGTGAGCAGTAGGTGTTGAACAGCCTGAGCAAAACAGTGAGACCTAGCCTTTTCTTTTTTACTTAAAAAGGTAGACGTTTACAAGATGGTTATAGCTTACTTTGCCTAAACCAAGACTCTGTTTTCCTTTAAATACAGGAAATATGAGGAACAGATGAACTCGGCCAAACAGGCTAGAATAGCAGTCAATTCTACAGGATGGAGACATAGGGCAATGACAAATTGCAGAAGGAGACAAATGAAAACTATTCTTGGCGTAGAAAAATGGTTGTGTGATTTCTAGCAAAGATGAATAAAAGGAATTTTTTCCTATTCCAGAGCCTGTAGGAATAAACAGGTGTGTCAAGTAAAAAGTAGCCTTAGAAGCTACATTTAGAAATATGCTTCTTAGCCCTTCTGCTGGTTTTGCATTTCCAGTTCTAATTTATTTTCCGATTATCCTTCATTCACACCCATTTATGAAAGAAAAGAAGAAATTGCAGGGTTGTTCGCTGTTCTTGTGAAACATGCAACAAGTGAGATCTGTGGAAGTCCGCAGACTGCGGAGCTACTGGACTTCCACTGCCTAACTATTCCTGACTCAGTACTGTTACATTTTCACTATCTTTAAGAATCTCAGCTTAAAGGAGTTGGGTGACAGACAGTCGAGATCACCCATATGGAAATGTCTGTATCATTACTGAATGTATTCAAGTGGGCACAGTATACAATCAATCATATAGTTATTTAAGTAAAGGTATGCAAGACTGATGAGATCACTTTCCTAGTCAGGGAAACACATTAACTGGAAAGTGCAGGTAGGCCCAAGATAGCTCATCAATATACAACACAGCATTAGTAGCTGATTTTGAGCTGCGAGAGGATGGAGGAATCCAACTTGCGCTCAATAACGATTTCCAAGTGTGCACTAGCCCTTCACTACCACCTCTAATGCAAACGTGTAAATTCATCCCTTTGTAGGAACGGGCCTTGTTTCACCTGCTAATGCTGAACTTCCATAGGGCTTATTGACCAGAAGATGTACAACTGTTGCAGCTGTTGAGGCTAGAAACAAGAATGACTCTCTTTTATTCTTTATAAAAGCTCTTGTAGCCCAGCCTTTCCGAACGTCTATATAAGTTCCATTGTTACAGGCGTCATCCATCATTTTCACTCTTACTTTTCTCAATATTGGCTGGTTTGGCAGAACAAGAAGGGACGGCTTCAGGAGAGCTCGAATTGAACCTAGAAGCTTCTGTAGAGAGTTATAGGAAAAAAAGAGACACCCAGCCCTTTGATGGCACTTCTGTCTGTCTCTTTCCCCTCTGTCCATCTGCATACCTCGCACTCTCTAAATCCTATAATTTATATTGTATTCACTTCCCTCTTCCCAATCTTCCTGTCTCTACTTGTTCACTATCTCAACTCAGTTCAACCCTCTTCTTTTCTTTAAAAAAAACATCTTATCTTTTATTAAAGGACGTCCCTATTTTCACACTGCTTTTTGATATGACATTCTTTCACTTTCTATAAAAGGAAGTGAAGTCGGTATTCGTGAAATATCATTGGTATACTGTCAGTACATTAAACCTTACGTTAGCATTGCCACACTTAGGCAATGCATTTCAGCTTTAGAACGTCTGCTCTTCTTGCCGGGCATAGTGGTGTGTGCCTGTTGTCCTAGCTACTTGAGAGGCTGAGGCTAGTAGATTGCTTGATCTCAGGGGTTCTGGGCTGCACTCAGCTGTGTTGATCAGGTGTCCATGCTAAGTTGGGCATCAATATGGTGTTCTGGAGGGAGTTCCAGGTTGTTTAATGAGAGGTGCACTGACCAAGGCTGGAAACAGCGCAGACCAAAGCTTCCGTGTCCATCAGTAGTTGGACAGCACCTGTGAGCAGTAGGTGTTTAACAGCCTGAGCAAAACAGTGAGACCTAGCCTTTCCTTTTTTACTTAAAAAGGTAGACGTTTACAAGATGGTTATAGCTTACTTTGCCTAAACCAAGACTCTGTTTTCCTTTAAATACAGGAAATATGAGGAACAGATGAACTCGGCCAAACAGGCTAGAATAGCAGTCAATTCTACAGAATGGAGACATAGGGCAATGACAAATTGCAGAAGGAGACAAATGAAAACTATTCTCGGCATAGAAAAATGGTTGTGTGATTTCTAGCAAAGATGAATAAAAGGAATTTTTTCCTATTCCAGAGTCTGTAGGATTAAACAGGTGTGTCAAGTAAAAAGTAGCCTTAGAAGCTACATTTAGAAATATGCTTCTTAGCCCTTCTGCTGGTTTTGCATTTCCAGTTCTAATTTATTTTCCGATTATCCTTCATTCACACCCATTTATGAAAGAAAAGAAGAAATTGCAGGGTTGTTCGCTGTTCTTGTGAAACATGCAACAAGTGAGATCTGTGTAAGTCCGCAGACTGCGGAGCTACTGGACTTCCACTGCCTAACTATTCCTGACTCAGTACTGTTACATTTTCACTATCTTTAAGAATCTCAGCTTAAAGGAGTTGGGTGACTGACAGCCGAGATCACCCATATGGAAATGTCTGTATCATTACTGAATGTATTCAATTGGGCACAGTATACAATCAATCATATAGTTATTTAAGTAAAGGTATGCAAGACTGATGAGATCACTTTCCTAGTCAGGGAAACACATTAACTGGAAAGTGCAGGTAGGCCCAAGGTAGCTCATCAATATACAACACAGCATTAGTAGCTGATTTTGAGCTGCAAGAGGATGGAGGAATCCAACTTGCGCTCAATAACGATTTCCAAGTGTGCACTAGCCCTTCACTACTACCTCTAATGCAAACGTGTAAATTCATCCCTTTGTAGGAACGGGCCTTGTTTCACCTGCTAATGCTGAACTTACATAGGGCTTATTGACCAGAAGATGTACAACTGTTGCAGCTGTTGAGGCTAGAAACAAGAATGACTCTCTTTTATTCTTTATAAAAGCTCTTGTAGCCCAGCCTTTCCGAACGTCTATATAAGTTCCATTGTTACAGGCGTCATCCATCATTTTCACTCTTACTTTTCTCAATATTGGCTGGTTTGGCAGAACAAGAAGGGACGGCTTCAGGAGAGCTCGAATTGAACCTAGAAGCTTCTGTAGAGAGTTATAGGAAAAAAAGAGACACCCAGCCCTTTGATGGCACTTCTCTCTGTCTCTTTCCCCTCTGTCCATCTGCATACCTCTCACTCTCTAAATCCAATAATTTATATTGTATTCACTTACCTCTTCCCAATCTTCCTGTCTCTACTTGTTCACTCTCTCAACTCAGTTCAACCCTCTTCTTTTCTTTTAAAAAAACATCTTATCTTTTATTAAAGGACGTCCCTATTTTCACACTGCTTTTTGATATGACATTCTTTCACTTTCTATAAAAGGAAGTGAAGTCGGTATTCGTGAAATATCATTGGTATACTGTCAGTATATTAAACCTAACGTTAGCTTTGCCACACTTAGGCAATGCATTTCAGCTTTAGAACGTCTGCACTTCTCACCGGGCATAGTGGCGTGTGCCTGTTGTCCTAGCTACTTGGGAGGCTGAGGCTAGTGGATTGCTTGAGCTCAGGGGTTCAGGGCTGCACTCAGCTGTGTTGATCAGGAGTCCATGCTAAGTTGGGCATCAATATGGTGTTCTGGAGGGAGCTCTAGAATTCCAGGTTGTTTAATGAGAGGTGCACCGACCAAGGCTGGAAACAGAGCAGGCCAAAGCTTCCGTGTCCATCAGTAGTTGGACAGCACCTGTGAGCAGTAGGTGTTGAACAGCCTGAGCAAAACAGTGAGACCTAGCCTTTTCTTTTTTACTTAAAAAGGTAGACGTTTACAAGATGGTTATAGCTTACTTTGCCTAAACCAAGACTCTGTTTTCCTTTAAATACAGGAAATATGAGGAACAGATGAACTCGGCCAAACAGGCTAGAATGAATAGCAGTCAATTCTACAGAATGGAGACATAGGGCAATGACAAATTGCAGAAGGAGACAAATGAAAACTATTCTCGGCGTAGAAAAATGGTTGTGTGATTTCTAGCAAAGATGAATAAAAGGATTTTTTTCCTATTCCAGAGCCTGTAGGAATAAACAGGTGTGTCAAGTAAAAAGTAGCCTTAGAAGCTACATTTAGAAATATGCTTCTTAGCCCTTCTGCTGGTTTTGCATTTCCAGTTCTAATTTATTTTCCGATTATCCTTCATTCACACCCATTTATGAAAGAAAAGAAGAAATTGCAGGGTTGTTCGCTGTTCTTGTGAAACATGCAACAAGTGAGATCTGTGGAAGTCCGCAGACTGCGGAGCTACTGGACTTCCACTGCCTAACTATTCCTGACTCAGTACTGTTACATTTTCACTATCTTTAAGAATCTCAGCTTAAAGGAGTTGGGTGACAGACAGTCGAGATCACCCATATGGAAATGTCTGTATCATTACTGAATGTATTCAAGTGGGCACAGTATACAATCAATCATATACAGTAGTTATTTAAGTAAAGGTATGCAAGACTTATGAGATCACTTTCCTAGTCAGGGAAACACATTAACTGGAAAGTGCAGGTAGGCCCAAGATAGCTCATCAATATACAACACAGCATTAGTAGCTGATTTTGAGCTGCGAGAGGATGGAGGAATCCAACTTGCGCTCAATAACGATTTCCAAGTGTGCACTAGCCCTTCACTACCACCTCTAATGCAAACGTGTAAATTCATCCCTTTGTAGGAACGGGCCTTGTTTCACCTGCTAATGCTGAACTTCCATAGGGCTTATTGACCAGAAGATGTACAACTGTTGCAGCTGTTGAGGCTAGAAACAAGAATGACTCTCTTTTATTCTTTATAAAAGCTCTTGTAGCCCAGCCTTTCCGAACGTCTATATGAGTTCCATTGTTACAGGCGTCATCCATCATTTTCACTCTTACTTTTCTCAATATTGGCTGGTTTGGCAGAACAAGAAGGGACGGCTTCAGGAGAGCTCGAATTGAACCTAGAAGCTTCTGTAGAGAGTTATAGGAAAAAAAGAGACACCCAGCCCTTTGATGGCACTTCTGTCTGTCTCTTTCCCCTCTGTCCATCTGCATACCCCGCACTCTCTAAATCCTATAATTTATATTGTATTCACTTCCCTCTTCCCAATCTTCCTGTCTCTACTTGTTCACTATCTCAACTCAGTTCAACCCTCTTCTTTTCTTTTAAAAAAACATCTTATCTTTTATTAAAGGACGTCCCTATTTTCACACTGCTTTTTGATATGACATTCTTTCACTTTCTATAAAAGGAAGTGAAGTCGGTATTCGTGAAATATCATTGGTATACTGTCAGTACATTAAACCTTACGTTAGCATTGCCACACTTAGGCAATGCATTTCAGCTTTAGAACGTCTGCTCTTCTTGCCGGGCATAGTGGCGTGTGCCTGTTGTCCTAGCTACTTGAGAGGCTGAGGCTAGTGGATTGCTTGAGCTCAGGGGTTCTGGGCTGCACTCAGCTGTGTTGATCAGGTGTCCATGCTAAGTTGGGCATCAATATGGTGTTCTGGAGGGAGTTCTAGAGTTCCAGGTTGTTTAATGAGAGGTGCACTGACCAAGGCTGGAAACAGAGCAGACCAAAGCTTCCGTGTCCATCAGTAGTTGGACAGCACCTGTGAGCAGTAGGTGTTGAACAGCCTGAGCAAAACAGTGAAGCCTTTCCTTTTTTACTTAAAAAGGTAGACGTTTACAAGATGGTTATAGCTTACTTTGCCTAAACCAAGACTCTGTTTTCCTTTAAATACAGGAAATATGAGGAACAGATGAACTCGGCCAAACAGGCTAGAATAGCAGTCAATTCTACAGGATGGAGACATAGGGCAATGACAAATTGCAGAAGGAGACAAATGAAAACTATTCTCGCCGTAGAAAAATGGTTGTGTGATTTCTAGCAAAGATGAATAAAAGGATTTTTTTCCTATTCCAGAGCCTGTAGGATTAAACAGGTGTGTCAAGTAAAAAGTAGCCTTAGAAGCTACATTTAGAAATATGCTTCTTAGCCCTTCTGCTGGTTTTGCATTTCCAGTTCTAATTTATTTTCAGATTATCCTTCATTCACACCCATTTATGAAAGAAAAGAAGAAATTGCAGGGTTGTTCGCTGTTCTTGTGAAACATGCAACAAGTGAGATCTGTGTAAGTCCGCAGACTGCGGAGCTACTGGACTTCCACTGCTTAACTATTCCTGACTCAGTACTGTTACATTTTCACTATCTTTAAGAATCTCAGCTTAAAGGAGTTGGGTGACTGACAGTCGAGATCACCCATATGGAAATGTCTGTATCATTACTGAATGTATTCAATTGGGCACAGTATACAATCAATCATATAGTTATTTAAGTAAAGGTATGCAAGACTGATGAGATCACTTTCCTAGTCAGGGAAACACATTAACTGGAAAGTGCAGGTAGGCCCAAGATAGCTCATCAATATACAACACGGCATTAGTAGCTGATTTTGAGCTGCGAGAGGATGGAGGAATCCAACTTGCGCTCAATAACGATTTCCAAGTGTGCACTAGCCCTTCACTACCACCTCTAATGCAAACGTGTAAATTCATCCCTTTGTAGGAACGGGCCTTGTTTCACCTGCTAATGCTGAACTTACATAGGGCTTATTGACCAGAAGATGTACAACTGTTGCAGCTGTTGAGGCTAGAAACAAGAATGACTCTCTTTTATTCTTTATAAAAGCTCTTGTAGCCCAGCCTTTCCGAACGTCTATATAAGTTCCATTGTTACAGGCGTCATCCATCATTTTCACTCTTACTTTTCTCAATATTGGCTGGTTTGGCAGAACAAGAAAGGACGGCTTCAGGAGAGCTCGAATTGAACCTAGAAGCTTCTGTAGAGAGTTACAGGAAAAAAAGAGACACCCAGCCCTTTGATGGCACTTCTCTCTGTCTCTTTCCCCTCTGTCCATCTGCATACCTCTCACTCTCTAAATCCTATAATTTATATTGTATTCACTTCCCTCTTCCCAATCTTCCTGTCTCTACTTGTTCACTCTCTCAACTCAGTTCAACCCTCTTCTTTTCTTTAAAAAAAACATCTTATCTTTTATTAAAGGACGTCCCTATTTTCACACTGCTTTTTGATATGACATTCTTTCACTTTCTATAAAAGGAAGTGAAGTCGGTATTCGTGAAATATCATTGGTATACTGTCAGTACATTAAACCTTACGTTAGCATTGCCACACTTAGGCAATGCATTTCAGCTTTAGAACGTCTGCTGTTCACGCCGGGCATAGTGGCGTGTACCTGTTGTCCTAGCTACTTGGGAGGCTGAGGCTAGTGGATTGCTTGAGCTCAGGGGTTCTGGGCTGCGCTCAGCTGTGTTGATCAGGAGTCCATGCTAAGTTGGGCATCAATATGGTGTTCTGAGGGAGCTCTAGAATTCCAGGTTGTTTAATGAGAGGTGCACCGACCAAGGCTGGAAACAGAGCAGGCCAAAGCTTCCGTGTCCATCAGTAGTTAGACAGCACCTGTGAGCAGTAGGTGTTGAACAGCCTGAGCAAAACAGTGAGACCTAGCCTTTTCTTTTTTACTTAAAAAGGTAGACGTTTACAAGATGGTTATAGCTTACTTTGCCTAAACCAAGACTCTGTTTTCCTTTAAATACAGGAAATATGAGGAACAGATGAACTCGGCCAAACAGGCTAGAATAGCAGTCAATTCTACAGGATGGAGACATAGGGCAATGACAAATTGCAGAAGGAGACAAATGAAAACTATTCTTGGCGTAGAAAAATGGTTGTGTGATTTCTAGCAAAGATGAATAAAAGGAATTTTTTCCTATTCCAGAGCCTGTAGGAATAAACAGGTGTGTCAAGTAAAAAGTAGCCTTAGAAGCTACATTTAGAAATATGCTTCTTAGCCCTTCTGCTGGTTTTGCATTTCCAGTTCTAATTTATTTTCCGATTATCCTTCATTCACACCCATTTATGAAAGAAAAGAAGAAATTGCAGGGTTGTTCGCTGTTCTTGTGAAACATGCAACAAGTGAGATCTGTGGAAGTCCGCAGACTGCGGAGCTACTGGACTTCCACTGCCTAACTATTCCTGACTCAGTACTGTTACATTTTCACTATCTTTAAGAATCTCAGCTTAAAGGAGTTGGGTGACAGACAGTCGAGATCACCCATATGGAAATGTCTGTATCATTACTGAATGTATTCAAGTGGGCACAGTATACAATCAATCATATAGTTATTTAAGTAAAGGTATGCAAGACTGATGAGATCACTTTCCTAGTCAGGGAAACACATTAACTGGAAAGTGCAGGTAGGCCCAAGATAGCTCATCAATATACAACACAGCATTAGTAGCTGATTTTGAGCTGCGAGAGGATGGAGGAATCCAACTTGCGCTCAATAACGATTTCCAAGTGTGCACTAGCCCTTCACTACCACCTCTAATGCAAACGTGTAAATTCATCCCTTTGTAGGAACGGGCCTTGTTTCACCTGCTAATGCTGAACTTCCATAGGGCTTATTGACCAGAAGATGTACAACTGTTGCAGCTGTTGAGGCTAGAAACAAGAATGACTCTCTTTTATTCTTTATAAAAGCTCTTGTAGCCCAGCCTTTCCGAACGTCTATATAAGTTCCATTGTTACAGGCGTCATCCATCATTTTCACTCTTACTTTTCTCAATATTGGCTGGTTTGGCAGAACAAGAAGGGACGGCTTCAGGAGAGCTCGAATTGAACCTAGAAGCTTCTGTAGAGAGTTATAGGAAAAAAAGAGACACCCAGCCCTTTGATGGCACTTCTGTCTGTCTCTTTCCCCTCTGTCCATCTGCATACCTCGCACTCTCTAAATCCTATAATTTATATTGTATTCACTTCCCTCTTCCCAATCTTCCTGTCTCTACTTGTTCACTATCTCAACTCAGTTCAACCCTCTTCTTTTCTTTAAAAAAAACATCTTATCTTTTATTAAAGGACGTCCCTATTTTCACACTGCTTTTTGATATGACATTCTTTCACTTTCTATAAAAGGAAGTGAAGTCGGTATTCGTGAAATATCATTGGTATACTGTCAGTACATTAAACCTTACGTTAGCATTGCCACACTTAGGCAATGCATTTCAGCTTTAGAACGTCTGCTCTTCTTGCCGGGCATAGTGGTGTGTGCCTGTTGTCCTAGCTACTTGAGAGGCTGAGGCTAGTAGATTGCTTGATCTCAGGGGTTCTGGGCTGCACTCAGCTGTGTTGATCAGGTGTCCATGCTAAGTTGGGCATCAATATGGTGTTCTGGAGGGAGTTCCAGGTTGTTTAATGAGAGGTGCACTGACCAAGGCTGGAAACAGCGCAGACCAAAGCTTCCGTGTCCATCAGTAGTTGGACAGCACCTGTGAGCAGTAGGTGTTTAACAGCCTGAGCAAAACAGTGAGACCTAGCCTTTCCTTTTTTACTTAAAAAGGTAGACGTTTACAAGATGGTTATAGCTTACTTTGCCTAAACCAAGACTCTGTTTTCCTTTAAATACAGGAAATATGAGGAACAGATGAACTCGGCCAAACAGGCTAGAATAGCAGTCAATTCTACAGAATGGAGACATAGGGCAATGACAAATTGCAGAAGGAGACAAATGAAAACTATTCTCGGCATAGAAAAATGGTTGTGTGATTTCTAGCAAAGATGAATAAAAGGAATTTTTTCCTATTCCAGAGTCTGTAGGATTAAACAGGTGTGTCAAGTAAAAAGTAGCCTTAGAAGCTACATTTAGAAATATGCTTCTTAGCCCTTCTGCTGGTTTTGCATTTCCAGTTCTAATTTATTTTCCGATTATCCTTCATTCACACCCATTTATGAAAGAAAAGAAGAAATTGCAGGGTTGTTCGCTGTTCTTGTGAAACATGCAACAAGTGGGATCTGTGGAAGTCTGCATACTGCGGAGCTACTGGACTTCCACTGCCTAACTATTCCTGACTCAGTACTGTTACATTTTCACTATCTTTAAGAATCTCAGCTTAAAGGAGTTGGGTGACAGACAGTCGAGATCACCCATATGGAAATGTCTGTATCATTACTGAATGTATTCAAGTGGGCACAGTATACAATCAATCATATAGTTATTTATGTAAAGGTATGCAAGACTGATGAGATCACTTTCCTAGTCAGGGAAACACATTAACTGGAAAGTGCAGGTAGGCCCAAGATAGCTCATCAATATACAACACAGCATTAGTAGCTGATTTTGAGCTGCGAGAGGATGGAGGAATCCAACTTGCGCTCAATAACGATTTCCAAGTGTGCACTAGCCCTTCACTACCACCTCTAATGCAAACGTGTAAATTCATCCCTTTGTAGGAACGGGCCTTGTTTCACCTGCTAATGCTGAACTTACATAGGGCTTATTGACCAGAAGATGTACAACTGTTGCAGCTGTTGAGGCTAGAAACAAGAATGACTCTCTTTTATTCTTTATAAAAGCTCTTGTAGCCCAGCCTTTCCGAACGTCTATATAAGTTCCATTGTTACAGGCGTCATCCATCATTTTCACTCTTACTTTTCTCAATATTGGCTGGTTTGGCAGAACAAGAAGGGACGGCTTCAGGAGAGCTCGAATTGAACCTAGAAGCTTCTGTAGAGAGTTATAGGAAAAAAAGAGACACCCAGCCCTTTGATGGCACTTCTGTCTGTCTCTTTCCCCTCTGTCCATCTGCATACCTCGCACTCTCTAAATCCTATAATTTATATTGTATTCACTTCCCTCTTCCCAATCTTCCTGTCTCTACTTGTTCACTATCTCAACTCAGTTCAACCCTCTTCTTTTCTTTTAAAAAAACATCTTATCTTTTATTAAAGGACGTCCCTATTTTCACACTGCTTTTTGATATGACATTCTTTCACTTTCTATAAAAGGAAGTGAAGTCGGTATTCGTGAAATATCATTGGTATACTGTCAGTACATTAAACCTTACGTTAGCATTGCCACACTTAGGCAATGCATTTCAGCTTTAGAACGTCTGCTCTTCTTGCCGGGCATAGTGGAGTGTGCCTGTTGTCCTAGCTACTTGAGAGGCTGAGGCTAGTGGATTGCTTGAGCTCAGGGCTTCTGGGCTGCACTCAGCTGTGTTGATCAGGTGTCCATGCTAAGTTGGGCATCAATATGGTGTTCTGGAGGGAGTTCTAGAGTTCCAGGTTGTTTAATGAGAGGTGCACTGACCAAGGCTGGAAACAGAGCAGACCAAAGCTTCCGTGTCCATCAGTAGTTGGACAGCACCTGTGAGCAGTAGGTGTTGAACAGCCTGAGCAAAACAGTGAGACCTAGCCTTTCCTTTTTTACTTAAAAAGGTAGACGTTTACAAGATGGTTATAGCTTACTTTGCCTAAACCAAGACTCTGTTTTCCTTTAAATACAGGAAATATGAGGAACAGATGAACTCGGCCAAACAGGCTAGAATAGCAGTCAATTCTACAGGATGGAGACATAGGGCAATGACAAATTGCAGAAGGAGACAAATGAAAACTATTCTCGCCGTAGAAAAATGGTTGTGTGATTTCTAGCAAAGATGAATAAAAGGATTTTTTTCCTATTCCAGAGCCTGTAGGATTAAAGAGGTGTGTCAAGTAAAAAGTAGCCTTAGAAGCTACATTTAGAAATATGCTTCTTAGCCCTTCTGCTGGTTTTGCATTTCCAGTTCTAATTTATTTTCAGATTATCCTTCATTCAAACCCATTTATGAAAGAAAAGAAGAAATTGCAGGGTTGTTCGCTGTTCTTGTGAAACATGCAACAAGTGAGATCTGTGGAAGTCCGCAGACTGCGGAGCTACTGGACTTCCACTGCTTAACTATTCCTGACTCAGTACTGTTACATTTTCACTATCTTTAAGAATCTCAGCTTAAAGGAGTTGGGTGACTGACAGTCGAGATCACCCATATGGAAATGTCTGTATCATTACTGAATGTATTCAATTGGGCACAGTATACAATCAATCATATAGTTATTTAAGTAAAGGTATGCAAGACTGATGAGATCACTTTCCTAGTCAGGGAAACACATTAACTGGAAAGTGCAGGTAGGCCCAAGATAGCTCATCAATATACAACACGGCATTAGTAGCTGATTTTGAGCTGCGAGAGGATGGAGGAATCCAACTTGCGCTCAATAACGATTTCCAAGTGTGCACTAGCCCTTCACTACCACCTCTAATGCAAACGTGTAAATTCATCCCTTTGTAGGAACGGGCCTTGTTTCACCTGCTAATGCTGAACTTACATAGGGCTTATTGACCAGAAGATGTACAACTGTTGCAGCTGTTGAGGCTAGAAACAAGAATGACTCTCTTTTATTCTTTATAAAAGCTCTTGTAGCCCAGCCTTTCCGAACGTCTATATAAGTTCCATTGTTACAGGCGTCATCCATCATTTTCACTCTTACTTTTCTCAATATTGGCTGGTTTGGCAGAACAAGAAGGGACGGCTTCAGGAGAGCTCGAATTGAACCTAGAAGCTTCTGTAGAGAGTTACAGGAAAAAAAGAGACACCCAGCCCTTTGATGGCACTTCTCTCTGTCTCTTTCCCCTCTGTCCATCTGCATACCTCTCACTCTCTAAATCCTATAATTTATATTGTATTCACTTCCCTCTTCCCAATCTTCCTGTCTCTACTTGTTCACTCTCTCAACTCAGTTCAACCCTCTTCTTTTCTTTAAAAAAAACATCTTATCTTTTATTAAAGGACGTCCCTATTTTCACACTGCTTTTTGATATGACATTCTTTCACTTTCTATAAAAGGAAGTGAAGTCGGTATTCGTGAAATATCATTGGTATACTGTCAGTACATTAAACCTTACGTTAGCATTGCCACACTTAGGCAATGCATTTCAGCTTTAGAACGTCTGCTGTTCATGCCGGGCATAGTGGCGTGTACCTGTTGTCCTAGCTACTTGGGAGGCTGAGGCTAGTGGATTGCTTGAGCTCAGGGGTTCTGGGCTGCACTCAGCTGTGTTGATCAGGAGTCCATGCTAAGTTGGGCATCAATATGGTGTTCTGGAGGGAGCTCTAGAATTCCAGGTTGTTTAATGAGAGGTGCACCGACCAAGGCTGGAAACAGAGCAGGCCAAAGCTTCCGTGTCCATCAGTAGTTGGACAGCACCTGTGAGCAGTAGGTGTTGAACAGCCTGAGCAAAACAGTGAGACCTAGCCTTTTCTTTTTTACTTAAAAAGGTAGACGTTTACAAGATGGTTATAGCTTACTTTGCCTAAACCAAGACTCTGTTTTCCTTTAAATACAGGAAATATGAGGAACAGATGAAATCGGCCAAACAGGCTAGAATGAATAGCAGTCAATTCTACAGAATGGAGACATAGGGCAATGACAAATTGCAGAAGGAGACAAATGAAAACTATTCTCGGCGTAGAAAAATGGTTGTGTGATTTCTAGCAAAGATGAATAAAAGGATTTTTTTCCTATTCCAGAGCCTGTAGGATTAAAGAGGTGTGTCAAGTAAAAAGTAGCCTTAGAAGCTACATTTAGAAATATGCTTCTTAGCCCTTCTGCTGGTTTTGCATTTCCAGTTCTAATTTATTTTCAGATTATCCTTCATTCAAACCCATTTATGAAAGAAAAGAAGAAATTGCAGGGTTGTTCGCTGTTCTTGTGAAACATGCAACAAGTGAGATCTGTGGAAGTCCGCAGACTGCGGAGCTACTGGACTTCCACTGCTTAACTATTCCTGACTCAGTACTGTTACATTTTCACTATCTTTAAGAATCTCAGCTTAAAGGAGTTGGGTGACTGACAGTCGAGATCACCCATATGGAAATGTCTGTATCATTACTGAATGTATTCAATTGGGCACAGTATACAATCAATCATATAGTTATTTAAGTAAAGGTATGCAAGACTGATGAGATCACTTTCCTAGTCAGGGAAACACATTAACTGGAAAGTGCAGGTAGGCCCAAGATAGCTCATCAATATACAACACGGCATTAGTAGCTGATTTTGAGCTGCAAGAGGATGGAGGAATCCAACTTGCGCTCAATAACGATTTCCAAGTGTGCACTAGCCCTTCACTACCACCTCTAATGCAAACGTGTAAATTCATCCCTTTGTAGGAACGGGCCTTGTTTCACCTGCTAATGCTGAACTTACATAGGGCTTATTGACCAGAAGATGTACAACTGTTGCAGCTGTTGAGGCTAGAAACAAGAATGACTCTCTTTTATTCTTTATAAAAGCTCTTGTAGCCCAGCCTTTCCGAACGTCTATATAAGTTCCATTGTTACAGGCGTCATCCATCATTTTCACTCTTACTTTTCTCAATATTGGCTGGTTTGGCAGAACAAGAAGGGACGGCTTCAGGAGAGCTCGAATTGAACCTAGAAGCTTCTGTAGAGAGTTACAGGAAAAAAAGAGACACCCAGCCCTTTGATGGCACTTCTCTCTGTCTCTTTCCCCTCTGTCCATCTGCATACCTCTCACTCTCTAAATCCTATAATTTATATTGTATTCACTTCCCTCTTCCCAATCTTCCTGTCTCTACTTGTTCACTCTCTCAACTCAGTTCAACCCTCTTCTTTTCTTTAAAAAAAACATCTTATCTTTTATTAAAGGACGTCCCTATTTTCACACTGCTTTTTGATATGACATTCTTTCACTTTCTATAAAAGGAAGTGAAGTCGGTATTCGTGAAATATCATTGGTATACTGTCAGTACATTAAACCTTACGTTAGCATTGCCACACTTAGGCAATGCATTTCAGCTTTAGAACGTCTGCTGTTCATGCCGGGCATAGTGGCGTGTACCTGTTGTCCTAGCTACTTGGGAGGCTGAGGCTAGTGGATTGCTTGAGCTCAGGGGTTCTGGGCTGCACTCAGCTGTGTTGATCAGGAGTCCATGCTAAGTTGGGCATCAATATGGTGTTCTGGAGGGAGCTCTAGAATTCCAGGTTGTTTAATGAGAGGTGCACCGACCAAGGCTGGAAACAGAGCAGGCCAAAGCTTCCGTGTCCATCAGTAGTTGGACAGCACCTGTGAGCAGTAGGTGTTGAACAGCCTGAGCAAAACAGTGAGACCTAGCCTTTTCTTTTTTACTTAAAAAGGTAGACGTTTACAAGATGGTTATAGCTTACTTTGCCTAAACCAAGACTCTGTTTTCCTTTAAATACAGGAAATATGAGGAACAGATGAAATCGGCCAAACAGGCTAGAATGAATAGCAGTCAATTCTACAGAATGGAGACATAGGGCAATGACAAATTGCAGAAGGAGACAAATGAAAACTATTCTCGGCGTAGAAAAATGGTTGTGATTTCTAGCAAAGATGAATAAAAGGAATTTTTTCCTATTCCAGAGCCTGTAGGAATAAACAGGTGTGTCAAGTAAAAAGTAGAACTTAGAAGCTACATTTAGAAATATGCTTCTTAGCCCTTCTGCTGGTTTTGCATTTCCAGTTCTAATTTATTTTCCGATTATCCTTCATTCACACCCATTTATAAAAGAAAAGAAGAAATTGCAGGGTTGTTCGCTGTTCTTGTGAAACATGCAACAAGTGAGATCTGTGGAAGTCCGCAGACTGCGGAGCTACTGGACTTCCACTGCCTAACTATTCCTGACTCAGTACTGTTACATTTTCACTATCTTTAAGAATCTGAGCTTAAAGGAGTTGGGTGACAGACAGTCGAGATCACCCATATGGAAATGTCTGTATCATTACTGAATGTATTCAAGTGGGCGCAGTATACAATCAATCATATAGTTATTTAAGTAAAGGTATGCAAGACTGATGAGATCACTTTCCTAGTCAGGGAAACACATTAACTGGAAAGTGCAGGTAGGCCCAAGATAGCTCATCAATATACAACACAGCATTAGTAGCTGATTTTGAGCTGCGAGAGGATGGAGGAATCCAACTTGCGCTCAATAACGATTTCCAAGTGTGCACTAGCCCTTCACTACCACCTCTAATGCAAACGTGTAAATTCATCCCTTTGTAGTAACGGGCCTTGTTTCACCTGCTAATGCTGAACTTCCATAGGGCTTATTGACCAGAAGATGTACAACTGTTGCAGCTGTTGAGGCTAGAAACAAGAATGACTCTCTTTTATTCTTTATAAAAGCTCTTGTAGCCCAGCCTTTCCGAACGGCTATATAAGTTCCATTGTTACAGGCGTCATCCATCATTTTCACTCTTACTTTTCTCAATATTGGCTGGTTTGGCAGAACAAGAAGGGACGGCTTCAGGAGAGCTCGAATTGAACCTAGAAGCTTCTGTAGAGAGTTATAGGAAAAAAAGAGACACCCAGCCCTTTGATGGCACTTCTGTCTGTCTCTTTCCCCTCTGTCCATCTGCATACCTCGCACTCTCTAAATCCTATAATTTATATTGTATTCACTTCCCTCTTCCCAATCTTCCTGTCTCTACTTGTTCACTATCTCAACTCAGTTCAACCCTCTTCTTTTCTTTAAAAAAAACATCTTATCTTTTATTAAAGGACGTCCCTATTTTCACACTGCTTTTTGATATGACATTCTTTCACTTTCTATAAAAGGAAGTGAAGTCGGTATTCGTGAAATATCATTGGTATACTGTCAGTACATTAAACCTTACGTTAGCATTGCCACACTTAGGCAATGCATTTCAGCTTTAGAACGTCTGCTCTTCTCGCCGGGCATAGTGGCGTGTGCCTGTTGTCCTAGCTACTTGAGAGGCTGAGGCTAGTGGATTGCTTGAGCTCAGGGGTTCTGGGCTGCACTCAGCTGTGTTGATCAGGTGTCCATGCTAAGTTGGGCATCAATATGGTGTTCTGGAGGGAGCTCTAGAATTCCAGGTTGTTTAATGAGAGGTGCACTGATCAAGGCTGGAAACAGAGCAGACCAAATCTTCCGTGTCCATCAGTAGTTGGACAGCACCTGTGAGCAGTAGGTGTTGAACAGCCAGAGCAAAACAGTGAGACCTAGCCTTTCCTTTTTTACTTAAAAAGGTAGACGTTTACAAGATGGTTATAGCTTACTTTGCCTAAACCAAGACTCTGTTTTCCTTTAAATACAGGAAATATGAGGAACAGATGAACTCGGCCAAACAGGCTAGAATAGCAGTCAATTCTACAGGATGGAGACATAGGGCAATGACAAATTGCAGAAGGAGACAAATGAAAACTATTCTCGCCGTAGAAAAATGGTTGTGTGATTTCTAGCAAAGATGAATAAAAGGATTGTTTTCCTATTCCAGAGCCTGTAGGATTAAACAGGTGTGTCAAGTAAAAAGTAGCCTTAGAAGCTACATTTAGAAATATGCTTCTTAGCCCTTCTGCTCGTTTTGCATTTCCAGTTCTAATTTATTTTCAGATTATCCTTCATTCACACCCATTTATGAAAGAAAAGAAGAAATTGCAGGGTTGTTCGCTGTTCTTGTGAAACATGCAACAAGTGAGATCTGTGGAAGTCCGCAGACTGCGGAGCTACTGGACTTCCACTGCCTAACTATTCCTGACTCAGTACTGTTACATTTTCACTATCTTTAAGAATCTCAGCTTAAAGGAGTTGGGTGACTGACAGTCGAGATCACCCATATGGAAATGTCTGTATCATTACTGAATGTATTCAATTGGGCACAGTATACAATCAATCATATAGTTATTTAAGTAAAGGTATGCAAGACTGATGAGATCACTTTCCTAGTCAGGGAAACACATTAACTGGAAAGTGCAGGTAGGCCCAAGATAGCTCATCAATATACAACACGGCATTAGTAGCTGATTTTGAGCTGCGAGAGGATGGAGGAATCCAACTTGCGCTCAATAACGATTTCCAAGTGTGCACTAGCCCTTCACTACCACCTCTAATGCAAACGTGTAAATTCATCCCTTTGTAGGAACGGGCCTTGTTTCACCTGCTAATGCTGAACTTACATAGGGCTTATTGACCAGAAGATGTACAACTGTTGCAGCTGTTGAGGCTAGAAACAAGAATGACTCTCTTTTATTCTTTATAAAAGCTCTTGTAGCCCAGCCTTTCCGAACGTCTATATAAGTTCCATTGTTACAGGCGTCATCCATCATTTTCACTCTTACTTTTCTCAATATTGGCTGGTTTGGCAGAACAAGAAGGGACGGCTTCAGGAGAGCTCGAATTGAACCTAGAAGCTTCTGTAGAGAGTTACAGGAAAAAAAGAGACACCCAGCCCTTTGATGGCACTTCTCTCTGTCTCTTTCCCCTCTGTCCATCTGCATACCTCTCACTCTCTAAATCCTATAATTTATATTGTATTCACTTCCCTCTTCCCAATCTTCCTGTCTCTACTTGTTCACTCTCTCAACTCAGTTCAACCCTCTTCTTTTCTTTAAAAAAAACATCTTATCTTTTATTAAAGGACGTCCCTATTTTCACACTGCTTTTTGATATGACATTCTTTCACTTTCTATAAAAGGAAGTGAAGTCGGTATTCGTGAAATATCATTGGTATACTGTCAGTACATTAAACCTTACGTTAGCATTGCCACACTTAGGCAATGCATTTCAGCTTTAGAACGTCTGCTGTTCACGCCGGGCATAGTGGCGTGTACCTGTTGTCCTAGCTACTTGGGAGGCTGAGGCTAGTGGATTGCTTGAGCTCAGGGGTTCTGGGCTGCACTCAGCTGTGTTGATCAGGAGTCCATGCTAAGTTGGGCATCAATATGGTGTTCTGGAGGGAGCTCTAGAATTCCAGGTTGTTTAATGAGAGGTGCACCGACCAAGGCTGGAAACAGAGCAGGCCAAAGCTTCCGTGTCCATCAGTAGTTGGACAGCACCTGTGAGCAGTAGGTGTTGAACAGCCTGAGCAAAACAGTGAGACCTAGCCTTTTCTTTTTTACTTAAAAAGGTAGACGTTTACAAGATGGTTATAGCTTACTTTGCCTAAACCAAGACTCTGTTTTCCTTTAAATACAGGAAATATGAGGAACAGATGAACTCGGCCAAACAGGCTAGAATGAATAGCAGTCAATTCTACAGAATGGAGACATAGGGCAATGACAAATTGCAGAAGGAGACAAATGAAAACTATTCTCGGCGTAGAAAAATGGTTGTGTGATTTCTAGCAAAGATGAATAAAAGGAATTTTTTCCTATTCCAGAGCCTGTAGGAATAAACAGGTGTGTCAAGTAAAAAGTAGAACTTAGAAGCTACATTTAGAAATATGCTTCTTAGCCCTTCTGCTGGTTTTGCATTTCCAGTTCTAATTTATTTTCCGATTATCCTTCATTCACACCCATTTATGAAAGAAAAGAAGAAATTGCAGGGTTGTTCGCTGTTCTTGTGAAACATGCAACAAGTGAGATCTGTGGAAGTCCGCAGACTGCGGAGCTACTGGACTTCCACTGCCTAACTATTCCTGACTCAGTACTGTTACATTTTCACTATCTTTAAGAATCTCAGCTTAAAGGAGTTGGGTGACAGACAGTCGAGATCACCCATATGGAAATGTCTGTATCATTACTGAATGTATTCAAGTGGGCACAGTATACAATCAATCATATAGTTATTTAAGTAAAGGTATGCAAGACTGATGAGATCACTTTCCTAGTCAGGGAAACACATTAACTGGAAAGTGCAGGTAGGCCCAAGGTAGCTCATCAATATACAACACAGCATTAGTAGCTGATTTTGAGCTGCGAGAGGATGGAGGAATCCAACTTGCGCTCAATAACGATTTCCAAGTGTGCACTAGCCCTTCACTACCACCTCTAATGCAAACGTGTAAATTCATCCCTTTGTAGTAACGGGCCTTGTTTCACCTGCTAATGCTGAACTTCCATAGGGCTTATTGACCAGAAGATGTACAACTGTTGCAGCTGTTGAGGCTAGAAACAAGAATGACTCTCTTTTATTCTTTATAAAAGCTCTTGTAGCCCAGCCTTTCCGAACGGCTATATAAGTTCCATTGTTACAGGCGTCATCCATCATTTTCACTCTTACTTTTCTCAATATTGGCTGGTTTGGCAGAACAAGAAGGGACGGCTTCAGGAGAGCTCGAATTGAACCTAGAAGCTTCTGTAGAGAGTTATAGGAAAAAAAGAGACACCCAGCCCTTTGATGGCACTTCTGTCTGTCTCTTTCCCCTCTGTCCATCTGCATACCTCGCACTCTCTAAATCCTATAATTTATATTGTATTCACTTCCCTCTTCCCAATCTTCCTGTCTCTACTTGTTCACTATCTCAACTCAGTTCAACCCTCTTCTTTTCTTTTAAAAAAACATCTTATCTTTTATTAAAGGACGTCCCTATTTTCACACTGCTTTTTGATATGACATTCTTTCACTTTCTATAAAAGGAAGTGAAGTCGGTATTCGTGAAATATCATTGGTATACTGTCAGTACATTAAACCTTACGTTAGCATTGCCACACTTAGGCAATGCATTTCAGCTTTAGAACGTCTGCTCTTCTCGTTGGGCATAGTGGCGTGTGCCTGTTGTCCTAGCTACTTGAGAGGCTGAGGCTAGTGGATTGCTTGAGCTCAGGGGTTCTGGGCTGCACTCAGCTGTGTTGATCAGGTGTCCATGCTAAGTTGGGCATCAATATGGTGTTCTGGAGGGAGCTCTAGAATTCCAGGTTGTTTAATGAGAGGTGCACTGATCAAGGCTGGAAACAGAGCAGACCAAATCTTCCGTGTCCATCAGTAGTTGGACAGCACCTGTGAGCAGTAGGTGTTGAACAGCCAGAGCAAAACAGTGAGACCTAGCCTTTCCTTTTTTACTTAAAAAGGTAGACGTTTACAAGATGGTTATAGCTTACTTTGCCTAAACCAAGACTCTGTTTTCCTTTAAATACAGGAAATATGAGGAACAGATGAACTCGGCCAAACAGGCTAGAATAGCAGTCAATTCTACAGGATGGAGACATAGGGCAATGACAAATTGCAGAAGGAGACAAATGAAAACTATTCTCGCCGTAGAAAAATGGTTGTGTGATTTCTAGCAAAGATGAATAAAAGGATTTTTTTCCTATTCCAGAGCCTGTAGGATTAAACAGGTGTGTCAAGTAAAAAGTAGCCTTAGAAGCTACATTTAAAATATGCTTCTTAGCCCTTCTGCTGGTTTTGCATTTCCAGTTCTAATTTATTTTCAGATTATCCTTCATTCAAACCCATTTATGAAAGAAAAGAAGAAATTGCAGGGTTGTTCGCTGTTCTTGTGAAACATGCAACAAGTGAGATCTGTGGAAGTCCGCAGACTGCGGAGCTACTGGACTTCCACTGCTTAACTATTCCTGACTCAGTACTGTTACATTTTCACTATCTTTAAGAATCTCAGCTTAAAGGAGTTGGGTGACTGACAGTCGAGATCACCCATATGGAAATGTCTGTATCATTACTGAATGTATTCAATTGGGCACAGTATACAATCAATCATATAGTTATTTAAGTAAAGGTATGCAAGACTGATGAGATCACTTTCCTAGTCAGGGAAACACATTAACTGGAAAGTGCAGGTAGGCCCAAGATAGCTCATCAATATACAACACGGCATTAGTAGCTGATTTTGAGCTGCGAGAGGATGGAGGAATCCAACTTGCGCTCAATAACGATTTCCAAGTGTGCACTAGCCCTTCACTACCACCTCTAATGCAAACGTGTAAATTCATCCCTTTGTAGGAACGGGCCTTGTTTCACCTGCTAATGCTGAACTTACATAGGGCTTATTGACCAGAAGATGTACAACTGTTGCAGCTGTTGAGGCTAGAAAAAAAGAATGACTCTCTTTTATTCTTTATAAAAGCTCTTGTAGCCTAGCCTTTCCGAACGTCTATATAAGTTCCATTGTTACAGGCGTATCCATCATTTTCACTCTTACTTTTCTCAATATTGGCTGGTTTGGCAGAACAAGAAGGGACGGCTTCAGGAGAGCTCGAATTGAACCTAGAAGCTTCTGTAGAGAGTTACAGGAAAAAAAGAGACACCCAGCCCTTTGATGGCACTTCTCTCTGTCTCTTTCCCCTCTGTCCATCTGCATACCTCTCACTCTCTAAATCCTATAATTTATATTGTATTCACTTCCCTCTTCCCAATCTTCCTGTCTCTACTTGTTCACTATCTCAACTCAGTTCAACCCTCTTCTTTTCTTTTAAAAAAACATCTTATCTTTTATTAAAGGACGTCCCTATTTTCACACTGCTTTTTGATATGACATTCTTTCACTTTCTATAAAAGGAAGTGAAGTCGGTATTCGTGAAATATCATTGGTATACTGTCAGTACATTAAACCTTACGTTAGCATTGCCACACTTAGGCAATGCATTTCAGCTTTAGAACGTCTGCTCTTCTTGCAGGGCATAGTGGCGTGTGCCTGTTGTCCTAGCTACTTGAGAGGCTGAGGCTAGTGGATTGCTTGAGCTCAGGGGTTCTGGGCTGCACTCAGCTGTGTTGATCAGGTGTCCATTTTAAGTTGGGCATCAATATGGTGTTCTGGAGGGAGCTCTAGAATTCCAGGTTGTTTAATGAGAGGTGCACTGACCAAGGCTGGAAACAGAGCAGACTAAAGCTTCTGTGTCCATCAGTAGTTGGACAGCACCTGTGAGCAGTAGGTGTTGAACAGCCTGAGCAAAACAGTGAGACCTAGCCTTTCCTTTTTTACTTAAAAAGGTAGACGTTTACAAGATGGTTATAGCTTACTTTGCCTAAACCAAGACTCTGTTTTCCTTTAAATACAGGAAATATGAGGAACAGATGAACTCGGCCAAACAGGCTAGAATAGCAGTCAATTCTACAGGATGGAGACATAGGGCAATGACAAATTGCAGAAGGAGACAAATGAAAAGTATTCTTGCCGTAGAAAAATGGTTGTGTGATTTCTAGCGAAATGAATAAAAGGATTTTTTTCCTATTCCAGAGCCTGTAGGATTAAACAGGTGTGTCAAGTAAAAAGTAGCCTTAGAAGCTACATTTAGAAATATGCTTCTTAGCCCTTCTGCTGGTTTTGCATTTCCAGTTCTAATTTATTTTCAGATTATCCTTCATTCACACCCATTTATGAAAGAAAAGAAGAAATTGCAGGGTTGTTCGCTGTTCTTGTGAAACATGCAACAAGTGAGATCTGTGTAAGTCCGCAGACTGCGGAGCTACTGGACTTCCACTGCTTAACTATTCCTGACTCAGTACTGTTACATTTTCACTATCTTTAAGAATCTCAGCTTAAAGGAGTTGGGTGACTGACAGTCGAGATCACCCATATGGAAATGTCTGTATCATTACTGAATGTATTCAATTGGGCACAGTATACAATCAATCATATAGTTATTTATGTAAAGGTATGCAAGACTGATGAGATCACTTTCCTAGTCAGGGAAACACATTAACTGGAAAGTGCAGGTAGGCCCAAGATAGCTCATCAATATACAACACGGCATTAGTAGCTGATTTTGAGCTGCGAGAGGATGGAGGAATCCAACTTGCGCTCAATAAGGATTTCCAAGTGTGCACTAGCCCTTCACTACCACCTCTAATGCAAACGTGCAAATTCATCCCTTTGTAGGAACGGGCCTTGTTTCACCTGCTAATGCTGAACTTACATAGGGCTTATTGACCAGAAGATGTACAACTGTTGCAGCTGTTGAGGCTAGAAACAAGAATGACTCTCTTTTATTCTTTATAAAAGCTCTTGTAGCCCAGCCTTTCCGAACGTCTATATAAGTTCCATTGTTACAGGCGTCATCCATCATTTTCACTCTTACTTTTCTCAATATTGGCTGGTTTGGCAGAACAAGAAAGGACGGCTTCAGGAGAGCTCGAATTGAACCTAGAAGCTTCTGTAGAGAGTTACAGGAAAAAAAGAGACACCCAGCCCTTTGATGGCACTTCTCTCTGTCTCTTTCCCCTCTGTCCATCTGCATACCTCTCACTCTCTAAATCCTATAATTTATATTGTATTCACTTCCCTCTTCCCAATCTTCCTGTCTCTACTTGTTCACTCTCTCAACTCAGTTCAACCCTCTTCTTTTCTTTAAAAAAAACATCTTATCTTTTATTAAAGGACGTCCCTATTTTCACACTGCTTTTTGATATGACATTCTTTCACTTTCTATAAAAGGAAGTGAAGTCGGTATTCGTGAAATATCATTGGTATACTGTCAGTACATTAAACCTTACGTTAGCATTGCCACACTTAGGCAATGCATTTCAGCTTTAGAACGTCTGCTGTTCACGCCGGGCATAGTGGCGTGTACCTGTTGTCCTAGCTACTTGGGAGGCTGAGGCTAGTGGATTGCTTGAGCTCAGGGGTTCTGGGCTGCGCTCAGCTGTGTTGATCAGGAGTCCATGCTAAGTTGGGCATCAATATGGTGTTCTGAGGGAGCTCTAGAATTCCAGGTTGTTTAATGAGAGGTGCACCGACCAAGGCTGGAAACAGAGCAGGCCAAAGCTTCCGTGTCCATCAGTAGTTAGACAGCACCTGTGAGCAGTAGGTGTTGAACAGCCTGAGCAAAACAGTGAGACCTAGCCTTTTCTTTTTTACTTAAAAAGGTAGACGTTTACAAGATGGTTATAGCTTACTTTGCCTAAACCAAGACTCTGTTTTCCTTTAAATACAGGAAATATGAGGAACAGATGAACTCGGCCAAACAGGCTAGAATAGCAGTCAATTCTACAGGATGGAGACATAGGGCAATGACAAATTGCAGAAGGAGACAAATGAAAACTATTCTTGGCGTAGAAAAATGGTTGTGTGATTTCTAGCAAAGATGAATAAAAGGAATTTTTTCCTATTCCAGAGCCTGTAGGAATAAACAGGTGTGTCAAGTAAAAAGTAGCCTTAGAAGCTACATTTAGAAATATGCTTCTTAGCCCTTCTGCTGGTTTTGCATTTCCAGTTCTAATTTATTTTCCGATTATCCTTCATTCACACCCATTTATGAAAGAAAAGAAGAAATTGCAGGGTTGTTCGCTGTTCTTGTGAAACATGCAACAAGTGAGATCTGTGGAAGTCCGCAGACTGCGGAGCTACTGGACTTCCACTGCCTAACTATTCCTGACTCAGTACTGTTACATTTTCACTATCTTTAAGAATCTCAGCTTAAAGGAGTTGGGTGACAGACAGTCGAGATCACCCATATGGAAATGTCTGTATCATTACTGAATGTATTCAAGTGGGCACAGTATACAATCAATCATATAGTTATTTAAGTAAAGGTATGCAAGACTGATGAGATCACTTTCCTAGTCAGGGAAACACATTAACTGGAAAGTGCAGGTAGGCCCAAGATAGCTCATCAATATACAACACAGCATTAGTAGCTGATTTTGAGCTGCGAGAGGATGGAGGAATCCAACTTGCGCTCAATAACGATTTCCAAGTGTGCACTAGCCCTTCACTACCACCTCTAATGCAAACGTGTAAATTCATCCCTTTGTAGGAACGGGCCTTGTTTCACCTGCTAATGCTGAACTTCCATAGGGCTTATTGACCAGAAGATGTACAACTGTTGCAGCTGTTGAGGCTAGAAACAAGAATGACTCTCTTTTATTCTTTATAAAAGCTCTTGTAGCCCAGCCTTTCCGAACGTCTATATAAGTTCCATTGTTACAGGCGTCATCCATCATTTTCACTCTTACTTTTCTCAATATTGGCTGGTTTGGCAGAACAAGAAGGGACGGCTTCAGGAGAGCTCGAATTGAACCTAGAAGCTTCTGTAGAGAGTTATAGGAAAAAAAGAGACACCCAGCCCTTTGATGGCACTTCTGTCTGTCTCTTTCCCCTCTGTCCATCTGCATACCTCGCACTCTCTAAATCCTATAATTTATATTGTATTCACTTCCCTCTTCCCAATCTTCCTGTCTCTACTTGTTCACTATCTCAACTCAGTTCAACCCTCTTCTTTTCTTTAAAAAAAACATCTTATCTTTTATTAAAGGACGTCCCTATTTTCACACTGCTTTTTGATATGACATTCTTTCACTTTCTATAAAAGGAAGTGAAGTCGGTATTCGTGAAATATCATTGGTATACTGTCAGTACATTAAACCTTACGTTAGCATTGCCACACTTAGGCAATGCATTTCAGCTTTAGAACGTCTGCTCTTCTTGCCGGGCATAGTGGTGTGTGCCTGTTGTCCTAGCTACTTGAGAGGCTGAGGCTAGTAGATTGCTTGAGCTCAGGGGTTCTGGGCTGCACTCAGCTGTGTTGATCAGGTGTCCATGCTAAGTTGGGCATCAATATGGTGTTCTGGAGGGAGTTCCAGGTTGTTTAATGAGAGGTGCACTGACCAAGGCTGGAAACAGCGCAGACCAAAGCTTCCGTGTCCATCAGTAGTTGGACAGCACCTGTGAGCAGTAGGTGTTTAACAGCCTGAGCAAAACAGTGAGACCTAGCCTTTCCTTTTTTACTTAAAAAGGTAGACGTTTACAAGATGGTTATAGCTTACTTTGCCTAAACCAAGACTCTGTTTTCCTTTAAATACAGGAAATATGAGGAACAGATGAACTCGGCCAAACAGGCTAGAATAGCAGTCAATTCTACAGAATGGAGACATAGGGCAATGACAAATTGCAGAAGGAGACAAATGAAAACTATTCTCGGCATAGAAAAATGGTTGTGTGATTTCTAGCAAAGATGAATAAAAGGAATTTTTTCCTATTCCAGAGTCTGTAGGATTAAACAGGTGTGTCAAGTAAAAAGTAGCCTTAGAAGCTACATTTAGAAATATGCTTCTTAGCCCTTCTGCTGGTTTTGCATTTCCAGTTCTAATTTATTTTCCGATTATCCTTCATTCACACCCATTTATGAAAGAAAAGAAGAAATTGCAGGGTTGTTCGCTGTTCTTGTGAAACATGCAACAAGTGGGATCTGTGGAAGTCTGCATACTGCGGAGCTACTGGACTTCCACTGCCTAACTATTCCTGACTCAGTACTGTTACATTTTCACTATCTTTAAGAATCTCAGCTTAAAGGAGTTGGGTGACAGACAGTCGAGATCACCCATATGGAAATGTCTGTATCATTACTGAATGTATTCAAGTGGGCACAGTATACAATCAATCATATAGTTATTTATGTAAAGGTATGCAAGACTGATGAGATCACTTTCCTAGTCAGGGAAACACATTAACTGGAAAGTGCAGGTAGGCCCAAGATAGCTCATCAATATACAACACAGCATTAGTAGCTGATTTTGAGCTGCGAGAGGATGGAGGAATCCAACTTGCGCTCAATAACGATTTCCAAGTGTGCACTAGCCCTTCACTACCACCTCTAATGCAAACGTGTAAATTCATCCCTTTGTAGGAACGGGCCTTGTTTCACCTGCTAATGCTGAACTTACATAGGGCTTATTGACCAGAAGATGTACAACTGTTGCAGCTGTTGAGGCTAGAAACAAGAATGACTCTCTTTTATTCTTTATAAAAGCTCTTGTAGCCCAGCCTTTCCGAACGTCTATATAAGTTCCATTGTTACAGGCGTCATCCATCATTTTCACTCTTACTTTTCTCAATATTGGCTGGTTTGGCAGAACAAGAAGGGACGGCTTCAGGAGAGCTCGAATTGAACCTAGAAGCTTCTGTAGAGAGTTATAGGAAAAAAAGAGACACCCAGCCCTTTGATGGCACTTCTGTCTGTCTCTTTCCCCTCTGTCCATCTGCATACCTCGCACTCTCTAAATCCTATAATTTATATTGTATTCACTTCCCTCTTCCCAATCTTCCTGTCTCTACTTGTTCACTATCTCAACTCAGTTCAACCCTCTTCTTTTCTTTTAAAAAAACATCTTATCTTTTATTAAAGGACGTCCCTATTTTCACACTGCTTTTTGATATGACATTCTTTCACTTTCTATAAAAGGAAGTGAAGTCGGTATTCGTGAAATATCATTGGTATACTGTCAGTACATTAAACCTTACGTTAGCATTGCCACACTTAGGCAATGCATTTCAGCTTTAGAACGTCTGCTCTTCTTGCCGGGCATAGTGGAGTGTGCCTGTTGTCCTAGCTACTTGAGAGGCTGAGGCTAGTGGATTGCTTGAGCTCAGGGCTTCTGGGCTGCACTCAGCTGTGTTGATCAGGTGTCCATGCTAAGTTGGGCATCAATATGGTGTTCTGGAGGGAGTTCTAGAGTTCCAGGTTGTTTAATGAGAGGTGCACTGACCAAGGCTGGAAACAGAGCAGACCAAAGCTTCCGTGTCCATCAGTAGTTGGACAGCACCTGTGAGCAGTAGGTGTTGAACAGCCTGAGCAAAACAGTGAGACCTAGCCTTTCCTTTTTTACTTAAAAAGGTAGACGTTTACAAGATGGTTATAGCTTACTTTGCCTAAACCAAGACTCTGTTTTCCTTTAAATACAGGAAATATGAGGAACAGATGAACTCGGCCAAACAGGCTAGAATAGCAGTCAATTCTACAGGATGGAGACATAGGGCAATGACAAATTGCAGAAGGAGACAAATGAAAACTATTCTCGCCGTAGAAAAATGGTTGTGTGATTTCTAGCAAAGATGAATAAAAGGATTTTTTTCCTATTCCAGAGCCTGTAGGATTAAAGAGGTGTGTCAAGTAAAAAGTAGCCTTAGAAGCTACATTTAGAAATATGCTTCTTAGCCCTTCTGCTGGTTTTGCATTTCCAGTTCTAATTTATTTTCAGATTATCCTTCATTCAAACCCATTTATGAAAGAAAAGAAGAAATTGCAGGGTTGTTCGCTGTTCTTGTGAAACATGCAACAAGTGAGATCTGTGGAAGTCCGCAGACTGCGGAGCTACTGGACTTCCACTGCTTAACTATTCCTGACTCAGTACTGTTACATTTTCACTATCTTTAAGAATCTCAGCTTAAAGGAGTTGGGTGACTGACAGTCGAGATCACCCATATGGAAATGTCTGTATCATTACTGAATGTATTCAATTGGGCACAGTATACAATCAATCATATAGTTATTTAAGTAAAGGTATGCAAGACTGATGAGATCACTTTCCTAGTCAGGGAAACACATTAACTGGAAAGTGCAGGTAGGCCCAAGATAGCTCATCAATATACAACACGGCATTAGTAGCTGATTTTGAGCTGCGAGAGGATGGAGGAATCCAACTTGCGCTCAATAACGATTTCCAAGTGTGCACTAGCCCTTCACTACCACCTCTAATGCAAACGTGTAAATTCATCCCTTTGTAGGAACGGGCCTTGTTTCACCTGCTAATGCTGAACTTACATAGGGCTTATTGACCAGAAGATGTACAACTGTTGCAGCTGTTGAGGCTAGAAACAAGAATGACTCTCTTTTATTCTTTATAAAAGCTCTTGTAGCCCAGCCTTTCCGAACGTCTATATAAGTTCCATTGTTACAGGCGTCATCCATCATTTTCACTCTTACTTTTCTCAATATTGGCTGGTTTGGCAGAACAAGAAGGGACGGCTTCAGGAGAGCTCGAATTGAACCTAGAAGCTTCTGTAGAGAGTTACAGGAAAAAAAGAGACACCCAGCCCTTTGATGGCACTTCTCTCTGTCTCTTTCCCCTCTGTCCATCTGCATACCTCTCACTCTCTAAATCCTATAATTTATATTGTATTCACTTCCCTCTTCCCAATCTTCCTGTCTCTACTTGTTCACTCTCTCAACTCAGTTCAACCCTCTTCTTTTCTTTAAAAAAAACATCTTATCTTTTATTAAAGGACGTCCCTATTTTCACACTGCTTTTTGATATGACATTCTTTCACTTTCTATAAAAGGAAGTGAAGTCGGTATTCGTGAAATATCATTGGTATACTGTCAGTATATTAAACCTTACGTTAGCATTGCCACACTTAGGCAATGCATTTCAGCTTTAGAACGTCTGCTGTTCATGCCGGGCATAGTGGCGTGTACCTGTTGTCCTAGCTACTTGGGAGGCTGAGGCTAGTGGATTGCTTGAGCTCAGGGGTTCTGGGCTGCACTCAGCTGTGTTGATCAGGAGTCCATGCTAAGTTGGGCATCAATATGGTGTTCTGGAGGGAGCTCTAGAATTCCAGGTTGTTTAATGAGAGGTGCACCGACCAAGGCTGGAAACAGAGCAGGCCAAAGCTTCCGTGTCCATCAGTAGTTGGACAGCACCTGTGAGCAGTAGGTGTTGAACAGCCTGAGCAAAACAGTGAGACCTAGCCTTTTCTTTTTTACTTAAAAAGGTAGACGTTTACAAGATGGTTATAGCTTACTTTGCCTAAACCAAGACTCTGTTTTCCTTTAAATACAGGAAATATGAGGAACAGATGAAATCGGCCAAACAGGCTAGAATGAATAGCAGTCAATTCTACAGAATGGAGACATAGGGCAATGACAAATTGCAGAAGGAGACAAATGAAAACTATTCTCGGCGTAGAAAAATGGTTGTGTGATTTCTAGCAAAGATGAATAAAAGGAATTTTTTCCTATTCCAGAGCCTGTAGGAATAAACAGGTGTGTCAAGTAAAAAGTAGAACTTAGAAGCTACATTTAGAAATATGCTTCTTAGCCCTTCTGCTGGTTTTGCATTTCCAGTTCTAATTTATTTTCCGATTATCCTTCATTCACACCCATTTATAAAAGAAAAGAAGAAATTGCAGGGTTGTTCGCTGTTCTTGTGAAACATGCAACAAGTGAGATCTGTGGAAGTCCGCAGACTGCGGAGCTACTGGACTTCCACTGCCTAACTATTCCTGACTCAGTACTGTTACATTTTCACTATCTTTAAGAATCTGAGCTTAAAGGAGTTGGGTGACAGACAGTCGAGATCACCCATATGGAAATGTCTGTATCATTACTGAATGTATTCAAGTGGGCGCAGTATACAATCAATCATATAGTTATTTAAGTAAAGGTATGCAAGACTGATGAGATCACTTTCCTAGTCAGGGAAACACATTAACTGGAAAGTGCAGGTAGGCCCAAGATAGCTCATCAATATACAACACAGCATTAGTAGCTGATTTTGAGCTGCGAGAGGATGGAGGAATCCAACTTGCGCTCAATAACGATTTCCAAGTGTGCACTAGCCCTTCACTACCACCTCTAATGCAAACGTGTAAATTCATCCCTTTGTAGTAACGGGCCTTGTTTCACCTGCTAATGCTGAACTTCCATAGGGCTTATTGACCAGAAGATGTACAACTGTTGCGGCTAGAAACAAGAATGACTCTCTTTTATTCTTTATAAAAGCTCTTGTAGCCCAGCCTTTCCGAACGGCTATATAAGTTCCATTGTTACAGGCGTCATCCATCATTTTCACTCTTACTTTTCTCAATATTGGCTGGTTTGGCAGAACAAGAAGGGACGGCTTCAGGAGAGCTCGAATTGAACCTAGAAGCTTCTGTAGAGAGTTATAGGAAAAAAAGAGACACCCAGCCCTTTGATGGCACTTCTGTCTGTCTCTTTCCCCTCTGTCCATCTGCATACCTCGCACTCTCTAAATCCTATAATTTATATTGTATTCACTTCCCTCTTCCCAATCTTCCTGTCTCTACTTGTTCACTATCTCAACTCAGTTCAACCCTCTTCTTTTCTTTAAAAAAAACATCTTATCTTTTATTAAAGGACGTCCCTATTTTCACACTGCTTTTTGATATGACATTCTTTCACTTTCTATAAAAGGAAGTGAAGTCGGTATTCGTGAAATATCATTGGTATACTGTCAGTACATTAAACCTTACGTTAGCATTGCCACACTTAGGCAATGCATTTCAGCTTTAGAACGTCTGCTCTTCTCGCCGGGCATAGTGGCGTGTGCCTGTTGTCCTAGCTACTTGAGAGGCTGAGGCTAGTGGATTGCTTGAGCTCAGGGGTTCTGGGCTGCACTCAGCTGTGTTGATCAGGTGTCCATGCTAAGTTGGGCATCAATATGGTGTTCTGGAGGGAGCTCTAGAATTCCAGGTTGTTTAATGAGAGGTGCACTGATCAAGGCTGGAAACAGAGCAGACCAAATCTTCCGTGTCCATCAGTAGTTGGACAGCACCTGTGAGCAGTAGGTGTTGAACAGCCAGAGCAAAACAGTGAGACCTAGCCTTTCCTTTTTTACTTAAAAAGGTAGACGTTTACAAGATGGTTATAGCTTACTTTGCCTAAACCAAGACTCTGTTTTCCTTTAAATACAGGAAATATGAGGAACAGATGAACTCGGCCAAACAGGCTAGAATAGCAGTCAATTCTACAGGATGGAGACATAGGGCAATGACAAATTGCAGAAGGAGACAAATGAAAACTATTCTCGCCGTAGAAAAATGGTTGTGTGATTTCTAGCAAAGATGAATAAAAGGATTGTTTTCCTATTCCAGAGCCTGTAGGATTAAACAGGTGTGTCAAGTAAAAAGTAGCCTTAGAAGCTACATTTAGAAATATGCTTCTTAGCCCTTCTGCTGGTTTTGCATTTCCAGTTCTAATTTATTTTCAGATTATCCTTCATTCACACCCATTTATGAAAGAAAAGAAGAAATTGCAGGGTTGTTCGCTGTTCTTGTGAAACATGCAACAAGTGAGATCTGTGGAAGTCCGCAGACTGCGGAGCTACTGGACTTCCACTGCCTAACTATTCCTGACTCAGTACTGTTACATTTTCACTATCTTTAAGAATCTCAGCTTAAAGGAGTTGGGTGACTGACAGTCGAGATCACCCATATGGAAATGTCTGTATCATTACTGAATGTATTCAATTGGGCACAGTATACAATCAATCATATAGTTATTTAAGTAAAGGTATGCAAGACTGATGAGATCACTTTCCTAGTCAGGGAAACACATTAACTGGAAAGTGCAGGTAGGCCCAAGATAGCTCATCAATATACAACACGGCATTAGTAGCTGATTTTGAGCTGCGAGAGGATGGAGGAATCCAACTTGCGCTCAATAACGATTTCCAAGTGTGCACTAGCCCTTCACTACCACCTCTAATGCAAACGTGTAAATTCATCCCTTTGTAGGAACGGGCCTTGTTTCACCTGCTAATGCTGAACTTACATAGGGCTTATTGACCAGAAGATGTACAACTGTTGCAGCTGTTGAGGCTAGAAACAAGAATGACTCTCTTTTATTCTTTATAAAAGCTCTTGTAGCCCAGCCTTTCCGAACGTCTATATAAGTTCCATTGTTACAGGCGTCATCCATCATTTTCACTCTTACTTTTCTCAATATTGGCTGGTTTGGCAGAACAAGAAGGGACGGCTTCAGGAGAGCTCGAATTGAACCTAGAAGCTTCTGTAGAGAGTTACAGGAAAAAAAGAGACACCCAGCCCTTTGATGGCACTTCTCTCTGTCTCTTTCCCCTCTGTCCATCTGCATACCTCTCACTCTCTAAATCCTATAATTTATATTGTATTCACTTCCCTCTTCCCAATCTTCCTGTCTCTACTTGTTCACTCTCTCAACTCAGTTCAACCCTCTTCTTTTCTTTAAAAAAAACATCTTATCTTTTATTAAAGGACGTCCCTATTTTCACACTGCTTTTTGATATGACATTCTTTCACTTTCTATAAAAGGAAGTGAAGTCGGTATTCGTGAAATATCATTGGTATACTGTCAGTACATTAAACCTTACGTTAGCATTGCCACACTTAGGCAATGCATTTCAGCTTTAGAACGTCTGCTGTTCACGCCGGGCATAGTGGCGTGTACCTGTTGTCCTAGCTACTTGGGAGGCTGAGGCTAGTGGATTGCTTGAGCTCAGGGGTTCTGGGCTGCACTCAGCTGTGTTGATCAGGAGTCCATGCTAAGTTGGGCATCAATATGGTGTTCTGGAGGGAGCTCTAGAATTCCAGGTTGTTTAATGAGAGGTGCACCGACCAAGGCTGGAAACAGAGCAGGCCAAAGCTTCCGTGTCCATCAGTAGTTGGACAGCACCTGTGAGCAGTAGGTGTTGAACAGCCTGAGCAAAACAGTGAGACCTAGCCTTTTCTTTTTTACTTAAAAAGGTAGACGTTTACAAGATGGTTATAGCTTACTTTGCCTAAACCAAGACTCTGTTTTCCTTTAAATACAGGAAATATGAGGAACAGATGAACTCGGCCAAACAGGCTAGAATGAATAGCAGTCAATTCTACAGAATGGAGACATAGGGCAATGACAAATTGCAGAAGGAGACAAATGAAAACTATTCTCGGCGTAGAAAAATGGTTGTGTGATTTCTAGCAAAGATGAATAAAAGGAATTTTTTCCTATTCCAGAGCCTGTAGGAATAAACAGGTGTGTCAAGTAAAAAGTAGAACTTAGAAGCTACATTTAGAAATATGCTTCTTAGCCCTTCTGCTGGTTTTGCATTTCCAGTTCTAATTTATTTTCCGATTATCCTTCATTCACACCCATTTATGAAAGAAAAGAAGAAATTGCAGGGTTGTTCGCTGTTCTTGTGAAACATGCAACAAGTGAGATCTGTGGAAGTCCGCAGACTGCGGAGCTACTGGACTTCCACTGCCTAACTATTCCTGACTCAGTACTGTTACATTTTCACTATCTTTAAGAATCTCAGCTTAAAGGAGTTGGGTGACAGACAGTCGAGATCACCCATATGGAAATGTCTGTATCATTACTGAATGTATTCAAGTGGGCACAGTATACAATCAATCATATAGTTATTTAAGTAAAGGTATGCAAGACTGATGAGATCACTTTCCTAGTCAGGGAAACACATTAACTGGAAAGTGCAGGTAGGCCCAAGGTAGCTCATCAATATACAACACAGCATTAGTAGCTGATTTTGAGCTGCGAGAGGATGGAGGAATCCAACTTGCGCTCAATAACGATTTCCAAGTGTGCACTAGCCCTTCACTACCACCTCTAATGCAAACGTGTAAATTCATCCCTTTGTAGTAACGGGCCTTGTTTCACCTGCTAATGCTGAACTTCCATAGGGCTTATTGACCAGAAGATGTACAACTGTTGCAGCTGTTGAGGCTAGAAACAAGAATGACTCTCTTTTATTCTTTATAAAAGCTCTTGTAGCCCAGCCTTTCCGAACGGCTATATAAGTTCCATTGTTACAGGCGTCATCCATCATTTTCACTCTTACTTTTCTCAATATTGGCTGGTTTGGCAGAACAAGAAGGGACGGCTTCAGGAGAGCTCGAATTGAACCTAGAAGCTTCTGTAGAGAGTTATAGGAAAAAAAGAGACACCCAGCCCTTTGATGGCACTTCTGTCTGTCTCTTTCCCCTCTGTCCATCTGCATACCTCGCACTCTCTAAATCCTATAATTTATATTGTATTCACTTCCCTCTTCCCAATCTTCCTGTCTCTACTTGTTCACTATCTCAACTCAGTTCAACCCTCTTCTTTTCTTTTAAAAAAACATCTTATCTTTTATTAAAGGACGTCCCTATTTTCACACTGCTTTTTGATATGACATTCTTTCACTTTCTATAAAAGGAAGTGAAGTCGGTATTCGTGAAATATCATTGGTATACTGTCAGTACATTAAACCTTACGTTAGCATTGCCACACTTAGGCAATGCATTTCAGCTTTAGAACGTCTGCTCTTCTCGCCGGGCATAGTGGCGTGTGCCTGTTGTCCTAGCTACTTGAGAGGCTGAGGCTAGTGGATTGCTTGAGCTCAGGGGTTCTGGGCTGCACTCAGCTGTGTTGATCAGGTGTCCATGCTAAGTTGGGCATCAATATGGTGTTCTGGAGAGAGCTCTAGAATTCCAGGTTGTTTAATGAGAGGTGCACTGATCAAGGCTGGAAACAGAGCAGACCAAATCTTCCGTGTCCATCAGTAGTTGGACAGCACCTGTGAGCAGTAGGTGTTGAACAGCCAGAGCAAAACAGTGAGACCTAGCCTTTCCTTTTTTACTTAAAAAGGTAGACGTTTACAAGATGGTTATAGCTTACTTTGCCTAAACCAAGACTCTGTTTTCCTTTAAATACAGGAAATATGAGGAACAGATGAACTCGGCCAAACAGGCTAGAATAGCAGTCAATTCTACAGGATGGAGACATAGGGCAATGACAAATTGCAGAAGGAGACAAATGAAAACTATTCTCGCCGTAGAAAAATGGTTGTGTGATTTCTAGCAAAGATGAATAAAAGGATTTTTTTCCTATTCCAGAGCCTGTAGGATTAAACAGGTGTGTCAAGTAAAAAGTAGCCTTAGAAGCTACATTTAAAATATGCTTCTTAGCCCTTCTGCTGGTTTTGCATTTCCAGTTCTAATTTATTTTCAGATTATCCTTCATTCAAACCCATTTATGAAAGAAAAGAAGAAATTGCAGGGTTGTTCGCTGTTCTTGTGAAACATGCAACAAGTGAGATCTGTGGAAGTCCGCAGACTGCGGAGCTACTGGACTTCCACTGCTTAACTATTCCTGACTCAGTACTGTTACATTTTCACTATCTTTAAGAATCTCAGCTTAAAGGAGTTGGGTGACTGACAGTCGAGATCACCCATATGGAAATGTCTGTATCATTACTGAATGTATTCAATTGGGCACAGTATACAATCAATCATATAGTTATTTAAGTAAAGGTATGCAAGACTGATGAGATCACTTTCCTAGTCAGGGAAACACATTAACTGGAAAGTGCAGGTAGGCCCAAGATAGCTCATCAATATACAACACGGCATTAGTAGCTGATTTTGAGCTGCGAGAGGATGGAGGAATCCAACTTGCGCTCAATAACGATTTCCAAGTGTGCACTAGCCCTTCACTACCACCTCTAATGCAAACGTGTAAATTCATCCCTTTGTAGGAACGGGCCTTGTTTCACCTGCTAATGCTGAACTTACATAGGGCTTATTGACCAGAAGATGTACAACTGTTGCAGCTGTTGAGGCTAGAAAAAAAGAATGACTCTCTTTTATTCTTTATAAAAGCTCTTGTAGCCTAGCCTTTCCGAACGTCTATATAAGTTCCATTGTTACAGGCGTCATCCATCATTTTCACTCTTACTTTTCTCAATATTGGCTGGTTTGGCAGAACAAGAAGGGACGGCTTCAGGAGAGCTCGAATTGAACCTAGAAGCTTCTGTAGAGAGTTACAGGAAAAAAAGAGACACCCAGCCCTTTGATGGCACTTCTCTCTGTCTCTTTCCCCTCTGTCCATCTGCATACCTCTCACTCTCTAAATCCTATAATTTATATTGTATTCACTTCCCTCTTCCCAATCTTCCTGTCTCTACTTGTTCACTATCTCAACTCAGTTCAACCCTCTTCTTTTCTTTTAAAAAAACATCTTATCTTTTATTAAAGGACGTCCCTATTTTCACACTGCTTTTTGATATGACATTCTTTCACTTTCTATAAAAGGGAGTGAAGTCGGTATTCGTGAAATATCATTGGTATACTGTCAGTACATTAAACCTTACGTTAGCATTGCCACACTTAGGCAATGCATTTCAGCTTTAGAACGTCTGCTCTTCTTGCAGGGCATAGTGGCGTGTGCCTGTTGTCCTAGCTACTTGAGAGGCTGAGGCTAGTGGATTGCTTGAGCTCAGGGGTTCTGGGCTGCACTCAGCTGTGTTGATCAGGTGTCCATTTTAAGTTGGGCATCAATATGGTGTTCTGGAGGGAGCTCTAGAATTCCAGGTTGTTTAATGAGAGGTGCACTGACCAAGGCTGGAAACAGAGCAGACCAAAGCTTCTGTGTCCATCAGTAGTTGGACAGCACCTGTGAGCAGTAGGTGTTGAACAGCCTGAGCAAAACAGTGAGACCTAGCCTTTCCTTTTTTACTTAAAAAGGTAGACGTTTACAAGATGGTTATAGCTTACTTTGCCTAAACCAAGACTCTGTTTTCCTTTAAATACAGGAAATATGAGGAACAGATGAACTCGGCCAAACAGGCTAGAATAGCAGTCAATTCTACAGGATGGAGACATAGGGCAATGACAAATTGCAGAAGGAGACAAATGAAAAGTATTCTTGCCGTAGAAAAATGGTTGTGTGATTTCTAGCGAAATGAATAAAAGGATTTTTTTCCTATTCCAGAGCCTGTAGGATTAAACAGGTGTGTCAAGTAAAAAGTAGCCTTAGAAGCTACATTTAGAAATATGCTTCTTAGCCCTTCTGCTGGTTTTGCATTTCCAGTTCTAATTTATTTTCAGATTATCCTTCATTCACACCCATTTATGAAAGAAAAGAAGAAATTGCAGGGTTGTTCGCTGTTCTTGTGAAACATGCAACAAGTGAGATCTGTGTAAGTCCGCAGACTGCGGAGCTACTGGACTTCCACTGCTTAACTATTCCTGACTCAGTACTGTTACATTTTCACTATCTTTAAGAATCTCAGCTTAAAGGAGTTGGGTGACTGACAGTCGAGATCACCCATATGGAAATGTCTGTATCATTACTGAATGTATTCAATTGGGCACAGTATACAATCAATCATATAGTTATTTATGTAAAGGTATGCAAGACTGATGAGATCACTTTCCTAGTCAGGGAAACACATTAACTGGAAAGTGCAGGTAGGCCCAAGATAGCTCATCAATATACAACACGGCATTAGTAGCTGATTTTGAGCTGCGAGAGGATGGAGGAATCCAACTTGCGCTCAATAAGGATTTCCAAGTGTGCACTAGCCCTTCACTACCACCTCTAATGCAAACGTGCAAATTCATCCCTTTGTAGGAACGGGCCTTGTTTCACCTGCTAATGCTGAACTTACATAGGGCTTATTGACCAGAAGATGTACAACTGTTGCAGCTGTTGAGGCTAGAAACAAGAATGACTCTCTTTTATTCTTTATAAAAGCTCTTGTAGCCCAGCCTTTCCGAACGTCTATATAAGTTCCATTGTTACAGGCGTCATCCATCATTTTCACTCTTACTTTTCTCAATATTGGCTGGTTTGGCAGAACAAGAAGGGACGGCTTCAGGAGAGCTCGAATTGAACCTAGAAGCTTCTGTAGAGAGTTACAGGAAAAAAAGAGACACCCAGCCCTTTGATGGCACTTCTCTCTGTCTCTTTCCCCTCTGTCCATCTGCATACCTCTCACTCTCTAAATCCTATAATTTATATTGTATTCACTTCCCTCTTCCCAATCTTCCTGTCTCTACTTGTTCACTCTCTCAACTCAGTTCAACCCTCTTCTTTTCTTTAAAAAAAACATCTTATCTTTTATTAAAGGACGTCCCTATTTTCACACTGCTTTTTGATATGACATTCTTTCACTTTCTATAAAAGGAAGTGAAGTCGGTATTCGTGAAATATCATTGGTATACTGTCAGTACATTAAACCTTACGTTAGCATTGCCACACTTAGGCAATGCATTTCAGCTTTAGAACGTCTGCTGTTCACGCCGGGCATAGTGGCGTGTACCTGTTGTCCTAGCTACTTGGGAGGCTGAGGCTAGTGGATTGCTTGAGCTCAGGGGTTCTGGGCTGCACTCAGCTGTGTTGATCAGGAGTCCATGCTAAGTTGGGCATCAATATGGTGTTCTGGAGGGAGCTCTAGAATTCCAGGTTGTTTAATGAGAGGTGCACCGACCAAGGCTGGAAACAGAACAGGCCAAAGCTTCCGTGTCCATCAGTAGTTGGACAGCACCTGTGAGCAGTAGGTGTTGAACAGCCTGAGCAAAACAGTGAGACCTAGCCTTTTCTTTTTTACTTAAAAAGGTAGACGTTTACAAGATGGTTATAGCTTACTTTGCCTAAACCAAGACTCTGTTTTCCTTTAAATACAGGAAATATGAGGAACAGATGAACTCGGCCAAACAGGCTAGAATGAATAGCAGTCAATTCTACAGAATGGAGACATAGGGCAATGACAAATTGCAGAAGGAGACAAATGAAAACTATTCTCGGCGTAGAAAAATGGTTGTGTGATTTCTAGCAAAGATGAATAAAAGGAATTTTTTACTATTCCAGAGCCTGTAGGAATAAACAGGTGTGTCAAGTAAAAAGTAGCCTTAGAAGCTACTTTTAGAAATATGCTTCTTAGCCCTTATGCTGGTTTTGCATTTCCAGTTCTAATTTATTTTCAGATTATCCTTCATTCACACCCATTTATGAAAGAAAAGAAGAAATTGCAGGGTTGTTCGCTGTTCTTGTGAAACATGCAACAAGTGAGATCTGTGGAAGTCCGCAGACTGCGGAGCTACTGGACTTCCACTGCCTAACAATTCCTGACTCAGTACTGTTACATTTTCACTATCTTTAAGAATCTCAGCTTAAAGGAGTTGGGTGACAGACAGTCGAGATCACCCATATGGAAATGTCTGTATCATTACTGAATGTATTCAAGTGGGCACAGTATACAATCAATCATATAGTTATTTAAGTAAAGGTATGCAAGACTGATGAGATCACTTTCCTAGTCAGGGAAACACATTAACTGGAAAGTGCAGGTAGGCCCAAGATAGCTCATCAATATACAACACAGCATTAGTAGCTGATTTTGAGCTGCGAGAGGATGGAGGAATCCAACTTGCGCTCAATAACGATTTCCAAGTGTGCACTAGCCCTTCACTACCACCTCTAATGCAAACGTGTAAATTCATCCCTTTGTAGGAACGGGCCTTGTTTCACCTGCTAATGCTGAACTTCCATAGGGCTTATTGACCAGAAGATGTACAACTGTTGCAGCTGTTGAGGCTAGAAACAAGAATGACTCTCTTTTATTCTTTATAAAAGCTCTTGTAGCCCAGCCTTTCCGAACGTCTATATAAGTTCCATTGTTACAGGCGTCATCCATCATTTTCACTCTTACTTTTCTCAATATTGGCTGGTTTGGCAGAACAAGAAGGGACGGCTTCAGGAGAGCTCGAATTGAACCTAGAAGCTTCTGTAGAGAGTTATAGGAAAAAAAGAGACACCCAGCCCTTTGATGGCACTTCTGTCTGTCTCTTTCCCCTCTGCCCATCTGCATACCTCGCACTCTCTAAATCCTATAATTCATATTGTATTCACTTCCCTCTTCCCAATCTTCCTGTCTCTACTTGTTCACTCTCTCAACTCAGTTCAACCCTCTTCTTTTCTTTTAAAAAAACATCTTATCTTTTATTAAAGGACGTCCCTATTTTCACACTGCTTTTTGATATGACATTCTTTCACTTTCTATAAAAGGAAGTGAAGTCGGTATTCGTGAAATATCATTGGTATACTGTCAGTACATTAAACCTTACGTTAGCATTGCCACACTTAGGCAATGCATTTCAGCTTTAGAACATCTGCTCTTCTTGCCGGGCATAGTGGCGTGTGCCTGTTGTCCTAGCTACTTGGGAGGCTGAGGCTAGTGGATTGCTTGAGCTCAGGGGTTCTGGGCTGCAATCAGCTGTATTGATCAGGTGTCCATGCTAAGTTGGGCATCAATATGGTGTTCTGGAGGGAGCTCTAGAATTCCAGGTTGTTTAATGAGAGGTGCACTGACCAAGGCTGGAAACAGAGCAGACCAAAGCTTCCGTGTCCATCAGTAGTTGGACAGCACCTGTGAGCAATAGGTGTTGAACAGCCTGAGCAAAACAGTGAGACCTAGCCTTTCCTTTTTTACTTAAAAAGGTAGACGTTTGCAAGATGGTTATAGCTTACTTTGCCTAAACCAAGACTCTGTTTTCCTTTAAATACAGGAAATATGAGGAACAGATGAACTCGGCCAAACAGGCTAGAATAGCAGTCAATTCTACAGGATGGAGACATAGGGCAATGACAAATTGCAGAAGGAGACAAATGAAAACTATTCTCGCCGTAGAAAAATGGTTGTGTGATTTCTAGCAAAGATGAATAAAAGGAATTTTTTCCTATTCCAGAGCCTGTAGGATTAAACAGGTGTGTCAAGTAAAAAGTAGCCTTAGAAGCTACATTTAGAAATATGCTTCTTAGCCCTTCTGCTGGTTTTGCATTTCCAGTTCTAATTTATTTTCAGATTATCCTTCATTCACACCCATTTATGAAAGAAAAGAAGAAATTGCAGGGTTGTTCGCTGTTCTTGTGAAACATGCAACAAGTGAGATCTGTGTAAGTCCGCAGACTGCGGAGCTACTGGACTTTCACTGCCTAACTATTCCTGACTCAGTACTGTTACATTTTCACTATCTTTAAGAATCTCAGCTTAAAGGAGTTGGGTGACTGACAGCCGAGATCACCCATATGGAAATGTCTGTATCATTACTGAATGTATTCAATTGGGCACAGTATACAATCAATCATATAGTTATTTAAGTAAAGGTATGCAAGACTGATGAGATCACTTTCCTAGTCAGGGAAACACATTAACTGGAAAGTGCAGGTAGGCCCAAGGTAGCTCATCAATATACAACACAGCATTAGTAGCTGATTTTGAGCTGCAAGAGGATGGAGGAATCCAACTTGCGCTCAATAACGATTTCCAAGTGTGCACTAGCCCTTCACTACTACCTCTAATGCAAACGTGTAAATTCATCCCTTTGTAGGAACGGGCCTTGTTTCACCTGCTAATGCTGAACTTACATAGGGCTTATTGACCAGAAGATGTACAACTGTTGCAGCTGTTGAGGCTAGAAACAAGAATGACTCTCTTTTATTCTTTATAAAAGCTCTTGTAGCCCAGCCTTTCCGAACGTCTATATAAGTTCCATTGTTACAGGCGTCATCCATCATTTTCACTCTTACTTTTCTCAATATTGGCTGGTTTGGCAGAACAAGAAGGGACGGCTTCAGGAGAGCTCGAATTGAACCTAGAAGCTTCTGTAGAGAGTTATAGGAAAAAAAGAGACACCCAGCCCTTTGATGGCACTTCTCTCTGTCTCTTTCCCCTCTGTCCATCTGCATACCTCTCACTCTCTAAATCCAATAATTTATATTGTATTCACTTACCTCTTCCCAATCTTCCTGTCTCTACTTGTTCACTCTCTCAACTCAGTTCAACCCTCTTCTTTTCTTTTAAAAAAACATCTTATCTTTTATTAAAGGACGTCCCTATTTTCACACTGCTTTTTGATATGACATTCTTTCACTTTCTATAAAAGGAAGTGAAGTCGGTATTCGTGAAATATCATTGGTATACTGTCAGTATATTAAACCTAACGTTAGCATTGCCACACTTAGGCAATGCATTTCAGCTTTAGAACGTCTGCACTTCTCACCGGGCATAGTGGCGTGTGCCTGTTGTCCTAGCTACTTGTGAGGCTGAGGCTAGTGGATTGCTTGAGCTCAGGGGTTCAGGGCTGCACTCAGCTGTGTTGATCAGGAGTCCATGCTAAGTTGGGCATCAATATGGTGTTCTGGAGGGAGCTCTAGAATTCCAGGTTGTTTAATGAGAGGTGCACCGACCAAGGCTGGAAACAGAGCAGGCCAAAGCTTCCGTGTCCATCAGTATTTGGACAGCACCTGTGAGCAGTAGGTGTTGAACAGCCTGAGCAAAACAGTGAGACCTAGCCTTTTCTTTTTTACTTAAAAAGGTAGACGTTTACAAGATGGTTATAGCTTACTTTGCCTAAACCAAGACTCTGTTTTCCTTTAAATACAGGAAATATGAGGAACAGATGAACTCGGCCAAACAGGCTAGAATGAATAGCAGTCAATTCTACAGAATGGAGACATAGGGCAATGACAAATTGCAGAAGGAGACAAATGAAAACTATTCTCGGCGTAGAAAAATGGTTGTGTGATTTCTAGCAAAGATGAATAAAAGGATTTTTTTCCTATTCCAGAGCCTGTAGGAATAAACAGGTGTGTCAAGTAAAAAGTAGCCTTAGAAGCTACATTTAGAAATATGCTTCTTAGCCCTTCTGCTGGTTTTGCATTTCCAGTTCTAATTTATTTTCCGATTATCCTTCATTCACACCCATTTATGAAAGAAAAGAAGAAATTGCAGGGTTGTTCGCTGTTCTTGTGAAACATGCAACAAGTGAGATCTGTGGAAGTCCGCAGACTGCGGAGCTACTGGACTTCCACTGCCTAACAATTCCTGACTCAGTACTGTTACATTTTCACTATCTTTAAGAATCTCAGCTTAAAGGAGTTGGGTGACAGACAGTCGAGATCACCCATATGGAAATGTCTGTATCATTACTGAATGTATTCAAGTGGGCACAGTATACAATCAATCATATAGTTATTTAAGTAAAGGTATGCAAGACTGATGAGATCACTTTCCTAGTCAGGGAAACACATTAACTGGAAAGTGCAGGTAGGCCCAAGATAGCTCATCAATATACAACACAGCATTAGTAGCTGATTTTGAGCTGCGAGAGGATGGAGGAATCCAACTTGCGCTCAATAACGATTTCCAAGTGTGCACTAGCCCTTCACTACCACCTCTAATGCAAACGTGTAAATTCATCCCTTTGTAGGAACGGGCCTTGTTTCACCTGCTAATGCTGAACTTCCATAGGGCTTATTGACCAGAAGATGTACAACTGTTGCAGCTGTTGAGGCTAGAAACAAGAATGACTCTCTTTTATTCTTTATAAAAGCTCTTGTAGCCCAGCCTTTCCGAACGTCTATATAAGTTCCATTGTTACAGGCGTCATCCATCATTTTCACTCTTACTTTTCTCAATATTGGCTGGTTTGGCAGAACAAGAAGGGACGGCTTCAGGAGAGCTCGAATTGAACCTAGAAGCTTCTGTAGAGAGTTATAGGAAAAAAAGAGACACCCAGCCCTTTGATGGCACTTCTGTCTGTCTCTTTCCCCTCTGCCCATCTGCATACCTCGCACTCTCTAAATCCTATAATTCATATTGTATTCACTTCCCTCTTCCCAATCTTCCTGTCTCTACTTGTTCACTCTCTCAACTCAGTTCAACCCTCTTCTTTTCTTTTAAAAAAACATCTTATCTTTTATTAAAGGACGTCCCTATTTTCACACTGCTTTTTGATATGACATTCTTTCACTTTCTATAAAAGGAAGTGAAGTCGGTATTCGTGAAATATCATTGGTATACTGTCAGTACATTAAACCTTACGTTAGCATTGCCACACTTAGGCAATGCATTTCAGCTTTAGAACATCTGCTCTTCTTGCCGGGCATAGTGGCGTGTGCCTGTTGTCCTAGCTACTTGGGAGGCTGAGGCTAGTGGATTGCTTGAGCTCAGGGGTTCTGGGCTGCAATCAGCTGTATTGATCAGGTGTCCATGCTAAGTTGGGCATCAATATGGTGTTCTGGAGGGAGCTCTAGAATTCCAGGTTGTTTAATGAGAGGTGCACTGACCAAGGCTGGAAACAGAGCAGACCAAAGCTTCCGTGTCCATCAGTAGTTGGACAGCACCTGTGAGCAATAGGTGTTGAACAGCCTGAGCAAAACAGTGAGACCTAGCCTTTCCTTTTTTACTTAAAAAGGTAGACGTTTGCAAGATGGTTATAGCTTACTTTGCCTAAACCAAGACTCTGTTTTCCTTTAAATACAGGAAATATGAGGAACAGATGAACTCGGCCAAACAGGCTAGAATAGCAGTCAATTCTACAGGATGGAGACATAGGGCAATGACAAATTGCAGAAGGAGACAAATGAAAACTATTCTCGCCGTAGAAAAATGGTTGTGTGATTTCTAGCAAAGATGAATAAAAGGAATTTTTTCCTATTCCAGAGCCTGTAGGATTAAACAGGTGTGTCAAGTAAAAAGTAGCCTTAGAAGCTACATTTAGAAATATGCTTCTTAGCCCTTCTGCTGGTTTTGCATTTCCAGTTCTAATTTATTTTCAGATTATCCTTCATTCACACCCATTTATGAAAGAAAAGAAGAAATTGCAGGGTTGTTCGCTGTTCTTGTGAAACATGCAACAAGTGAGATCTGTGTAAGTCCGCAGACTGCGGAGCTACTGGACTTTCACTGCCTAACTATTCCTGACTCAGTACTGTTACATTTTCACTATCTTTAAGAATCTCAGCTTAAAGGAGTTGGGTGACTGACAGCCGAGATCACCCATATGGAAATGTCTGTATCATTACTGAATGTATTCAATTGGGCACAGTATACAATCAATCATATAGTTATTTAAGTAAAGGTATGCAAGACTGATGAGATCACTTTCCTAGTCAGGGAAACACATTAACTGGAAAGTGCAGGTAGGCCCAAGGTAGCTCATCAATATACAACACAGCATTAGTAGCTGATTTTGAGCTGCAAGAGGATGGAGGAATCCAACTTGCGCTCAATAACGATTTCCAAGTGTGCACTAGCCCTTCACTACTACCTCTAATGCAAACGTGTAAATTCATCCCTTTGTAGGAACGGGCCTTGTTTCACCTGCTAATGCTGAACTTACATAGGGCTTATTGACCAGAAGATGTACAACTGTTGCAGCTGTTGAGGCTAGAAACAAGAATGACTCTCTTTTATTCTTTATAAAAGCTCTTGTAGCCCAGCCTTTCCGAACGTCTATATAAGTTCCATTGTTACAGGCGTCATCCATCATTTTCACTCTTACTTTTCTCAATATTGGCTGGTTTGGCAGAACAAGAAGGGACGGCTTCAGGAGAGCTCGAATTGAACCTAGAAGCTTCTGTAGAGAGTTATAGGAAAAAAAGAGACACCCAGCCCTTTGATGGCACTTCTCTCTGTCTCTTTCCCCTCTGTCCATCTGCATACCTCTCACTCTCTAAATCCAATAATTTATATTGTATTCACTTACCTCTTCCCAATCTTCCTGTCTCTACTTGTTCACTCTCTCAACTCAGTTCAACCCTCTTCTTTTCTTTTAAAAAAACATCTTATCTTTTATTAAAGGACGTCCCTATTTTCACACTGCTTTTTGATATGACATTCTTTCACTTTCTATAAAAGGAAGTGAAGTCGGTATTCGTGAAATATCATTGGTATACTGTCAGTATATTAAACCTAACGTTAGCATTGCCACACTTAGGCAATGCATTTCAGCTTTAGAACGTCTGCACTTCTCACCGGGCATAGTGGCGTGTGCCTGTTGTCCTAGCTACTTGTGAGGCTGAGGCTAGTGGATTGCTTGAGCTCAGGGGTTCAGGGCTGCACTCAGCTGTGTTGATCAGGAGTCCATGCTAAGTTGGGCATCAATATGGTGTTCTGGAGGGAGCTCTAGAATTCCAGGTTGTTTAATGAGAGGTGCACCGACCAAGGCTGGAAACAGAGCAGGCCAAAGCTTCCGTGTCCATCAGTATTTGGACAGCACCTGTGAGCAGTAGGTGTTGAACAGCCTGAGCAAAACAGTGAGACCTAGCCTTTTCTTTTTTACTTAAAAAGGTAGACGTTTACAAGATGGTTATAGCTTACTTTGCCTAAACCAAGACTCTGTTTTCCTTTAAATACAGGAAATATGAGGAACAGATGAACTCGGCCAAACAGGCTAGAATGAATAGCAGTCAATTCTACAGAATGGAGACATAGGGCAATGACAAATTGCAGAAGGAGACAAATGAAAACTATTCTCGGCGTAGAAAAATGGTTGTGTGATTTCTAGCAAAGATGAATAAAAGGATTTTTTTCCTATTCCAGAGCCTGTAGGAATAAACAGGTGTGTCAAGTAAAAAGTAGCCTTAGAAGCTACATTTAGAAATATGCTTCTTAGCCCTTCTGCTGGTTTTGCATTTCCAGTTCTAATTTATTTTCCGATTATCCTTCATTCACACCCATTTATGAAAGAAAAGAAGAAATTGCAGGGTTGTTCGCTGTTCTTGTGAAACATGCAACAAGTGAGATCTGTGGAAGTCCGCAGACTGCGGAGCTACTGGACTTCCACTGCCTAACTATTCCTGACTCAGTACTGTTACATTTTCACTATCTTTAAGAATCTCAGCTTAAAGGAGTTGGGTGACAGACAGTCGAGATCACCCATATGGAAATGTCTGTATCATTACTGAATGTATTCAAGTGGGCACAGTATACAATCAATCATATACAGTAGTTATTTAAGTAAAGGTATGCAAGACTTATGAGATCACTTTCCTAGTCAGGGAAACACATTAACTGGAAAGTGCAGGTAGGCCCAAGATAGCTCATCAATATACAACACAGCATTAGTAGCTGATTTTGAGCTGCGAGAGGATGGAGGAATCCAACTTGCGCTCAATAACGATTTCCAAGTGTGCACTAGCCCTTCACTACCACCTCTAATGCAAACGTGTAAATTCATCCCTTTGTAGGAACGGGCCTTGTTTCACCTGCTAATGCTGAACTTCCATAGGGCTTATTGACCAGAAGATGTACAACTGTTGCAGCTGTTGAGGCTAGAAACAAGAATGACTCTCTTTTATTCTTTATAAAAGCTCTTGTAGCCCAGCCTTTCCGAACGTCTATATAAGTTCCATTGTTACAGGCGTCATCCATCATTTTCACTCTTACTTTTCTCAATATTGGCTGGTTTGGCAGAACAAGAAGGGACGGCTTCAGGAGAGCTCGAATTGAACCTAGAAGCTTCTGTAGAGAGTTATAGGAAAAAAAGAGACACCCAGCCCTTTGATGGCACTTCTCTCTGTCTCTTTCCCCTCTGTCCATCTGCATACCTCTCACTCTCTAAATCCAATAATTTATATTGTATTCACTTACCTCTTCCCAATCTTCCTGTCTCTACTTGTTCACTCTCTCAACTCAGTTCAACCCTCTTCTTTTCTTTTAAAAAAACATCTTATCTTTTATTAAAGGACGTCCCTATTTTCACACTGCTTTTTGATATGACATTCTTTCACTTTCTATAAAAGGAAGTGAAGTCGGTATTCGTGAAATATCATTGGTATACTGTCAGTATATTAAACCTAACGTTAGCATTGCCACACTTAGGCAATGCATTTCAGCTTTAGAACGTCTGCACTTCTCACCGGGCATAGTGGCGTGTGCCTGTTGTCCTAGCTACTTGTGAGGCTGAGGCTAGTGGATTGCTTGAGCTCAGGGGTTCAGGGCTGCACTCAGCTGTGTTGATCAGGAGTCCATGCTAAGTTGGGCATCAATATGGTGTTCTGGAGGGAGCTCTAGAATTCCAGGTTGTTTAATGAGAGGTGCACCGACCAAGGCTGGAAACAGAGCAGGCCAAAGCTTCCGTGTCCATCAGTATTTGGACAGCACCTGTGAGCAGTAGGTGTTGAACAGCCTGAGCAAAACAGTGAGACCTAGCCTTTTCTTTTTTACTTAAAAAGGTAGACGTTTACAAGATGGTTATAGCTTACTTTGCCTAAACCAAGACTCTGTTTTCCTTTAAATACAGGAAATATGAGGAACAGATGAACTCGGCCAAACAGGCTAGAATGAATAGCAGTCAATTCTACAGAATGGAGACATAGGGCAATGACAAATTGCAGAAGGAGACAAATGAAAACTATTCTCGGCGTAGAAAAATGGTTGTGTGATTTCTAGCAAAGATGAATAAAAGGATTTTTTTCCTATTCCAGAGCCTGTAGGAATAAACAGGTGTGTCAAGTAAAAAGTAGCCTTAGAAGCTACATTTAGAAATATGCTTCTTAGCCCTTCTGCTGGTTTTGCATTTCCAGTTCTAATTTATTTTCCGATTATCCTTCATTCACACCCATTTATGAAAGAAAAGAAGAAATTGCAGGGTTGTTCGCTGTTCTTGTGAAACATGCAACAAGTGAGATCTGTGGAAGTCCGCAGACTGTGGAGCTACTGGACTTCCACTGCCTAACTATTCCTGACTCAGTACTGTTACATTTTCACTATCTTTAAGAATCTCAGCTTAAAGGAGTTGGGTGACAGACAGTCGAGATCACCCATATGGAAATGTCTGTATCATTACTGAATGTATTCAAGTGGGCACAGTATACAATCAATCATATACAGTAGTTATTTAAGTAAAGGTATGCAAGACTTATGAGATCACTTTCCTAGTCAGGGAAACACATTAACTGGAAAGTGCAGGTAGGCCCAAGATAGCTCATCAATATACAACACAGCATTAGTAGCTGATTTTGAGCTGCGAGAGGATGGAGGAATCCAACTTGCGCTCAATAACGATTTCCAAGTGTGCACTAGCCCTTCACTACCACCTCTAATGCAAACGTGTAAATTCATCCCTTTGTAGGAACGGGCCTTGTTTCACCTGCTAATGCTGAACTTCCATAGGGCTTATTGACCAGAAGATGTACAACTGTTGCAGCTGTTGAGGCTAGAAACAAGAATGACTCTCTTTTATTCTTTATAAAAGCTCTTGTAGCCCAGCCTTTCCGAACGTCTATATAAGTTCCATTGTTACAGGCGTCATCCATCATTTTCACTCTTACTTTTCTCAATATTGGCTGGTTTGGCAGAACAAGAAGGGACGGCTTCAGGAGAGCTCGAATTGAACCTAGAAGCTTCTGTAGAGAGTTATAGGAAAAAAAGAGACACCCAGCCCTTTGATGGCACTTCTGTCTGTCTCTTTCCCCTCTGTCCATCTGCATACCCCGCACTCTCTAAATCCTATAATTTATATTGTATTCACTTCCCTCTTCCCAATCTTCCTGTCTCTACTTGTTCACTATCTCAACTCAGTTCAACCCTCTTCTTTTCTTTTAAAAAAACATCTTATCTTTTATTAAAGGACGTCCCTATTTTCACACTGCTTTTTGATATGACATTCTTTCACTTTCTATAAAAGGAAGTGAAGTCGGTATTCGTGAAATATCATTGGTATACTGTCAGTACATTAAACCTTACGTTAGCATTGCCACACTTAGGCAATGCATTTCAGCTTTAGAACGTCTGCTCTTCTTGCCGGGCATAGTGGCGTGTGCCTGTTGTCCTAGCTACTTGAGAGGCTGAGGCTAGTGGATTGCTTGAGCTCAGGGGTTCTGGGCTGCACTCAGCTGTGTTGATCAGGTGTCCATGCTAAGTTGGGCATCAATATGGTGTTCTGGAGGGAGTTCTAGAGTTCCAGGTTGTTTAATGAGAGGTGCACTGACCAAGGCTGGAAACAGAGCAGACCAAAGCTTCCGTGTCCATCAGTAGTTGGACAGCACCTGTGAGCAGTAGGTGTTGAACAGCCTGAGCAAAACAGTGAAACCTAGCCTTTCCTTTTTTACTTAAAAAGGTAGACGTTTACAAGATGGTTATAGCTTACTTTGCCTAAACCAAGACTCTGTTTTCCTTTAAATACAGGAAATATGAGGAACAGATGAACTCGGCCAAACAGGCTAGAATAGCAGTCAATTCTACAGGATGGAGACATAGGGCAATGACAAATTGCAGAAGGAGACAAATGAAAACTATTCTCGCCGTAGAAAAATGGTTGTGTGATTTCTAGCAAAGATGAATAAAAGGATTTTTTTCCTATTCCAGAGCCTGTAGGATTAAACAGGTGTGTCAAGTAAAAAGTAGCCTTAGAAGCTACATTTAGAAATATGCTTCTTAGCCCTTCTGCTGGTTTTGCATTTCCAGTTCTAATTTATTTTCAGATTATCCTTCATTCACACCCATTTATGAAAGAAAAGAAGAAATTGCAGGGTTGTTCGCTGTTCTTGTGAAACATGCAACAAGTGAGATCTGTGTAAGTCCGCAGACTGCGGAGCTACTGGACTTCCACTGCTTAACTATTCCTGACTCAGTACTGTTACATTTTCACTATCTTTAAGAATCTCAGCTTAAAGGAGTTGGGTGACTGACAGTCGAGATCACCCATATGGAAATGTCTGTATCATTACTGAATGTATTCAATTGGGCACAGTATACAATCAATCATATAGTTATTTAAGTAAAGGTATGCAAGACTGATGAGATCACTTTCCTAGTCAGGGAAACACATTAACTGGAAAGTGCAGGTAGGCCCAAGATAGCTCATCAATATACAACACGGCATTAGTAGCTGATTTTGAGCTGCGAGAGGATGGAGGAATCCAACTTGCGCTCAATAACGATTTCCAAGTGTACACTAGCCCTTCACTACCACCTCTAATGCAAACGTGTAAATTCATCCCTTTGTAGGAACGGGCCTTGTTTCACCTGCTAATGCTGAACTTACATAGGGCTTATTGACCAGAAGATGTACAACTGTTGCAGCTGTTGAGGCTAGAAACAAGAATGACTCTCTTTTATTCTTTATAAAAGCTCTTGTAGCCCAGCCTTTCCGAACGTCTATATAAGTTCCATTGTTACAGGCGTCATCCATCATTTTCACTCTTACTTTTCTCAATATTGGCTGGTTTGGCAGAACAAGAAAGGACGGCTTCAGGAGAGCTCGAATTGAACCTAGAAGCTTCTGTAGAGAGTTACAGGAAAAAAAGAGACACCCAGCCCTTTGATGGCACTTCTCTCTGTCTCTTTCCCCTCTGTCCATCTGCATACCTCTCACTCTCTAAATCCTATAATTTATATTGTATTCACTTCCCTCTTCCCAATCTTCCTGTCTCTACTTGTTCACTCTCTCAACTCAGTTCAACCCTCTTCTTTTCTTAAAAAAAAACATCTTATCTTTTATTAAAGGACGTCCCTATTTTCACACTGCTTTTTGATATGACATTCTTTCACTTTCTATAAAAGGAAGTGAAGTCGGTATTCGTGAAATATCATTGGTATACTGTCAGTACATTAAACCTTACGTTAGCATTGCCACACTTAGGCAATGCATTTCAGCTTTAGAACGTCTGCTGTTCACGCCGGGCATAGTGGCGTGTACCTGTTGTCCTAGCTACTTGGGAGGCTGAGGCTAGTGGATTGCTTGAGCTCAGGGGTTCTGGGCTGCACTCAGCTGTGTTGATCAGGAGTCCATGCTAAGTTGGGCATCAATATGGTGTTCTGAGGGAGCTCTAGAATTCCAGGTTGTTTAATGAGAGGTGCACCGACCAAGGCTGGAAACAGAGCAGGCCAAAGCTTCCGTGTCCATCAGTAGTTAGACAGCACCTGTGAGCAGTAGGTGTTGAACAGCCTGAGCAAAACAGTGAGACCTAGCCTTTTCTTTTTTACTTAAAAAGGTAGACGTTTACAAGATGGTTATAGCTTACTTTGCCTAAACCAAGACTCTGTTTTCCTTTAAATACAGGAAATATGAGGAACAGATGAACTCGGCCAAACAGGCTAGAATAGCAGTCAATTCTACAGGATGGAGACATAGGGCAATGACAAATTGCAGAAGGAGACAAATGAAAACTATTCTTGGCGTAGAAAAATGGTTGTGTGATTTCTAGCAAAGATGAATAAAAGGAATTTTTTCCTATTCCAGAGCCTGTAGGAATAAACAGGTGTGTCAAGTAAAAAGTAGCCTTAGAAGCTACATTTAGAAATATGCTTCTTAGCCCTTCTGCTGGTTTTGCATTTCCAGTTCTAATTTATTTTCCGATTATCCTTCATTCACACCCATTTATGAAAGAAAAGAAGAAATTGCAGGGTTGTTCGCTGTTCTTGTGAAACATGCAACAAGTGAGATCTGTGGAAGTCCGCAGACTGCGGAGCTACTGGACTTCCACTGCCTAACTATTCCTGACTCAGTACTGTTACATTTTCACTATCTTTAAGAATCTCAGCTTAAAGGAGTTGGGTGACAGACAGTCGAGATCACCCATATGGAAATGTCTGTATCATTACTGAATGTATTCAAGTGGGCACAGTATACAATCAATCATATAGTTATTTAAGTAAAGGTATGCAAGACTGATGAGATCACTTTCCTAGTCAGGGAAACACATTAACTGGAAAGTGCAGGTAGGCCCAAGATAGCTCATCAATATACAACACAGCATTAGTAGCTGATTTTGAGCTGCGAGAGGATGGAGGAATCCAACTTGCGCTCAATAACGATTTCCAAGTGTGCACTAGCCCTTCACTACCACCTCTAATGCAAACGTGTAAATTCATCCCTTTGTAGGAACGGGCCTTGTTTCACCTGCTAATGCTGAACTTCCATAGGGCTTATTGACCAGAAGATGTACAACTGTTGCAGCTGTTGAGGCTAGAAACAAGAATGACTCTCTTTTATTCTTTATAAAAGCTCTTGTAGCCCAGCCTTTCCGAACGTCTATATAAGTTCCATTGTTACAGGCGTCATCCATCATTTTCACTCTTACTTTTCTCAATATTGGCTGGTTTGGCAGAACAAGAAGGGACGGCTTCAGGAGAGCTCGAATTGAACCTAGAAGCTTCTGTAGAGAGTTATAGGAAAAAAAGAGACACCCAGCCCTTTGATGGCACTTCTGTCTGTCTCTTTCCCCTCTGTCCATCTGCATACCTCGCACTCTCTAAATCCTATAATTTATATTGTATTCACTTCCCTCTTCCCAATCTTCCTGTCTCTACTTGTTCACTATCTCAACTCAGTTCAACCCTCTTCTTTTCTTTAAAAAAAACATCTTATCTTTTATTAAAGGACGTCCCTATTTTCACACTGCTTTTTGATATGACATTCTTTCACTTTCTATAAAAGGAAGTGAAGTCGGTATTCGTGAAATATCATTGGTATACTGTCAGTACATTAAACCTTACGTTAGCATTGCCACACTTAGGCAATGCATTTCAGCTTTAGAACGTCTGCTCTTCTTGCCGGGCATAGTGGTGTGTGCCTGTTGTCCTAGCTACTTGAGAGGCTGAGGCTAGTAGATTGCTTGAGCTCAGGGGTTCTGGGCTGCACTCAGCTGTGTTGATCAGGTGTCCATGCTAAGTTGGGCATCAATATGGTGTTCTGGAGGGAGTTCCAGGTTGTTTAATGAGAGGTGCACTGACCAAGGCTGGAAACAGCGCAGACCAAAGCTTCCGTGTCCATCAGTAGTTGGACAGCACCTGTGAGCAGTAGGTGTTTAACAGCCTGAGCAAAACAGTGAGACCTAGCCTTTCCTTTTTTACTTAAAAAGGTAGACGTTTACAAGATGGTTATAGCTTACTTTGCCTAAACCAAGACTCTGTTTTCCTTTAAATACAGGAAATATGAGGAACAGATGAACTCGGCCAAACAGGCTAGAATAGCAGTCAATTCTACAGAATGGAGACATAGGGCAATGACAAATTGCAGAAGGAGACAAATGAAAACTATTCTCGGCATAGAAAAATGGTTGTGTGATTTCTAGCAAAGATGAATAAAAGGAATTTTTTCCTATTCCAGAGTCTGTAGGATTAAACAGGTGTGTCAAGTAAAAAGTAGCCTTAGAAGCTACATTTAGAAATATGCTTCTTAGCCCTTCTGCTGGTTTTGCATTTCCAGTTCTAATTTATTTTCCGATTATCCTTCATTCACACCCATTTATGAAAGAAAAGAAGAAATTGCAGGGTTGTTCGCTGTTCTTGTGAAACATGCAACAAGTGGGATCTGTGGAAGTCTGCATACTGCGGAGCTACTGGACTTCCACTGCCTAACTATTCCTGACTCAGTACTGTTACATTTTCACTATCTTTAAGAATCTCAGCTTAAAGGAGTTGGGTGACAGACAGTCGAGATCACCCATATGGAAATGTCTGTATCATTACTGAATGTATTCAAGTGGGCACAGTATACAATCAATCATATAGTTATTTATGTAAAGGTATGCAAGACTGATGAGATCACTTTCCTAGTCAGGGAAACACATTAACTGGAAAGTGCAGGTAGGCCCAAGATAGCTCATCAATATACAACACAGCATTAGTAGCTGATTTTGAGCTGCGAGAGGATGGAGGAATCCAACTTGCGCTCAATAACGATTTCCAAGTGTGCACTAGCCCTTCACTACCACCTCTAATGCAAACGTGTAAATTCATCCCTTTGTAGGAACGGGCCTTGTTTCACCTGCTAATGCTGAACTTACATAGGGCTTATTGACCAGAAGATGTACAACTGTTGCAGCTGTTGAGGCTAGAAACAAGAATGACTCTCTTTTATTCTTTATAAAAGCTCTTGTAGCCCAGCCTTTCCGAACGTCTATATAAGTTCCATTGTTACAGGCGTCATCCATCATTTTCACTCTTACTTTTCTCAATATTGGCTGGTTTGGCAGAACAAGAAGGGACGGCTTCAGGAGAGCTCGAATTGAACCTAGAAGCTTCTGTAGAGAGTTATAGGAAAAAAAGAGACACCCAGCCCTTTGATGGCACTTCTGTCTGTCTCTTTCCCCTCTGTCCATCTGCATACCTCGCACTCTCTAAATCCTATAATTTATATTGTATTCACTTCCCTCTTCCCAATCTTCCTGTCTCTACTTGTTCACTATCTCAACTCAGTTCAACCCTCTTCTTTTCTTTTAAAAAAACATCTTATCTTTTATTAAAGGACGTCCCTATTTTCACACTGCTTTTTGATATGACATTCTTTCACTTTCTATAAAAGGAAGTGAAGTCGGTATTCGTGAAATATCATTGGTATACTGTCAGTACATTAAACCTTACGTTAGCATTGCCACACTTAGGCAATGCATTTCAGCTTTAGAACGTCTGCTCTTCTTGCCGGGCATAGTGGAGTGTGCCTGTTGTCCTAGCTACTTGAGAGGCTGAGGCTAGTGGATTGCTTGAGCTCAGGGCTTCTGGGCTGCACTCAGCTGTGTTGATCAGGTGTCCATGCTAAGTTGGGCATCAATATGGTGTTCTGGAGGGAGTTCTAGAGTTCCAGGTTGTTTAATGAGAGGTGCACTGACCAAGGCTGGAAACAGAGCAGACCAAAGCTTCCGTGTCCATCAGTAGTTGGACAGCACCTGTGAGCAGTAGGTGTTGAACAGCCTGAGCAAAACAGTGAGACCTAGCCTTTCCTTTTTTACTTAAAAAGGTAGACGTTTACAAGATGGTTATAGCTTACTTTGCCTAAACCAAGACTCTGTTTTCCTTTAAATACAGGAAATATGAGGAACAGATGAACTCGGCCAAACAGGCTAGAATAGCAGTCAATTCTACAGGATGGAGACATAGGGCAATGACAAATTGCAGAAGGAGACAAATGAAAACTATTCTCGCCGTAGAAAAATGGTTGTGTGATTTCTAGCAAAGATGAATAAAAGGATTTTTTTCCTATTCCAGAGCCTGTAGGATTAAAGAGGTGTGTCAAGTAAAAAGTAGCCTTAGAAGCTACATTTAGAAATATGCTTCTTAGCCCTTCTGCTGGTTTTGCATTTCCAGTTCTAATTTATTTTCAGATTATCCTTCATTCAAACCCATTTATGAAAGAAAAGAAGAAATTGCAGGGTTGTTCGCTGTTCTTGTGAAACATGCAACAAGTGAGATCTGTGGAAGTCCGCAGACTGCGGAGCTACTGGACTTCCACTGCTTAACTATTCCTGACTCAGTACTGTTACATTTTCACTATCTTTAAGAATCTCAGCTTAAAGGAGTTGGGTGACTGACAGTCGAGATCACCCATATGGAAATGTCTGTATCATTACTGAATGTATTCAATTGGGCACAGTATACAATCAATCATATAGTTATTTAAGTAAAGGTATGCAAGACTGATGAGATCACTTTCCTAGTCAGGGAAACACATTAACTGGAAAGTGCAGGTAGGCCCAAGATAGCTCATCAATATACAACACGGCATTAGTAGCTGATTTTGAGCTGCGAGAGGATGGAGGAATCCAACTTGCGCTCAATAACGATTTCCAAGTGTGCACTAGCCCTTCACTACCACCTCTAATGCAAACGTGTAAATTCATCCCTTTGTAGGAACGGGCCTTGTTTCACCTGCTAATGCTGAACTTACATAGGGCTTATTGACCAGAAGATGTACAACTGTTGCAGCTGTTGAGGCTAGAAACAAGAATGACTCTCTTTTATTCTTTATAAAAGCTCTTGTAGCCCAGCCTTTCCGAACGTCTATATAAGTTCCATTGTTACAGGCGTCATCCATCATTTTCACTCTTACTTTTCTCAATATTGGCTGGTTTGGCAGAACAAGAAGGGACGGCTTCAGGAGAGCTCAAATTGAACCTAGAAGCTTCTGTAGAGAGTTACAGGAAAAAAAGAGACACCCAGCCCTTTGATGGCACTTCTCTCTGTCTCTTTCCCCTCTGTCCATCTGCATACCTCTCACTCTCTAAATCCTATAATTTATATTGTATTCACTTCCCTCTTCCCAATCTTCCTGTCTCTACTTGTTCACTCTCTCAACTCAGTTCAACCCTCTTCTTTTCTTTAAAAAAAACATCTTATCTTTTATTAAAGGACGTCCCTATTTTCACACTGCTTTTTGATATGACATTCTTTCACTTTCTATAAAAGGAAGTGAAGTCGGTATTCGTGAAATATCATTGGTATACTGTCAGTACATTAAACCTTACGTTAGCATTGCCACACTTAGGCAATGCATTTCAGCTTTAGAACGTCTGCTGTTCATGCCGGGCATAGTGGCGTGTACCTGTTGTCCTAGCTACTTGGGAGGCTGAGGCTAGTGGATTGCTTGAGCTCAGGGGTTCTGGGCTGCACTCAGCTGTGTTGATCAGGAGTCCATGCTAAGTTGGGCATCAATATGGTGTTCTGGAGGGAGCTCTAGAATTCCAGGTTGTTTAATGAGAGGTGCACCGACCAAGGCTGGAAACAGAGCAGGCCAAAGCTTCCGTGTCCATCAGTAGTTGGACAGCACCTGTGAGCAGTAGGTGTTGAACAGCCTGAGCAAAACAGTGAGACCTAGCCTTTTCTTTTTTACTTAAAAAGGTAGACGTTTACAAGATGGTTATAGCTTACTTTGCCTAAACCAAGACTCTGTTTTCCTTTAAATACAGGAAATATGAGGAACAGATGAAATCGGCCAAACAGGCTAGAATGAATAGCAGTCAATTCTACAGAATGGAGACATAGGGCAATGACAAATTGCAGAAGGAGACAAATGAAAACTATTCTCGGCGTAGAAAAATGGTTGTGTGATTTCTAGCAAAGATGAATAAAAGGAATTTTTTCCTATTCCAGAGCCTGTAGGAATAAACAGGTGTGTCAAGTAAAAAGTAGAACTTAGAAGCTACATTTAGAAATATGCTTCTTAGCCCTTCTGCTGGTTTTGCATTTCCAGTTCTAATTTATTTTCCGATTATCCTTCATTCACACCCATTTATAAAAGAAAAGAAGAAATTGCAGGGTTGTTCGCTGTTCTTGTGAAACATGCAACAAGTGAGATCTGTGGAAGTCCGCAGACTGCGGAGCTACTGGACTTCCACTGCCTAACTATTCCTGACTCAGTACTGTTACATTTTCACTATCTTTAAGAATCTGAGCTTAAAGGAGTTGGGTGACAGACAGTCGAGATCACCCATATGGAAATGTCTGTATCATTACTGAATGTATTCAAGTGGGCACAGTATACAATCAATCATATAGTTATTTAAGTAAAGGTATGCAAGACTGATGAGATCACTTTCCTAGTCAGGGAAACACATTAACTGGAAAGTGCAGGTAGGCCCAAGATAGCTCATCAATATACAACACAGCATTAGTAGCTGATTTTGAGCTGCGAGAGGATGGAGGAATCCAACTTGCGCTCAATAACGATTTCCAAGTGTGCACTAGCCCTTCACTACCACCTCTAATGCAAACGTGTAAATTCATCCCTTTGTAGTAACGGGCCTTGTTTCACCTGCTAATGCTGAACTTCCATAGGGCTTATTGACCAGAAGATGTACAACTGTTGCAGCTGTTGAGGCTAGAAACAAGAATGACTCTCTTTTATTCTTTATAAAAGCTCTTGTAGCCCAGCCTTTCCGAACGGCTATATAAGTTCCATTGTTACAGGCGTCATCCATCATTTTCACTCTTACTTTTCTCAATATTGGCTGGTTTGGCAGAACAAGAAGGGACGGCTTCAGGAGAGCTCGAATTGAACCTAGAAGCTTCTGTAGAGAGTTATAGGAAAAAAAGAGACACCCAGCCCTTTGATGGCACTTCTGTCTGTCTCTTTCCCCTCTGTCCATCTGCATACCTCGCACTCTCTAAATCCTATAATTTATATTGTATTCACTTCCCTCTTCCCAATCTTCCTGTCTCTACTTGTTCACTATCTCAACTCAGTTCAACCCTCTTCTTTTCTTTAAAAAAAACATCTTATCTTTTATTAGAGGACGTCCCTATTTTCACACTGCTTTTTGATATGACATTCTTTCACTTTCTATAAAAGGAAGTGAAGTCGGTATTCGTGAAATATCATTGGTATACTGTCAGTACATTAAACCTTACGTTAGCATTGCCACACTTAGGCAATGCATTTCAGCTTTAGAACGTCTGCTCTTCTCGCCGGGCATAGTGGCGTGTGCCTGTTGTCCTAGCTACTTGAGAGGCTGAGGCTAGTGGATTGCTTGAGCTCAGGGGTTCTGGGCTGCACTCAGCTGTGTTGATCAGGTGTCCATGCTAAGTTGGGCATCAATATGGTGTTCTGGAGGGAGCTCTAGAATTCCAGGTTGTTTAATGAGAGGTGCACTGATCAAGGCTGGAAACAGAGCAGACCAAATCTTCCGTGTCCATCAGTAGTTGGACAGCACCTGTGAGCAGTAGGTGTTGAACAGCCAGAGCAAAACAGTGAGACCTAGCCTTTCCTTTTTTACTTAAAAAGGTAGACGTTTACAAGATGGTTATAGCTTACTTTGCCTAAACCAAGACTCTGTTTTCCTTTAAATACAGGAAATATGAGGAACAGATGAACTCGGCCAAACAGGCTAGAATAGCAGTCAATTCTACAGGATGGAGACATAGGGCAATGACAAATTGCAGAAGGAGACAAATGAAAACTATTCTCGCCGTAGAAAAATGGTTGTGTGATTTCTAGCAAAGATGAATAAAAGGATTGTTTTCCTATTCCAGAGCCTGTAGGATTAAACAGGTGTGTCAAGTAAAAAGTAGCCTTAGAAGCTACATTTAGAAATATGCTTCTTAGCCCTTCTGCTGGTTTTGCATTTCCAGTTCTAATTTATTTTCAGATTATCCTTCATTCACACCCATTTATGAAAGAAAAGAAGAAATTGCAGGGTTGTTCGCTGTTCTTGTGAAACATGCAACAAGTGAGATCTGTGGAAGTCCGCAGACTGCGGAGCTACTGGACTTCCACTGCCTAACTATTCCTGACTCAGTACTGTTACATTTTCACTATCTTTAAGAATCTCAGCTTAAAGGAGTTGGGTGACTGACAGTCGAGATCACCCATATGGAAATGTCTGTATCATTACTGAATGTATTCAATTGGGCACAGTATACAATCAATCATATAGTTATTTAAGTAAAGGTATGCAAGACTGATGAGATCACTTTCCTAGTCAGGGAAACACATTAACTGGAAAGTGCAGGTAGGCCCAAGATAGCTCATCAATATACAACACGGCATTAGTAGCTGATTTTGAGCTGCGAGAGGATGGAGGAATCCAACTTGCGCTCAATAACGATTTCCAAGTGTGCACTAGCCCTTCACTACCACCTCTAATGCAAACGTGTAAATTCATCCCTTTGTAGGAACGGGCCTTGTTTCACCTGCTAATGCTGAACTTACATAGGGCTTATTGACCAGAAGATGTACAACTGTTGCAGCTGTTGAGGCTAGAAACAAGAATGACTCTCTTTTATTCTTTATAAAAGCTCTTGTAGCCCAGCCTTTCCGAACGTCTATATAAGTTCCATTGTTACAGGCGTCATCCATCATTTTCACTCTTACTTTTCTCAATATTGGCTGGTTTGGCAGAACAAGAAGGGACGGCTTCAGGAGAGCTCGAATTGAACCTAGAAGCTTCTGTAGAGAGTTACAGGAAAAAAAGAGACACCCAGCCCTTTGATGGCACTTCTCTCTGTCTCTTTCCCCTCTGTCCATCTGCATACCTCTCACTCTCTAAATCCTATAATTTATATTGTATTCACTTCCCTCTTCCCAATCTTCCTGTCTCTACTTGTTCACTCTCTCAACTCAGTTCAACCCTCTTCTTTTCTTTAAAAAAAACATCTTATCTTTTATTAAAGGACGTCCCTATTTTCACACTGCTTTTTGATATGACATTCTTTCACTTTCTATAAAAGGAAGTGAAGTCGGTATTCGTGAAATATCATTGGTATACTGTCAGTACATTAAACCTTACGTTAGCATTGCCACACTTAGGCAATGCATTTCAGCTTTAGAACGTCTGCTGTTCACGCCGGGCATAGTGGCGTGTACCTGTTGTCCTAGCTACTTGGGAGGCTGAGGCTAGTGGATTGCTTGAGCTCAGGGGTTCTGGGCTGCACTCAGCTGTGTTGATCAGGAGTCCATGCTAAGTTGGGCATCAATATGGTGTTCTGGAGGGAGCTCTAGAATTCCAGGTTGTTTAATGAGAGGTGCACCGACCAAGGCTGGAAACAGAGCAGGCCAAAGCTTCCGTGTCCATCAGTAGTTGGACAGCACCTGTGAGCAGTAGGTGTTGAACAGCCTGAGCAAAACAGTGAGACCTAGCCTTTTCTTTTTTACTTAACAAGGTAGACGTTTACAAGATGGTTATAGCTTACTTTGCCTAAACCAAGACTCTGTTTTCCTTTAAATACAGGAAATATGAGGAACAGATGAACTCGGCCAAACAGGCTAGAATGAATAGCAGTCAATTCTACAGAATGGAGACATAGGGCAATGACAAATTGCAGAAGGAGACAAATGAAAACTATTCTCGGCGTAGAAAAATGGTTGTGTGATTTCTAGCAAAGATGAATAAAAGGAATTTTTTCCTATTCCAGAGCCTGTAGGAATAAACAGGTGTGTCAAGTAAAAAGTAGAACTTAGAAGCTACATTTAGAAATATGCTTCTTAGCCCTTCTGCTGGTTTTGCATTTCCAGTTCTAATTTATTTTCCGATTATCCTTCATTCACACCCATTTATGAAAGAAAAGAAGAAATTGCAGGGTTGTTCGCTGTTCTTGTGAAACATGCAACAAGTGAGATCTGTGGAAGTCCGCAGACTGCGGAGCTACTGGACTTCCACTGCCTAACTATTCCTGACTCAGTACTGTTACATTTTCACTATCTTTAAGAATCTCAGCTTAAAGGAGTTGGGTGACAGACAGTCGAGATCACCCATATGGAAATGTCTGTATCATTACTGAATGTATTCAAGTGGGCACAGTATACAATCAATCATATAGTTATTTAAGTAAAGGTATGCAAGACTGATGAGATCACTTTCCTAGTCAGGGAAACACATTAACTGGAAAGTGCAGGTAGGCCCAAGGTAGCTCATCAATATACAACACAGCATTAGTAGCTGATTTTGAGCTGCGAGAGGATGGAGGAATCCAACTTGCGCTCAATAACGATTTCCAAGTGTGCACTAGCCCTTCACTACCACCTCTAATGCAAACGTGTAAATTCATCCCTTTGTAGTAACGGGCCTTGTTTCACCTGCTAATGCTGAACTTCCATAGGGCTTATTGACCAGAAGATGTACAACTGTTGCAGCTGTTGAGGCTAGAAACAAGAATGACTCTCTTTTATTCTTTATAAAAGCTCTTGTAGCCCAGCCTTTCCGAACGGCTATATAAGTTCCATTGTTACAGGCGTCATCCATCATTTTCACTCTTACTTTTCTCAATATTGGCTGGTTTGGCAGAACAAGAAGGGACGGCTTCAGGAGAGCTCGAATTGAACCTAGAAGCTTCTGTAGAGAGTTATAGGAAAAAAAGAGACACCCAGCCCTTTGATGGCACTTCTGTCTGTCTCTTTCCCCTCTGTCCATCTGCATACCTCGCACTCTCTAAATCCTATAATTTATATTGTATTCACTTCCCTCTTCCCAATCTTCCTGTCTCTACTTGTTCACTATCTCAACTCAGTTCAACCCTCTTCTTTTCTTTTAAAAAAACATCTTATCTTTTATTAAAGGACGTCCCTATTTTCACACTGCTTTTTGATATGACATTCTTTCACTTTCTATAAAAGGAAGTGAAGTCGGTATTCGTGAAATATCATTGGTATACTGTCAGTACATTAAACCTTACGTTAGCATTGCCACACTTAGGCAATGCATTTCAGCTTTAGAACGTCTGCTCTTCTCGCCGGGCATAGTGGCGTGTGCCTGTTGTCCTAGCTACTTGAGAGGCTGAGGCTAGTGGATTGCTTGAGCTCAGGGGTTCTGGGCTGCACTCAGCTGTGTTGATCAGGTGTCCATGCTAAGTTGGGCATCAATATGGTGTTCTGGAGGGAGCTCTAGAATTCCAGGTTGTTTAATGAGAGGTGCACTGATCAAGGCTGGAAACAGAGCAGACCAAATCTTCCGTGTCCATCAGTAGTTGGACAGCACCTGTGAGCAGTAGGTGTTGAACAGCCAGAGCAAAACAGTGAGACCTAGCCTTTCCTTTTTTACTTAAAAAGGTAGACGTTTACAAGATGGTTATAGCTTACTTTGCCTAAACCAAGACTCTGTTTTCCTTTAAATACAGGAAATATGAGGAACAGATGAACTCGGCCAAACAGGCTAGAATAGCAGTCAATTCTACAGGATGGAGACATAGGGCAATGACAAATTGCAGAAGGAGACAAATGAAAACTATTCTCGCCGTAGAAAAATGGTTGTGTGATTTCTAGCAAAGATGAATAAAAGGATTTTTTTCCTATTCCAGAGCCTGTAGGATTAAACAGGTGTGTCAAGTAAAAAGTAGCCTTAGAAGCTACATTTAAAATATGCTTCTTAGCCCTTCTGCTGGTTTTGCATTTCCAGTTCTAATTTATTTTCAGATTATCCTTCATTCAAACCCATTTATGAAAGAAAAGAAGAAATTGCAGGGTTGTTCGCTGTTCTTGTGAAACATGCAACAAGTGAGATCTGTGGAAGTCCGCAGACTGCGGAGCTACTGGACTTCCACTGCTTAACTATTCCTGACTCAGTACTGTTACATTTTCACTATCTTTAAGAATCTCAGCTTAAAGGAGTTGGGTGACTGACAGTCGAGATCACCCATATGGAAATGTCTGTATCATTACTGAATGTATTCAATTGGGCACAGTATACAATCAATCATATAGTTATTTAAGTAAAGGTATGCAAGACTGATGAGATCACTTTCCTAGTCAGGGAAACACATTAACTGGAAAGTGCAGGTAGGCCCAAGATAGCTCATCAATATACAACACGGCATTAGTAGCTGATTTTGAGCTGCGAGAGGATGGAGGAATCCAACTTGCGCTCAATAACGATTTCCAAGTGTGCACTAGCCCTTCACTACCACCTCTAATGCAAACGTGTAAATTCATCCCTTTGTAGGAACGGGCCTTGTTTCACCTGCTAATGCTGAACTTACATAGGGCTTATTGACCAGAAGATGTACAACTGTTGCAGCTGTTGAGGCTAGAAAAAAAGAATGACTCTCTTTTATTCTTTATAAAAGCTCTTGTAGCCTAGCCTTTCCGAACGTCTATATAAGTTCCATTGTTACAGGCGTCATCCATCATTTTCACTCTTACTTTTCTCAATATTGGCTGGTTTGGCAGAACAAGAAGGGACGGCTTCAGGAGAGCTCGAATTGAACCTAGAAGCTTCTGTAGAGAGTTACAGGAAAAAAAGAGACACCCAGCCCTTTGATGGCACTTCTCTCTGTCTCTTTCCCCTCTGTCCATCTGCATACCTCTCACTCTCTAAATCCTATAATTTATATTGTATTCACTTCCCTCTTCCCAATCTTCCTGTCTCTACTTGTTCACTATCTCAACTCAGTTCAACCCTCTTCTTTTCTTTTAAAAAAACATCTTATCTTTTATTAAAGGACGTCCCTATTTTCACACTGCTTTTTGATATGACATTCTTTCACTTTCTATAAAAGGAAGTGAAGTCGGTATTCGTGAAATATCATTGGTATACTGTCAGTACATTAAACCTTACGTTAGCATTGCCACACTTAGGCAATGCATTTCAGCTTTAGAACGTCTGCTCTTCTTGCAGGGCATAGTGGCGTGTGCCTGTTGTCCTAGCTACTTGAGAGGCTGAGGCTAGTGGATTGCTTGAGCTCAGGGGTTCTGGGCTGCACTCAGCTGTGTTGATCAGGTGTCCATTTTAAGTTGGGCATCAATATGGTGTTCTGGAGGGAGCTCTAGAATTCCAGGTTGTTTAATGAGAGGTGCACTGACCAAGGCTGGAAACAGAGCAGACCAAAGCTTCTGTGTCCATCAGTAGTTGGACAGCACCTGTGAGCAGTAGGTGTTGAACAGCCTGAGCAAAACAGTGAGACCTAGCCTTTCCTTTTTTACTTAAAAAGGTAGACGTTTACAAGATGGTTATAGCTTACTTTGCCTAAACCAAGACTCTGTTTTCCTTTAAATACAGGAAATATGAGGAACAGATGAACTCGGCCAAACAGGCTAGAATAGCAGTCAATTCTACAGGATGGAGACATAGGGCAATGACAAATTGCAGAAGGAGACAAATGAAAAGTATTCTTGCCGTAGAAAAATGGTTGTGTGATTTCTAGCGAAATGAATAAAAGGATTTTTTTCCTATTCCAGAGCCTGTAGGATTAAACAGGTGTGTCAAGTAAAAAGTAGCCTTAGAAGCTACATTTAGAAATATGCTTCTTAGCCCTTCTGCTGGTTTTGCATTTCCAGTTCTAATTTATTTTCAGATTATCCTTCATTCACACCCATTTATGAAAGAAAAGAAGAAATTGCAGGGTTGTTCGCTGTTCTTGTGAAACATGCAACAAGTGAGATCTGTGTAAGTCCGCAGACTGCGGAGCTACTGGACTTCCACTGCTTAACTATTCCTGACTCAGTACTGTTACATTTTCACTATCTTTAAGAATCTCAGCTTAAAGGAGTTGGGTGACTGACAGTCGAGATCACCCATATGGAAATGTCTGTATCATTACTGAATGTATTCAATTGGGCACAGTATACAATCAATCATATAGTTATTTATGTAAAGGTATGCAAGACTGATGAGATCACTTTCCTAGTCAGGGAAACACATTAACTGGAAAGTGCAGGTAGGCCCAAGATAGCTCATCAATATACAACACGGCATTAGTAGCTGATTTTGAGCTGCGAGAGGATGGAGGAATCCAACTTGCGCTCAATAAGGATTTCCAAGTGTGCACTAGCCCTTCACTACCACCTCTAATGCAAACGTGCAAATTCATCCCTTTGTAGGAACGGGCCTTGTTTCACCTGCTAATGCTGAACTTACATAGGGCTTATTGACCAGAAGATGTACAACTGTTGCAGCTGTTGAGGCTAGAAACAAGAATGACTCTCTTTTATTCTTTATAAAAGCTCTTGTAGCCCAGCCTTTCCGAACGTCTATATAAGTTCCATTGTTACAGGCGTCATCCATCATTTTCACTCTTACTTTTCTCAATATTGGCTGGTTTGGCAGAACAAGAAGGGACGGCTTCAGGAGAGCTCGAATTGAACCTAGAAGCTTCTGTAGAGAGTTACAGGAAAAAAAGAGACACCCAGCCCTTTGATGGCACTTCTCTCTGTCTCTTTCCCCTCTGTCCATCTGCATACCTCTCACTCTCTAAATCCTATAATTTATATTGTATTCACTTCCCTCTTCCCAATCTTCCTGTCTCTACTTGTTCACTCTCTCAACTCAGTTCAACCCTCTTCTTTTCTTTAAAAAAAACATCTTATCTTTTATTAAAGGACGTCCCTATTTTCACACTGCTTTTTGATATGACATTCTTTCACTTTCTATAAAAGGAAGTGAAGTCGGTATTCGTGAAATATCATTGGTATACTGTCAGTACATTAAACCTTACGTTAGCATTGCCACACTTAGGCAATGCATTTCAGCTTTAGAACGTCTGCTGTTCACGCCGGGCATAGTGGCGTGTACCTGTTGTCCTAGCTACTTGGGAGGCTGAGGCTAGTGGATTGCTTGAGCTCAGGGGTTCTGGGCTGCACTCAGCTGTGTTGATCAGGAGTCCATGCTAAGTTGGGCATCAATATGGTGTTCTGGAGGGAGCTCTAGAATTCCAGGTTGTTTAATGAGAGGTGCACCGACCAAGGCTGGAAACAGAACAGGCCAAAGCTTCCGTGTCCATCAGTAGTTGGACAGCACCTGTGAGCAGTAGGTGTTGAACAGCCTGAGCAAAACAGTGAGACCTAGCCTTTTCTTTTTTACTTAAAAAGGTAGACGTTTACAAGATGGTTATAGCTTACTTTGCCTAAACCAAGACTCTGTTTTCCTTTAAATACAGGAAATATGAGGAACAGATGAACTCGGCCAAACAGGCTAGAATGAATAGCAGTCAATTCTACAGAATGGAGACATAGGGCAATGACAAATTGCAGAAGGAGACAAATGAAAACTATTCTCGGCGTAGAAAAATGGTTGTGTGATTTCTAGCAAAGATGAATAAAAGGAATTTTTTACTATTCCAGAGCCTGTAGGAATAAACAGGTGTGTCAAGTAAAAAGTAGCCTTAGAAGCTACATTTAGAAATATGCTTCTTAGCCCTTATGCTGGTTTTGCATTTCCAGTTCTAATTTATTTTCAGATTATCCTTCATTCACACCCATTTATGAAAGAAAAGAAGAAATTGCAGGGTTGTTGGCTGTTCTTGTGAAACATGCAACAAGTGAGATCTGTGGAAGTCCGCAGACTGCGGAGCTACTGGACTTCCACTGCCTAACAATTCCTGACTCAGTACTGTTACATTTTCACTATCTTTAAGAATCTCAGCTTAAAGGAGTTGGGTGACAGACAGTCGAGATCACCCATATGGAAATGTCTGTATCATTACTGAATGTATTCAAGTGGGCACAGTATACAATCAATCATATAGTTATTTAAGTAAAGGTATGCAAGACTGATGAGATCACTTTCCTAGTCAGGGAAACACATTAACTGGAAAGTGCAGGTAGGCCCAAGATAGCTCATCAATATACAACACAGCATTAGTAGCTGATTTTGAGCTGCGAGAGGATGGAGGAATCCAACTTGCGCTCAATAACGATTTCCAAGTGTGCACTAGCCCTTCACTACCACCTCTAATGCAAACGTGTAAATTCATCCCTTTGTAGGAACGGGCCTTGTTTCACCTGCTAATGCTGAACTTCCATAGGGCTTATTGACCAGAAGATGTACAACTGTTGCAGCTGTTGAGGCTAGAAACAAGAATGACTCTCTTTTATTCTTTATAAAAGCTCTTGTAGCCCAGCCTTTCCGAACGTCTATATAAGTTCCATTGTTACAGGCGTCATCCATCATTTTCACTCTTACTTTTCTCAATATTGGCTGGTTTGGCAGAACAAGAAGGGACGGCTTCAGGAGAGCTCGAATTGAACCTAGAAGCTTCTGTAGAGAGTTATAGGAAAAAAAGAGACACCCAGCCCTTTGATGGCACTTCTGTCTGTCTCTTTCCCCTCTGTCCATCTGCATACCTCGCACTCTCTAAATCCTATAATTCATATTGTATTCACTTCCCTCTTCCCAATCTTCCTGTCTCTACTTGTTCACTCTCTCAACTCAGTTAAACCCTCTTCTTTTCTTTTAAAAAAACATCTTATCTTTTATTAAAGGACGTCCCTATTTTCACACTGCTTTTTGATATGACATTCTTTCACTTTCTATAAAAGGAAGTGAAGTCGGTATTCGTGAAATATCATTGGTATACTGTCAGTACATTAAACCTTACGTTAGCATTGCCACACTTAGGCAATCCATTTCAGCTTTAGAACATCTGCTCTTCTTGCCGGGCATAGTGGCGTGTGCCTGTTGTCCTAGCTACTTGGGAGGCTGAGGCTAGTGGATTGCTTGAGCTCAGGGGTTCTGGGCTGCAATCAGCTGTATTGATCAGGTGTCCATGCTAAGTTGGGCATCAATATGGTGTTCTGGAGGGAGCTCTAGAATTCCAGGTTGTTTAATGAGAGGTGCACTGACCAAGGCTGGAAACAGAGCAGACCAAAGCTTCCGTGTCCATCAGTAGTTGGACAGCACCTGTGAGCAATAGGTGTTGAACAGCCTGAGCAAAACAGTGAGACCTAGCCTTTCCTTTTTTACTTAAAAAGGTAGACGTTTGCAAGATGGTTATAGCTTACTTTGCCTAAACCAAGACTCTGTTTTCCTTTAAATACAGGAAATATGAGGAACAGATGAACTCGGCCAAACAGGCTAGAATAGCAGTCAATTCTACAGGATGGAGACATAGGGCAATGACAAATTGCAGAAGGAGACAAATGAAAACTATTCTCGCCGTAGAAAAATGGTTGTGTGATTTCTAGCAAAGATGAATAAAAGGAATTTTTTCCTATTCCAGAGCCTGTAGGATTAAACAGGTGTGTCAAGTAAAAAGTAGCCTTAGAAGCTACATTTAGAAATATGCTTCTTAGCCCTTCTGCTGGTTTTGCATTTCCAGTTCTAATTTATTTTCAGATTATCCTTCATTCACACCCATTTATGAAAGAAAAGAAGAAATTGCAGGGTTGTTCGCTGTTCTTGTGAAACATGCAACAAGTGAGATCTGTGTAAGTCCGCAGACTGCGGAGCTACTGGACTTTCACTGCCTAACTATTCCTGACTCAGTACTGTTACATTTTCACTATCTTTAAGAATCTCAGCTTAAAGGAGTTGGGTGACTGACAGCCGAGATCACCCATATGGAAATGTCTGTATCATTACTGAATGTATTCAATTGGGCACAGTATACAATCAATCATATAGTTATTTAAGTAAAGGTATGCAAGACTGATGAGATCACTTTCCTAGTCAGGGAAACACATTAACTGGAAAGTGCAGGTAGGCCCAAGGTAGCTCATCAATATACAACACAGCATTAGTAGCTGATTTTGAGCTGCAAGAGGATGGAGGAATCCAACTTGCGCTCAATAACGATTTCTAAGTGTGCACTAGCCCTTCACTACTACCTCTAATACAAACGTGTAAATTCATCCCTTTGTAGGAACGGGCCTTGTTTCACCTGCTAATGCTGAACTAACATAGGGCTTATTGACCAGAAGATGTACAACTGTTGCAGCTGTTGAGGCTAGAAACAAGAATGACTCTCTTTTATTCTTTATAAAAGCTCTTGTAGCCCAGCCTTTCCGAACGTCTATATAAGTTCCATTGTTACAGGCGTCATCCATCATTTTCACTCTTACTTTTCTCAATATTGGCTGGTTTGGCAGAGCAAGAAGGGACGGCTTCTGGAGAGCTCGAATTGAACCTAGAAGCTTCTGTAGAGAGTTATAGGAAAAAAAGAGACACCCAGCCCTTTGATGGCACTTCTCTCTGTCTCTTTCCCTTCTGTCCATCTGCATACCTCTCACTCTCTAAATCCAATAATTTATATTGTATTCACTTACCTCTTCCCAATCTTCCTGTCTCTACTTGTTCACTCTCTCAACTCAGTTCAACCCTCTTCTTTTCTTTAAAAAAAACATCTTATCTTTTATTAAAGGACGTCCCTATTTTCACACTGCTTTTTGATATGACATTCTTTCACTTTCTATAAAAGGAAGTGAAGTCGGTATTCGTGAAATATCATTGGTATACTGTCAGTATATTAAACCTAACGTTAGCATTGCCACACTTAGGCAATGCATTTCAGCTTTAGAACGTCTGCACTTCTCACCGGGCATAGTGGCGTGTGCCTGTTGTCCAAGCTACTTGAGAGGCTGAGGCTAGTGGATTGCTTGAGCTCAGGGGTTCTGGGCTGCACTCAGCTGTGTTGATCAGGTGTCCATGCTAAGTTGGGCATCAATATGGTGTTCTGGAGGGAGCTCTAGAATTCCAGGTTGTTTAATGAGAGGTGCACCGACCAAGGCTGGAAACAGAACAGGCCAAAGCTTCTGTGTCCATCAGTAGTTGGACAGCACCTGTGAGCAGTAGGTGTTGAACAGCCTGAGCAAAACAGTGAGACCTAGCCTTTCCTTTTTTACTTAAAAAGGTAGACGTTTACAAGATGGTTATAGCTTACTTTGCCTAAACCAAGACTCTGTTTTCCTTTAAATACAGGAAATATGAGGAACAGATGAACTCGGCCAAACAGGCTAGAATAGCAGTCAATTCTACAGGATGGAGACATAGGGCAATGACAAATTGCAGAAGGAGACAAATGAAAACTATTCTCGCCGTAGAAAAATGGTTGTGTGATTTCTAGCAAAGATGAATAAAAGGATTTTTTTCCTATTCCAGAGCCTGTAGGATTAAACAGGTGTGTCAAGTAAAAAGTAGCCTTAGAAGCTACATTTAGAAATATGCTTCTTAGCCCTTCTGCTGGTTTTGCATTTCCAGTTCTAATTTATTTTCAGATTATCCTTCATTCACACCCATTTATGAAAGAAAAGAAGAAATTGCAGGGTTGTTCGCTGTTCTTGTGAAACATGCAACAAGTGAGATCTGTGTAAGTCCTCAGACTGCGGAGCTACTGGACTTCCACTGCCTAACTATTCCTGACTCAGTACTGTTACATTTTCACTATCTTTAAAAATCTCATCTTAAAGGAGTTGGGTGACAGACAGTCGAGATCACCCATAGGGAAATGTCTGTATCATTACTGAATGTAATCAATTGGGCACAGTATACAATCAATCATATAGTTATTTAAGTAAAGGTATGCAAGACTGATGAGATCACTTTCCTAGTCAGGGAAACACATTAACTGGAAAGTGCAGGTAGGCCCAAGATAGCTCATCAATATACAACATGGCATTAGTAGCTGATTTTGAGCTGCGAGAGGATGGAGGAATCCAACTTGCGCTCAATAACGATTTCCAAGTGTGCACTAGCCCTTCACCACCACCTCTAATGCAAACGTGTAAATTCCTCCCTTTGTAGGAACGGGCCTTGTTTCACCTGCTAAAGCTGAACTTACATAGGGCTTATTGGCCAGAAGATGTACAACTGTTGCAGCTGTTGAGGCTAGAAACAAGAATGACTCTCTTTCATTATTTATAAAAGCTCTTGTAGTCCAGCCTTTCCGAATGTCTATATAAGTTCCACTGTTACAGGCGTCATCCATCGTTTTCACTCTTACTTTTCTCAATATTGACTGGTTTGGCAGAACAAGAAGGGACGGCTTCAGGAGAGCTCGAATTGAACCTAGAAGCTTCTGCAGAGAGTTACAGGAAAAAAAGAGACACCCAGCCCTTTGATGGCTCTTCTCTCTCTGTCTCTTTCCCCTCTGTCCATCTGCATACCTCTCACTCTCTAAATCCTATAATGTATATTGTATTCACTTCCCTCTTCCCAATCGTCCTGATTCTACTTGTTCACTCTCTCAACTCAGTTCAACCCTCGTCTTTTGTTTAAAAAAAAATCTTATCTTTTATTAAAGGAGGTCCCTATTTTCACACTGCTTTTTGATATGACATTCTTTCACTTTCTATAAAAGGAAGTGAAGTCGGTATTCGTGAAATATCATTGGTATACTGTCAGTACATTAAACCTTACGTTAGCATTGCCACACTTAGGCAATGCATTTCAGCTTTAGAACGTCTGCTGTTCACGCCGGGCATAGTGTTGTGTACCTGTTGTCCTAACTACTTGGGAGGCTGAGGCTAGTGGATTGCTTGAGCTCAGGGGTTCAGGGCTGCACTCAGCTGTGTTGATCAGGAGTCCATGCTAAGTTGGGCATCAATATGGTGTTCTGGAGGGAGCTCTAGAATTCCAGGTTGTTTAATGAGAGGTGCACCGACCAAGGCTGGAAACAGAGCAGGCCAAAGCTTCCGTGTCCATCAGTAGTTGGACAGCACCTGTGAGCAGTAGGTGTTGAACAGCCTGAGCAAAACAGTGAGACCTAGCCTTTTCTTTTTTACTTAAAAAGGTAGACGTTTACAAGATGGTTATAGCTTACTTTGCCTAAACCAAGACTCTGTTTTCCTTTAAATACAGGAAATATGAGGAACAGATGAAATCGGCCAAACAGGCTAGAATGAATAGCAGTCAATTCTACAGAATGGAGACATAGGGCAATGACAAATTGCAGAAGGAGACAAATGAAAACTATTCTCGGCGTAGAAAAATGGTTGTGTGATTTCTAGCAAAGATGAATAAAAGGAATTTTTTCCTATTCCAGAGCCTGTAGGAATAAACAGGTGTGTCAAGTAAAAAGTAGAACTTAGAAGCTACATTTAGAAATATGCTTCTTAGCCCTTCTGCTGGTTTTGCATTTCCAGTTCTAATTTATTTTCCGATTATCCTTCATTCACACCCATTTATAAAAGAAAAGAAGAAATTGCAGGGTTGTTCGCTGTTCTTGTGAAACATGCAACAAGTGAGATCTGTGGAAGTCCGCAGACTGCGGAGCTACTGGACTTCCACTGCCTAACTATTCCTGACTCAGTACTGTTACATTTTCACTATCTTTAAGAATCTGAGCTTAAAGGAGTTGGGTGACAGACAGTCGAGATCACCCATATGGAAATGTCTGTATCATTACTGAATGTATTCAAGTGGGCGCAGTATACAATCAATCATATAGTTATTTAAGTAAAGGTATGCAAGACTGATGAGATCACTTTCCTAGTCAGGGAAACACATTAACTGGAAAGTGCAGGTAGGCCCAAGATAGCTCATCAATATACAACACAGCATTAGTAGCTGATTTTGAGCTGCGAGAGGATGGAGGAATCCAACTTGCGCTCAATAACGATTTCCAAGTGTGCACTAGCCCTTCACTACCACCTCTAATGCAAACGTGTAAATTCATCCCTTTGTAGTAACGGGCCTTGTTTCACCTGCTAATGCTGAACTTCCATAGGGCTTATTGACCAGAAGATGTACAACTGTTGCAGCTGTTGAGGCTAGAAACAAGAATGACTCTCTTTTATTCTTTATAAAAGCTCTTGTAGCCCAGCCTTTCCGAACGGCTATATAAGTTCCATTGTTACAGGCGTCATCCATCATTTTCACTCTTACTTTTCTCAATATTGGCTGGTTTGGCAGAACAAGAAGGGACGGCTTCAGGAGAGCTCGAATTGAACCTAGAAGCTTCTGTAGAGAGTTATAGGAAAAAAAGAGACACCCAGCCCTTTGATGGCACTTCTGTCTGTCTCTTTCCCCTCTGTCCATCTGCATACCTCGCACTCTCTAAATCCTATAATTTATATTGTATTCACTTCCCTCTTCCCAATCTTCCTGTCTCTACTTGTTCACTATCTCAACTCAGTTCAACCCTCTTCTTTTCTTTAAAAAAAACATCTTATCTTTTATTAAAGGACGTCCCTATTTTCACACTGCTTTTTGATATGACATTCTTTCACTTTCTATAAAAGGAAGTGAAGTCGGTATTCGTGAAATATCATTGGTATACTGTCAGTACATTAAACCTTACGTTAGCATTGCCACACTTAGGCAATGCATTTCAGCTTTAGAACGTCTGCTCTTCTCGCCGGGCATAGTGGCGTGTGCCTGTTGTCCTAGCTACTTGAGAGGCTGAGGCTAGTGGATTGCTTGAGCTCAGGGGTTCTGGGCTGCACTCAGCTGTGTTGATCAGGTGTCCATGCTAAGTTGGGCATCAATATGGTGTTCTGGAGGGAGATCTAGAATTCCAGGTTGTTTAATGAGAGGTGCACTGATCAAGGCTGGAAACAGAGCAGACCAAATCTTCCGTGTCCATCAGTAGTTGGACAGCACCTGTGAGCAGTAGGTGTTGAACAGCCAGAGCAAAACAGTGAGACCTAGCCTTTCCTTTTTTACTTAAAAAGGTAGACGTTTACAAGATGGTTATAGCTTACTTTGCCTAAACCAAGACTCTGTTTTCCTTTAAATACAGGAAATATGAGGAACAGATGAACTCGGCCAAACAGGCTAGAATGAATAGCAGTCAATTCTACAGAATGGAGACATAGGGCAATGACAAATTGCAGAAGGAGACAAATGAAAACTATTCTCGGCGTAGAAAAATGGTTGTGTGATTTCTAGCAAAGATGAATAAAAGGAATTTTTTCCTATTCCAGAGCCTGTAGGAATAAACAGGTGTGTCAAGTAAAAAGTAGAACTTAGAAGCTACATTTAGAAATATGCTTCTTAGCCCTTCTGCTGGTTTTGCATTTCCAGTTCTAATTTATTTTCCGATTATCCTTCATTCACACCCATTTATGAAAGAAAAGAAGAAATTGCAGGGTTGTTCGCTGTTCTTGTGAAACATGCAACAAGTGAGATCTGTGGAAGTCCGCAGACTGCGGAGCTACTGGACTTCCACTGCCTAACTATTCCTGACTCAGTACTGTTACATTTTCACTATCTTTAAGAATCTCAGCTTAAAGGAGTTGGGTGACAGACAGTCGAGATCACCCATATGGAAATGTCTGTATCATTACTGAATGTATTCAAGTGGGCACAGTATACAATCAATCATATAGTTATTTAAGTAAAGGTATGCAAGACTGATGAGATCACTTTCCTAGTCAGGGAAACACATTAACTGGAAAGTGCAGGTAGGCCCAAGGTAGCTCATCAATATACAACACAGCATTAGTAGCTGATTTTGAGCTGCGAGAGGATGGAGGAATCCAACTTGCGCTCAATAACGATTTCCAAGTGTGCACTAGCCCTTCAATACCACCTCTAATGCAAACGTGTAAATTCATCCCTTTGTAGGAACGGGCCTTGTTTCACCTGCTAATGCTGAACTTCCATAGGGCTTATTGACCAGAAGATGTACAACTGTTGCAGCTGTTGAGGCTAGAAACAAGAATGACTCTCTTTTATTCTTTATAAAAGCTCTTGTAGCCCAGCCTTTCCGAACGGCTATATAAGTTCCATTGTTACAGGCGTCATCCATCATTTTCACTCTTACTTTTCTCAATATTGGCTGGTTTGGCAGAACAAGAAGGGACGGCTTCAGGAGAGCTCGAATTGAACCTAGAAGCTTCTGTAGAGAGTTATAGGAAAAAAAGAGACACCCAGCCCTTTGATGGCACTTCTGTCTGTCTCTTTCCCCTCTGTCCATCTGCATACCTCGCACTCTCTAAATCCTATAATTTATATTGTATTCACTTCCCTCTTCCCAATCTTCCTGTCTCTACTTGTTCACTATCTCAACTCAGTTCAACCCTCTTCTTTTCTTTTAAAAAAACATCTTATCTTTTATTAAAGGACGTCCCTATTTTCACACTGCTTTTTGATATGACATTCTTTCACTTTCTATAAAAGGAAGTGAAGTCGGTATTCGTGAAATATCATTGGTATACTGTCAGTACATTAAACCTTACGTTAGCATTGCCACACTTAGGCAATGCATTTCAGCTTTAGAACGTCTGCTCTTCTCGCCGGGCATAGTGGCGTGTGCCTGTTGTCCTAGCTACTTGAGAGGCTGAGGCTAGTGGATTGCTTGAGCTCAGGGGTTCTGGGCTGCACTCAGCTGTGTTGATCAGGTGTCCATGCTAAGTTGGGCATCAATATGGTGTTCTGGAGGGAGCTCTAGAATTCCAGGTTGTTTAATGAGAGGTGCACTGATCAAGGCTGGAAACAGAGCAGACCAAATCTTCCGTGTCCATCAGTAGTTGGACAGCACCTGTGAGCAGTAGGTGTTGAACAGCCAGAGCAAAACAGTGAGACCTAGCCTTTCCTTTTTTACTTAAAAAGGTAGACGTTTACAAGATGGTTATAGCTTACTTTGCCTAAACCAAGACTCTGTTTTCCTTTAAATACAGGAAATATGAGGAACAGATGAACTCGGCCAAACAGGCTAGAATAGCAGTCAATTCTACAGGATGGAGACATAGGGCAATGACAAATTGCAGAAGGAGACAAATGAAAACTATTCTCGCCGTAGAAAAATGGTTGTGTGATTTCTAGCAAAGATGAATAAAAGGATTTTTTTCCTATTCCAGAGCCTGTAGGATTAAACAGGTGTGTCAAGTAAAAAGTAGCCTTAGAAGCTACATTTAAAATATGCTTCTTAGCCCTTCTGCTGGTTTTGCATTTCCAGTTCTAATTTATTTTCAGATTATCCTTCATTCAAACCCATTTATGAAAGAAAAGAAGAAATTGCAGGGTTGTTCGCTGTTCTTGTGAAACATGCAACAAGTGAGATCTGTGGAAGTCCGCAGACTGCGGAGCTACTGGACTTCCACTGCTTAACTATTCCTGACTCAGTACTGTTACATTTTCACTATCTTTAAGAATCTCAGCTTAAAGGAGTTGGGTGACTGACAGTCGAGATCACCCATATGGAAATGTCTGTATCATTACTGAATGTATTCAATTGGGCACAGTATACAATCAATCATATAGTTATTTAAGTAAAGGTATGCAAGACTGATGAGATCACTTTCCTAGTCAGGGAAACACATTAACTGGAAAGTGCAGGTAGGCCCAAGATAGCTCATCAATATACAACACGGCATTAGTAGCTGATTTTGAGCTGCGAGAGGATGGAGGAATCCAACTTGCGCTCAATAACGATTTCCAAGTGTGCACTAGCCCTTCACTACCACCTCTAATGCAAACGTGTAAATTCATCCCTTTGTAGGAACGGGCCTTGTTTCACCTGCTAATGCTGAACTTACATAGGGCTTATTGACCAGAAGATGTACAACTGTTGCAGCTGTTGAGGCTAGAAAAAAAGAATGACTCTCTTTTATTCTTTATAAAAGCTCTTGTAGCCTAGCCTTTCCGAACGTCTATATAAGTTCCATTGTTACAGGCGTCATCCATCATTTTCACTCTTACTTTTCTCAATATTGGCTGGTTTGGCAGAACAAGAAGGGACGGCTTCAGGAGAGCTCGAATTGAACCTAGAAGCTTCTGTAGAGAGTTACAGGAAAAAAAGAGACACCCAGCCCTTTGATGGCACTTCTCTCTGTCTCTTTCCCCTCTGTCCATCTGCATACCTCTCACTCTCTAAATCCTATAATTTATATTGTATTCACTTCCCTCTTCCCAATCTTCCTGTCTCTACTTGTTCACTATCTCAACTCAGTTCAACCCTCTTCTTTTCTTTTAAAAAAACATCTTATCTTTTATTAAAGGACGTCCCTATTTTCACACTGCTTTTTGATATGACATTCTTTCACTTTCTATAAAAGGAAGTGAAGTCGGTATTCGTGAAATATCATTGGTATACTGTCAGTACATTAAACCTTACGTTAGCATTGCCACACTTAGGCAATGCATTTCAGCTTTAGAACGTCTGCTCTTCTTGCAGGGCATAGTGGCGTGTGCCTGTTGTCCTAGCTACTTGAGAGGCTGAGGCTAGTGGATTGCTTGAGCTCAGGGGTTCTGGGCTGCACTCAGCTGTGTTGATCAGGTGTCCATTTTAAGTTGGGCATCAATATGGTGTTCTGGAGGGAGCTCTAGAATTCCAGGTTGTTTAATGAGAGGTGCACTGACCAAGGCTGGAAACAGAGCAGACCAAAGCTTCTGTGTCCATCAGTAGTTGGACAGCACCTGTGAGCAGTAGGTGTTGAACAGCCTGAGCAAAACAGTGAGACCTAGCCTTTCCTTTTTTACTTAAAAAGGTAGACGTTTACAAGATGGTTATAGCTTACTTTGCCTAAACCAAGACTCTGTTTTCCTTTAAATACAGGAAATATGAGGAACAGATGAACTCGGCCAAACAGGCTAGAATAGCAGTCAATTCTACAGGATGGAGACATAGGGCAATGACAAATTGCAGAAGGAGACAAATGAAAAGTATTCTTGCCGTAGAAAAATGGTTGTGTGATTTCTAGCGAAATGAATAAAAGGATTTTTTTCCTATTCCAGAGCCTGTAGGATTAAACAGGTGTGTCAAGTAAAAAGTAGCCTTAGAAGCTACATTTAGAAATATGCTTCTTAGCCCTTCTGCTGGTTTTGCATTTCCAGTTCTAATTTATTTTCAGATTATCCTTCATTCACACCCATTTATGAAAGAAAAGAAGAAATTGCAGGGTTGTTCGCTGTTCTTGTGAAACATGCAACAAGTGAGATCTGTGTAAGTCCGCAGACTGCGGAGCTACTGGACTTCCACTGCTTAACTATTCCTGACTCAGTACTGTTACATTTTCACTATCTTTAAGAATCTCAGCTTAAAGGAGTTGGGTGACTGACAGTCGAGATCACCCATATGGAAATGTCTGTATCATTACTGAATGTATTCAATTGGGCACAGTATACAATCAATCATATAGTTATTTATGTAAAGGTATGCAAGACTGATGAGATCACTTTCCTAGTCAGGGAAACACATTAACTGGAAAGTGCAGGTAGGCCCAAGATAGCTCATCAATATACAACACGGCATTAGTAGCTGATTTTGAGCTGCGAGAGGATGGAGGAATCCAACTTGCGCTCAATAAGGATTTCCAAGTGTGCACTAGCCCTTCACTACCACCTCTAATGCAAACGTGCAAATTCATCCCTTTGTAGGAACGGGCCTTGTTTCAACTGCTAATGCTGAACTTACATAGGGCTTATTGACCAGAAGATGTACAACTGTTGCAGCTGTTGAGGCTAGAAACAAGAATGACTCTCTTTTATTCTTTATAAAAGCTCTTGTAGCCCAGCCTTTCCGAACGTCTATATAAGTTCCATTGTTACAGGCGTCATCCATCATTTCCACTCTTACTTTTCTCAATATTGGCTGGTTTGGCAGAACAAGAAGGGACGGCTTCAGGAGAGCTCGAATTGAACCTAGAAGCTTCTGTAGAGAGTTACAGGAAAAAAAGAGACACCCAGCCCTTTGATGGCACTTCTCTCTGTCTCTTTCCCCTCTGTCCATCTGCATACCTCTCACTCTCTAAATCCTATAATTTATATTGTATTCACTTCCCTCTTCCCAATCTTCCTGTCTCTACTTGTTCACTCTCTCAACTCAGTTCAACCCTCTTCTTTTCTTTAAAAAAAACATCTTATCTTTTATTAAAGGACGTCCCTATTTTCACACTGCTTTTTGATATGACATTCTTTCACTTTCTATAAAAGGAAGTGAAGTCGGTATTCGTGAAATATCATTGGTATACTGTCAGTACATTAAACCTTACGTTAGCATTGCCACACTTAGGCAATGCATTTCAGCTTTAGAACGTCTGCTGTTCACGCCGGGCATAGTGGCGTGTACCTGTTGTCCTAGCTACTTGGGAGGCTGAGGCTAGTGGATTGCTTGAGCTCAGGGGTTCTGGGCTGCACTCAGCTGTGTTGATCAGGAGTCCATGCTAAGTTGGGCATCAATATGGTGTTCTGGAGGGAGCTCTAGAATTCCAGGTTGTTTAATGAGAAGTGCACCGACCAAGGCTGGAAACAGAACAGGCCAAAGCTTCCGTGTCCATCAGTAGTTGGACAGCACCTGTGAGCAGTAGGTGTTGAACAGCCTGAGCAAAACAGTGAGACCTAGCCTTTTCTTTTTTACTTAAAAAGGTAGACGTTTACAAGATGGTTATAGCTTACTTTGCCTAAACCAAGACTCTGTTTTCCTTTAAATACAGGAAATATGAGGAACAGATGAACTCGGCCAAACAGGCTAGAATGAATAGCAGTCAATTCTACAGAATGGAGACATAGGGCAATGACAAATTGCAGAAGGAGACAAATGAAAACTATTCTCGGCGTAGAAAAATGGTTGTGTGATTTCTAGCAAAGATGAATAAAAGGAATTTTTTACTATTCCAGAGCCTGTAGGAATAAACAGGTGTGTCAAGTAAAAAGTAGCCTTAGAAGCTACATTTAGAAATATGCTTCTTAGCCCTTATGCTGGTTTTGCATTTCCAGTTCTAATTTATTTTCAGATTATCCTTCATTCACACCCATTTATGAAAGAAAAGAAGAAATTGCAGGGTTGTTCGCTGTTCTTGTGAAACATGCAACAAGTGAGATCTGTGGAAGTCCGCAGACTGCGGAGCTACTGGACTTCCACTGCCTAACAATTCCTGACTCAGTACTGTTACATTTTCACTATCTTTAAGAATCTCAGCTTAAAGGAATTGGGTGACAGACAGTCGAGATCACCCATATGGAAATGTCTGTATCATTACTGAATGTATTCAAGTGGGCACAGTATACAATCAATCATATAGTTATTTAAGTAAAGGTATGCAAGACTGATGAGATCACTTTCCTAGTCAGGGAAACACATTAACTGGAAAGTGCAGGTAGGCCCAAGATAGCTCATCAATATACAACACAGCATTAGTAGCTGATTTTGAGCTGCGAGAGGATGGAGGAATCCAACTTGCGCTCAATAACGATTTCCAAGTGTGCACTAGCCCTTCACTACCACCTCTAATGCAAACGTGTAAATTCATCCCTTTGTAGGAACGGGCCTTGTTTCACCTGCTAATGCTGAACTTCCATAGGGCTTATTGACCAGAAGATGTACAACTGTTGCAGCTGTTGAGGCTAGAAACAAGAATGACTCTCTTTTATTCTTTATAAAAGCTCTTGTAGCCCAGCCTTTCCGAACGTCTATATAAGTTCCATTGTTACAGGCGTCATCCATCATTTTCACTCTTACTTTTCTCAATATTGGCTGGTTTGGCAGAACAAGAAGGGACGGCTTCAGGAGAGCTCGAATTGAACCTAGAAGCTTCTGTAGAGAGTTATAGGAAAAAAAGAGACACCCAGCCCTTTGATGGCACTTCTGTCTGTCTCTTTCCCCTCTGTCCATCTGCATACCTCGCACTCTCTAAATCCTATAATTCATATTGTATTCACTTCCCTCTTCCCAATCTTCCTGTCTCTACTTGTTCACTCTCTCAACTCAGTTCAACCCTCTTCTTTTCTTTTAAAAAAACATCTTATCTTTTATTAAAGGACGTCCCTATTTTCACACTGCTTTTTGATATGACATTCTTTCACTTTCTATAAAAGGAAGTGAAGTCGGTATTCGTGAAATATCATTGGTATACTGTCAGTACATTAAACCTTACGTTAGCATTGCCACACTTAGGCAATGCATTTCAGCTTTAGAACATCTGCTCTTCTTGCCGGGCATAGTGGCGTGTGCCTGTTGTCCTAGCTACTTGGGAGGCTGAGGCTAGTGGATTGCTTGAGCTCAGGGGTTCTGGGCTGCAATCAGCTGTATTGATCAGGTGTCCATGCTAAGTTGGGCATCAATATGGTGTTCTGGAGGGAGCTCTAGAATTCCAGGTTGTTTAATGAGAGGTGCACTGACCAAGGCTGGAAACAGAGCAGACCAAAGCTTCCGTGTCCATCAGTAGTTGGACAGCACCTGTGAGCAATAGGTGTTGAACAGCCTGAGCAAAACAGTGAGACCTAGCCTTTCCTTTTTTACTTAAAAAGGTAGACGTTTGCAAGATGGTTATAGCTTACTTTGCCTAAACCAAGACTCTGTTTTCCTTTAAATACAGGAAATATGAGGAACAGATGAACTCGGCCAAACAGGCTAGAATAGCAGTCAATTCTACAGGATGGAGACATAGGGCAATGACAAATTGCAGAAGGAGACAAATGAAAACTATTCTCGCCGTAGAAAAATGGTTGTGTGATTTCTAGCAAAGATGAATAAAAGGAATTTTTTCCTATTCCAGAGCCTGTAGGATTAAACAGGTGTGTCAAGTAAAAAGTAGCCTTAGAAGCTACATTTAGAAATATGCTTCTTAGCCCTTCTGCTGGTTTTGCATTTCCAGTTCTAATTTATTTTCAGATTATCCTTCATTCACACCCATTTATGAAAGAAAAGAAGAAATTGCAGGGTTGTTCGCTGTTCTTGTGAAACATGCAACAAGTGAGATCTGTGTAAGTCCGCAGACTTCGGAGCTACTGGACTTTCACTGCCTAACTATTCCTGACTCAGTACTGTTACATTTTCACTATCTTTAAGAATCTCAGCTTAAAGGAGTTGGGTGACTGACAGCCGAGATCACCCATATGGAAATGTCTGTATCATTACTGAATGTATTCAATTGGGCACAGTATACAATCAATCATATAGTTATTTAAGTAAAGGTATGCAAGACTGATGAGATCACTTTCCTAGTCAGGGAAACACATTAACTGGAAAGTGCAGGTAGGCCCAAGGTAGCTCATCAATATACAACACAGCATTAGTAGCTGATTTTGAGCTGCAAGAGGATGGAGGAATCCAACTTGCGCTCAATAACGATTTCCAAGTGTGCACTAGCCCTTCACTACTACCTCTAATGCAAACGTGTAAATTCATCCCTTTGTAGGAACGGGCCTTGTTTCACCTGCTAATGCTGAACTTACATAGGGCTTATTGACCAGAAGATGTACAACTGTTGCAGCTGTTGAGGCTAGAAACAAGAATGACTCTCTTTTATTCTTTATAAAAGCTCTTGTAGCCCAGCCTTTCCGAACGTCTATATAAGTTCCATTGTTACAGGCGTCATCCATCATTTTCACTCTTACTTTTCTCAATATTGGCTGGTTTGGCAGAACAAGAAGGGACGGCTTCAGGAGAGCTCGAATTGAACCTAGAAGCTTCTGTAGAGAGTTATAGGAAAAAAAGAGACACCCAGCCCTTTGATGGCACTTCTCTCTGTCTCTTTCCCCTCTGTCCATCTGCATACCTCTCACTCTCTAAATCCAATAATTTATATTGTATTCACTTACCTCTTCCCAATCTTCCTGTCTCTACTTGTTCACTCTCTCAACTCAGTTCAACCCTCTTCTTTTCTTTTAAAAAAACATCTTATCTTTTATTAAAGGACGTCCCTATTTTCACACTGCTTTTTGATATGACATTCTTTCACTTTCTATAAAAGGAAGTGAAGTCGGTATTCGTGAAATATCATTGGTATACTGTCAGTATATTAAACCTAACGTTAGCATTGCCACACTTAGGCAATGCATTTCAGCTTTAGAACGTCTGCACTTCTCACCGGGCATAGTGGCGTGTGCCTGTTGTCCTAGCTACTTGTGAGGCTGAGGCTAGTGGATTGCTTGAGCTCAGGGGTTCAGGGCTGCACTCAGCTGTGTTGATCAGGAGTCCATGCTAAGTTGGGCATCAATATGGTGTTCTGGAGGGAGCTCTAGAATTCCAGGTTGTTTAATGAGAGGTGCACCGACCAAGGCTGGAAACAGAGCAGGCCAAAGCTTCCGTGTCCATCAGTATTTGGACAGCACCTGTGAGCAGTAGGTGTTGAACAGCCTGAGCAAAACAGTGAGACCTAGCCTTTTCTTTTTTACTTAAAAAGGTAGACGTTTACAAGATGGTTATAGCTTACTTTGCCTAAACCAAGACTCTGTTTTCCTTTAAATACAGGAAATATGAGGAACAGATGAACTCGGCCAAACAGGCTAGAATGAATAGCAGTCAATTCTACAGAATGGAGACATAGGGCAATGACAAATTGCAGAAGGAGACAAATGAAAACTATTCTCGGCGTAGAAAAATGGTTGTGTGATTTCTAGCAAAGATGAATAAAAGGATTTTTTTCCTATTCCAGAGCCTGTAGGAATAAACAGGTGTGTCAAGTAAAAAGTAGCCTTAGAAGCTACATTTAGAAATATGCTTCTTAGCCCTTCTGCTGGTTTTGCATTTCCAGTTCTAATTTATTTTCCGATTATCCTTCATTCACACCCATTTATGAAAGAAAAGAAGAAATTGCAGGGTTGTTCGCTGTTCTTGTGAAACATGCAACAAGTGAGATCTGTGGAAGTCCGCAGACTGCGGAGCTACTGGACTTCCACTGCCTAACTATTCCTGACTCAGTACTGTTACATTTTCACTATCTTTAAGAATCTCAGCTTAAAGGAGTTGGGTGACAGACAGTCGAGATCACCCATATGGAAATGTCTGTATCATTACTGAATGTATTCAAGTGGGCACAGTATACAATCAATCATATACAGTAGTTATTTAAGTAAAGGTATGCAAGACTTATGAGATCACTTTCCTAGTCAGGGAAACACATTAACTGGAAAGTGCAGGTAGGCCCAAGATAGCTCATCAATATACAACACAGCATTAGTAGCTGATTTTGAGCTGCGAGAGGATGGAGGAATCCAACTTGCGCTCAATAACGATTTCCAAGTGTGCACTAGCCCTTCACTACCACCTCTAATGCAAACGTGTAAATTCATCCCTTTGTAGGAACGGGCCTTGTTTCACCTGCTAATGCTGAACTTCCATAGGGCTTATTGACCAGAAGATGTACAACTGTTGCAGCTGTTGAGGCTAGAAACAAGAATGACTCTCTTTTATTCTTTATAAAAGCTCTTGTAGCCCAGCCTTTCCGAACGTCTATATAAGTTCCATTGTTACAGGCGTCATCCATCATTTTCACTCTTACTTTTCTCAATATTGGCTGGTTTGGCAGAACAAGAAGGGACGGCTTCAGGAGAGCTCGAATTGAACCTAGAAGCTTCTGTAGAGAGTTATAGGAAAAAAAGAGACACCCAGCCCTTTGATGGCACTTCTGTCTGTCTCTTTCCCCTCTGTCCATCTGCATACCCCGCACTCTCTAAATCCTATAATTTATATTGTATTCACTTCCCTCTTCCCAATCTTCCTGTCTCTACTTGTTCACTATCTCAACTCAGTTCAACCCTCTTCTTTTCTTTTAAAAAAACATCTTATCTTTTATTAAAGGACGTCCCTATTTTCACACTGCTTTTTGATATGACATTCTTTCACTTTCTATAAAAGGAAGTGAAGTCGGTATTCGTGAAATATCATTGGTATACTGTCAGTACATTAAACCTTACGTTAGCATTGCCACACTTAGGCAATGCATTTCAGCTTTAGAACGTCTGCTCTTCTTGCCGGGCATAGTGGCGTGTGCCTGTTGTCCTAGCTACTTGAGAGGCTGAGGCTAGTGGATTGCTTGAGCTCAGGGGTTCTGGGCTGCACTCAGCTGTGTTGATCAGGTGTCCATGCTAAGTTGGGCATCAATATGGTGTTCTGGAGGGAGTTCTAGAGTTCCAGGTTGTTTAATGAGAGGTGCACTGACCAAGGCTGGAAACAGAGCAGACCAAAGCTTCCGTGTCCATCAGTAGTTGGACAGCACCTGTGAGCAGTAGGTGTTGAACAGCCTGAGCAAAACAGTGAAACCTAGCCTTTCCTTTTTTACTTAAAAAGGTAGACGTTTACAAGATGGTTATAGCTTACTTTGCCTAAACCAAGACTCTGTTTTCCTTTAAATACAGGAAATATGAGGAACAGATGAACTCGGCCAAACAGGCTAGAATAGCAGTCAATTCTACAGGATGGAGACATAGGGCAATGACAAATTGCAGAAGGAGACAAATGAAAACTATTCTCGCCGTAGAAAAATGGTTGTGTGATTTCTAGCAAAGATGAATAAAAGGATTTTTTTCCTATTCCAGAGCCTGTAGGATTAAACAGGTGTGTCAAGTAAAAAGTAGCCTTAGAAGCTACATTTAGAAATATGCTTCTTAGCCCTTCTGCTGGTTTTGCATTTCCAGTTCTAATTTATTTTCAGATTATCCTTCATTCACACCCATTTATGAAAGAAAAGAAGAAATTGCAGGGTTGTTCGCTGTTCTTGTGAAACATGCAACAAGTGAGATCTGTGTAAGTCCGCAGACTGCGGAGCTACTGGACTTCCACTGCTTAACTATTCCTGACTCAGTACTGTTACATTTTCACTATCTTTAAGAATCTCAGCTTAAAGGAGTTGGGTGACTGACAGTCGAGATCACCCATATGGAAATGTCTGTATCATTACTGAATGTATTCAATTGGGCACAGTATACAATCAATCATATAGTTATTTAAGTAAAGGTATGCAAGACTGATGAGATCACTTTCCTAGTCAGGGAAACACATTAACTGGAAAGTGCAGGTAGGCCCAAGATAGCTCATCAATATACAACACGGCATTAGTAGCTGATTTTGAGCTGCGAGAGGATGGAGGAATCCAACTTGCGCTCAATAACGATTTCCAAGTGTGCACTAGCCCTTCACTACCACCTCTAATGCAAACGTGTAAATTCATCCCTTTGTAGGAACGGGCCTTGTTTCACCTGCTAATGCTGAACTTACATAGGGCTTATTGACCAGAAGATGTACAACTGTTGCAGCTGTTGAGGCTAGAAACAAGAATGACTCTCTTTTATTCTTTATAAAAGCTCTTGTAGCCCAGCCTTTCCGAACGTCTATATAAGTTCCATTGTTACAGGCGTCATCCATCATTTTCACTCTTACTTTTCTCAATATTGGCTGGTTTGGCAGAACAAGAAAGGACGGCTTCAGGAGAGCTCGAATTGAACCTAGAAGCTTCTGTAGAGAGTTACAGGAAAAAAAGAGACACCCAGCCCTTTGATGGCACTTCTCTCTGTCTCTTTCCCCTCTGTCCATCTGCATACCTCTCACTCTCTAAATCCTATAATTTATATTGTATTCACTTCCCTCTTCCCAATCTTCCTGTCTCTACTTGTTCACTCTCTCAACTCAGTTCAACCCTCTTCTTTTCTTTAAAAAAAACATCTTATCTTTTATTAAAGGACGTCCCTATTTTCACACTGCTTTTTGATATGACATTCTTTCACTTTCTATAAAAGGAAGTGAAGTCGGTATTCGTGAAATATCATTGGTATACTGTCAGTACATTAAACCTTACGTTAGCATTGCCACACTTAGGCAATGCATTTCAGCTTTAGAACGTCTGCTGTTCACGCCGGGCATAGTGGCGTGTACCTGTTGTCCTAGCTACTTGGGAGGCTGAGGCTAGTGGATTGCTTGAGCTCAGGGGTTCTGGGCTGCACTCAGCTGTGTTGATCAGGAGTCCATGCTAAGTTGGGCATCAATATGGTGTTCTGAGGGAGCTCTAGAATTCCAGGTTGTTTAATGAGAGGTGCACCGACCAAGGCTGGAAACAGAGCAGGCCAAAGCTTCCGTGTCCATCAGTAGTTAGACACCACCTGTGAGCAGTAGGTGTTGAACAGCCTGAGCAAAACAGTGAGACCTAGCCTTTTCTTTTTTACTTAAAAAGGTAGACGTTTACAAGATGGTTATAGCTTACTTTGCCTAAACCAAGACTCTGTTTTCCTTTAAATACAGGAAATATGAGGAACAGATGAACTCGGCCAAACAGGCTAGAATAGCAGTCAATTCTACAGGATGGAGACATAGGGCAATGACAAATTGCAGAAGGAGACAAATGAAAACTATTCTTGGCGTAGAAAAATGGTTGTGTGATTTCTAGCAAAGATGAATAAAAGGAATTTTTTCCTATTCCAGAGCCTGTAGGAATAAACAGGTGTGTCAAGTAAAAAGTAGCCTTAGAAGCTACATTTAGAAATATGCTTCTTAGCCCTTCTGCTGGTTTTGCATTTCCAGTTCTAATTTATTTTCCGATTATCCTTCATTCACACCCATTTATGAAAGAAAAGAAGAAATTGCAGGGTTGTTCGCTGTTCTTGTGAAACATGCAACAAGTGAGATCTGTGGAAGTCCGCAGACTGCGGAGCTACTGGACTTCCACTGCCTAACTATTCCTGACTCAGTACTGTTACATTTTCACTATCTTTAAGAATCTCAGCTTAAAGGAGTTGGGTGACAGACAGTCGAGATCACCCATATGGAAATGTCTGTATCATTACTGAATGTATTCAAGTGGGCACAGTATACAATCAATCATATAGTTATTTAAGTAAAGGTATGCAAGACTGATGAGATCACTTTCCTAGTCAGGGAAACACATTAACTGGAAAGTGCAGGTAGGCCCAAGATAGCTCATCAATATACAACACAGCATTAGTAGCTGATTTTGAGCTGCGAGAGGATGGAGGAATCCAACTTGCGCTCAATAACGATTTCCAAGTGTGCACTAGCCCTTCACTACCACCTCTAATGCAAACGTGTAAATTCATCCCTTTGTAGGAACGGGCCTTGTTTCACCTGCTAATGCTGAACTTCCATAGGGCTTATTGACCAGAAGATGTACAACTGTTGCAGCTGTTGAGGCTAGAAACAAGAATGACTCTCTTTTATTCTTTATAAAAGCTCTTGTAGCCCAGCCTTTCCGAACGTCTATATAAGTTCCATTGTTACAGGCGTCATCCATCATTTTCACTCTTACTTTTCTCAATATTGGCTGGTTTGGCAGAACAAGAAGGGACGGCTTCAGGAGAGCTCGAATTGAACCTAGAAGCTTCTGTAGAGAGTTATAGGAAAAAAAGAGACACCCAGCCCTTTGATGGCACTTCTGTCTGTCTCTTTCCCCTCTGTCCATCTGCATACCTCGCACTCTCTAAATCCTATAATTTATATTGTATTCACTTCCCTCTTCCCAATCTTCCTGTCTCTACTTGTTCACTATCTCAACTCAGTTCAACCCTCTTCTTTTCTTTAAAAAAAACATCTTATCTTTTATTAAAGGACGTCCCTATTTTCACACTGCTTTTTGATATGACATTCTTTCACTTTCTATAAAAGGAAGTGAAGTCGGTATTCGTGAAATATCATTGGTATACTGTCAGTACATTAAACCTTACGTTAGCATTGCCACACTTAGGCAATGCATTTCAGCTTTAGAACGTCTGCTCTTCTTGCCGGGCATAGTGGTGTGTGCCTGTTGTCCTAGCTACTTGAGAGGCTGAGGCTAGTAGATTGCTTGAGCTCAGGGGTTCTGGGCTGCACTCAGCTGTGTTGATCAGGTGTCCATGCTAAGTTTGGCATCAATATGGTGTTCTGGAGGGAGTTCCAGGTTGTTTAATGAGAGGTGCACTGACCAAGGCTGGAAACAGCGCAGACCAAAGCTTCCGTGTCCATCAGTAGTTGGACAGCACCTGTGAGCAGTAGGTGTTTAACAGCCTGAGCAAAACAGTGAGACCTAGCCTTTCCTTTTTTACTTAAAAAGGTAGACGTTTACAAGATGGTTATAGCTTACTTTGCCTAAACCAAGACTATGTTTTCCTTTAAATACAGGAAATATGAGGAACAGATGAACTCGGCCAAACAGGCTAGAATAGCAGTCAATTCTACAGAATGGAGACATAGGGCAATGACAAATTGCAGAAGGAGACAAATGAAAACTATTCTCGGCATAGAAAAATGGTTGTGTGATTTCTAGCAAAGATGAATAAAAGGAATTTTTTCCTATTCCAGAGTCTGTAGGATTAAACAGGTGTGTCAAGTAAAAAGTAGCCTTAGAAGCTACATTTAGAAATATGCTTCTTAGCCCTTCTGCTGGTTTTGCATTTCCAGTTCTAATTTATTTTCCGATTATCCTTCATTCACACCCATTTATGAAAGAAAAGAAGAAATTGCAGGGTTGTTCGCTGTTCTTGTGAAACATGCAACAAGTGGGATCTGTGGAAGTCTGCATACTGCGGAGCTACTGGACTTCCACTGCCTAACTATTCCTGACTCAGTACTGTTACATTTTCACTATCTTTAAGAATCTCAGCTTAAAGGAGTTGGGTGACAGACAGTCGAGATCACCCATATGGAAATGTCTGTATCATTACTGAATGTATTCAAGTGGGCACAGTATACAATCAATCATATAGTTATTTATGTAAAGGTATGCAAGACTGATGAGATCACTTTCCTAGTCAGGGAAACACATTAACTGGAAAGTGCAGGTAGGCCCAAGATAGCTCATCAATATACAACACAGCATTAGTAGCTGATTTTGAGCTGCGAGAGGATGGAGGAATCCAACTTGCGCTCAATAACGATTTCCAAGTGTGCACTAGCCCTTCACTACCACCTCTAATGCAAACGTGTAAATTCATCCCTTTGTAGGAACGGGCCTTGTTTCACCTGCTAATGCTGAACTTACATAGGGCTTATTGACCAGAAGATGTACAACTGTTGCAGCTGTTGAGGCTAGAAACAAGAATGACTCTCTTTTATTCTTTATAAAAGCTCTTGTAGCCCAGCCTTTCCGAACGTCTATATAAGTTCCATTGTTACAGGCGTCATCCATCATTTTCACTCTTACTTTTCTCAATATTGGCTGGTTTGGCAGAACAAGAAGGGACGGCTTCAGGAGAGCTCGAATTGAACCTAGAAGCTTCTGTAGAGAGTTATAGGAAAAAAAGAGACACCCAGCCCTTTGATGGCACTTCTGTCTGTCTCTTTCCCCTCTGTCCATCTGCATACCTCGCACTCTCTAAATCCTATAATTTATATTGTATTCACTTCCCTCTTCCCAATCTTCCTGTCTCTACTTGTTCACTATCTCAACTCAGTTCAACCCTCTTCTTTTCTTTTAAAAAAACATCTTATCTTTTATTAAAGGACGTCCCTATTTTCACACTGCTTTTTGATATGACATTCTTTCACTTTCTATAAAAGGAAGTGAAGTCGGTATTCGTGAAATATCATTGGTATACTGTCAGTACATTAAACCTTACGTTAGCATTGCCACACTTAGGCAATGCATTTCAGCTTTAGAACGTCTGCTCTTCTTGCCGGGCATAGTGGAGTGTGCCTGTTGTCCTAGCTACTTGAGAGGCTGAGGCTAGTGGATTGCTTGAGCTCAGGGCTTCTGGGCTGCACTCAGCTGTGTTGATCAGGTGTCCATGCTAAGTTGGGCATCAATATGGTGTTCTGGAGGGAGTTCTAGAGTTCCAGGTTGTTTAATGAGAGGTGCACTGACCAAGGCTGGAAACAGAGCAGACCAAAGCTTCCGTGTCCATCAGTAGTTGGACAGCACCTGTGAGCAGTAGGTGTTGAACAGCCTGAGCAAAACAGTGAGACCTAGCCTTTCCTTTTTTACTTAAAAAGGTAGACGTTTACAAGATGGTTATAGCTTACTTTGCCTAAACCAAGACTCTGTTTTCCTTTAAATACAGGAAATATGAGGAACAGATGAACTCGGCCAAACAGGCTAGAATAGCAGTCAATTCTACAGGATGGAGACATAGGGCAATGACAAATTGCAGAAGGAGACAAATGAAAACTATTCTCGCCGTAGAAAAATGGTTGTGTGATTTCTAGCAAAGATGAATAAAAGGATTTTTTTCCTATTCCAGAGCCTGTAGGATTAAAGAGGTGTGTCAAGTAAAAAGTAGCCTTAGAAGCTACATTTAGAAATATGCTTCTTAGCCCTTCTGCTGGTTTTGCATTTCCAGTTCTAATTTATTTTCAGATTATCCTTCATTCAAACCCATTTATGAAAGAAAAGAAGAAATTGCAGGGTTGTTCGCTGTTCTTGTGAAACATGCAACAAGTGAGATCTGTGGAAGTCCGCAGACTGCGGAGCTACTGGACTTCCACTGCTTAACTATTCCTGACTCAGTACTGTTACATTTTCACTATCTTTAAGAATCTCAGCTTAAAGGAGTTGGGTGACTGACAGTCGAGATCACCCATATGGAAATGTCTGTATCATTACTGAATGTATTCAATTGGGCACAGTATACAATCAATCATATAGTTATTTAAGTAAAGGTATGCAAGACTGATGAGATCACTTTCCTAGTCAGGGAAACACATTAACTGGAAAGTGCAGGTAGGCCCAAGATAGCTCATCAATATACAACACGGCATTAGTAGCTGATTTTGAGCTGCGAGAGGATGGAGGAATCCAACTTGCGCTCAATAACGATTTCCAAGTGTGCACTAGCCCTTCACTACCACCTCTAATGCAAACGTGTAAATTCATCCCTTTGTAGGAACGGGCCTTGTTTCACCTGCTAATGCTGAACTTACATAGGGCTTATTGACCAGAAGATGTACAACTGTTGCAGCTGTTGAGGCTAGAAACAAGAATGACTCTCTTTTATTCTTTATAAAAGCTCTTGTAGCCCAGCCTTTCCGAACGTCTATATAAGTTCCATTGTTACAGGCGTCATCCATCATTTTCACTCTTACTTTTCTCAATATTGGCTGGTTTGGCAGAACAAGAAGGGACGGCTTCAGGAGAGCTCGAATTGAACCTAGAAGCTTCTGTAGAGAGTTACAGGAAAAAAAGAGACACCCAGCCCTTTGATGGCCCTTCTCTCTGTCTCTTTCCCCTCTGTCCATCTGCATACCTCTCACTCTCTAAATCCTATAATTTATATTGTATTCACTTCCCTCTTCCCAATCTTCCTGTCTCTACTTGTTCACTCTCTCAACTCAGTTCAACCCTCTTCTTTTCTTTAAAAAAAACATCTTATCTTTTATTAAAGGACGTCCCTATTTTCACACTGCTTTTTGATATGACATTCTTTCACTTTCTATAAAAGGAAGTGAAGTCGGTATTCGTGAAATATCATTGGTATACTGTCAGTACATTAAACCTTACGTTAGCATTGCCACACTTAGGCAATGCATTTCAGCTTTAGAACGTCTGCTGTTCATGCCGGGCATAGTGGCGTGTACCTGTTGTCCTAGCTACTTGGGAGGCTGAGGCTAGTGGATTGCTTGAGCTCAGGGGTTCTGGGCTGCACTCAGCTGTGTTGATCAGGAGTCCATGCTAAGTTGGGCATCAATATGGTGTTCTGGAGGGAGCTCTAGAATTCCAGGTTGTTTAATGAGAGGTGCACCGACCAAGGCTGGAAACAGAGCAGGCCAAAGCTTCCGTGTCCATCAGTAGTTGGACAGCACCTGTGAGCAGTAGGTGTTGAACAGCCTGAGCAAAACAGTGAGACCTAGCCTTTTCTTTTTTACTTAAAAAGGTAGACGTTTACAAGATGGTTATAGCTTACTTTGCCTAAACCAAGACTCTGTTTTCCTTTAAATACAGGAAATATGAGGAACAGATGAAATCGGCCAAACAGGCTAGAATGAATAGCAGTCAATTCTACAGAATGGAGACATAGGGCAATGACAAATTGCAGAAGGAGACAAATGAAAACTATTCTCGGCGTAGAAAAATGGTTGTGTGATTTCTAGCAAAGATGAATAAAAGGAATTTTTTCCTATTCCAGAGCCTGTAGGAATAAACAGGTGTGTCAAGTAAAAAGTAGAACTTAGAAGCTACATTTAGAAATATGCTTCTTAGCCCTTCTGCTGGTTTTGCATTTCCAGTTCTAATTTATTTTCCGATTATCCTTCATTCACACCCATTTATAAAAGAAAAGAAGAAATTGCAGGGTTGTTCGCTGTTCTTGTGAAACATGCAACAAGTGAGATCTGTGGAAGTCCGCAGACTGCGGAGCTACTGGACTTCCACTGCCTAACTATTCCTGACTCAGTACTGTTACATTTTCACTATCTTTAAGAATCTGAGCTTAAAGGAGTTGGGTGACAGACAGTCGAGATCACCCATATGGAAATGTCTGTATCATTACTGAATGTATTCAAGTGGGCACAGTATACAATCAATCATATAGTTATTTAAGTAAAGGTATGCAAGACTGATGAGATCACTTTCCTAGTCAGGGAAACACATTAACTGGAAAGTGCAGGTAGGCCCAAGATAGCTCATCAATATACAACACAGCATTAGTAGCTGATTTTGAGCTGCGAGAGGATGGAGGAATCCAACTTGCGCTCAATAACGATTTCCAAGTGTGCACTAGCCCTTCACTACCACCTCTAATGCAAACGTGTAAATTCATCCCTTTGTAGTAACGGGCCTTGTTTCACCTGCTAATGCTGAACTTCCATAGGGCTTATTGACCAGAAGATGTACAACTGTTGCAGCTGTTGAGGCTAGAAACAAGAATGACTCTCTTTTATTCTTTATAAAAGCTCTTGTAGCCCAGCCTTTCCGAACGGCTATATAAGTTCCATTGTTACAGGCGTCATCCATCATTTTCACTCTTACTTTTCTCAATATTGGCTGGTTTGGCAGAACAAGAAGGGACGGCTTCAGGAGAGCTCGAATTGAACCTAGAAGCTTCTGTAGAGAGTTATAGGAAAAAAAGAGACACCCAGCCCTTTGATGGCACTTCTGTCTGTCTCTTTCCCCTCTGTCCATCTGCATACCTCGCACTCTCTAAATCCTATAATTTATATTGTATTCACTTCCCTCTTCCCAATCTTCCTGTCTCTACTTGTTCACTATCTCAACTCAGTTCAACCCTCTTCTTTTCTTTAAAAAAAACATCTTATCTTTTATTAAAGGACGTCCCTATTTTCACACTGCTTTTTGATATGACATTCTTTCACTTTCTATAAAAGGAAGTGAAGTCGGTATTCGTGAAATATCATTGGTATACTGTCAGTACATTAAACCTTACGTTAGCATTGCCACACTTAGGCAATGCATTTCAGCTTTAGAACGTCTGCTCTTCTCGCCGGGCATAGTGGCGTGTGCCTGTTGTCCTAGCTACTTGAGAGGCTGAGGCTAGTGGATTGCTTGAGCTCAGGGGTTCTGGGCTGCACTCAGCTGTGTTGATCAGGTGTCCATGCTAAGTTGGGCATCAATATGGTGTTCTGGAGGGAGCTCTAGAATTCCAGGTTGTTTAATGAGAGGTGCACTGATCAAGGCTGGAAACAGAGCAGACCAAATCTTCCGTGTCCATCAGTAGTTGGACAGCACCTGTGAGCAGTAGGTGTTGAACAGCCAGAGCAAAACAGTGAGACCTAGCCTTTCCTTTTTTACTTAAAAAGGTAGACGTTTACAAGATGGTTATAGCTTACTTTGCCTAAACCAAGACTCTGTTTTCCTTTAAATACAGGAAATATGAGGAACAGATGAACTCGGCCAAACAGGCTAGAATAGCAGTCAATTCTACAGGATGGAGACATAGGGCAATGACAAATTGCAGAAGGAGACAAATGAAAACTATTCTCGCCGTAGAAAAATGGTTGTGTGATTTCTAGCAAAGATGAATAAAAGGATTGTTTTCCTATTCCAGAGCCTGTAGGATTAAACAGGTGTGTCAAGTAAAAAGTAGCCTTAGAAGCTACATTTAGAAATATCCTTCTTAGCCCTTCTGCTGGTTTTGCATTTCCAGTTCTAATTTATTTTCAGATTATCCTTCATTCACACCCATTTATGAAAGAAAAGAAGAAATTGCAGGGTTGTTCGCTGTTCTTGTGAAACATGCAACAAGTGAGATCTGTGGAAGTCCGCAGACTGCGGAGCTACTGGACTTCCACTGCCTAACTATTCCTGACTCAGTACTGTTACATTTTCACTATCTTTAAGAATCTCAGCTTAAAGGAGTTGGGTGACTGACAGTCGAGATCACCCATATGGAAATGTCTGTATCATTACTGAATGTATTCAATTGGGCACAGTATACAATCAATCATATAGTTATTTAAGTAAAGGTATGCAAGACTGATGAGATCACTTTCCTAGTCAGGGAAACACATTAACTGGAAAGTGCAGGTAGGCCCAAGATAGCTCATCAATATACAACACGGCATTAGTAGCTGATTTTGAGCTGCGAGAGGATGGAGGAATCCAACTTGCGCTCAATAACGATTTCCAAGTGTGCACTAGCCCTTCACTACCACCTCTAATGCAAACGTGTAAATTCATCCCTTTGTAGGAACGGGCCTTGTTTCACCTGCTAATGCTGAACTTACATAGGGCTTATTGACCAGAAGATGTACAACTGTTGCAGCTGTTGAGGCTAGAAACAAGAATGACTCTCTTTTATTCTTTATAAAAGCTCTTGTAGCCCAGCCTTTCCGAACGTCTATATAAGTTCCATTGTTACAGGCGTCATCCATCATTTTCACTCTTACTTTTCTCAATATTGGCTGGTTTGGCAGAACAAGAAGGGACGGCTTCAGGAGAGCTCGAATTGAACCTAGAAGCTTCTGTAGAGAGTTACAGGAAAAAAAGAGACACCCAGCCCTTTGATGGCACTTCTCTCTGTCTCTTTCCCCTCTGTCCATCTGCATACCTCTCACTCTCTAAATCCTATAATTTATATTGTATTCACTTCCCTCTTCCCAATCTTCCTGTCTCTACTTGTTCACTCTCTCAACTCAGTTCAACCCTCTTCTTTTCTTTAAAAAAAACATCTTATCTTTTATTAAAGGACGTCCCTATTTTCACACTGCTTTTTGATATGACATTCTTTCACTTTCTATAAAAGGAAGTGAAGTCGGTATTCGTGAAATATCATTGGTATACTGTCAGTACATTAAACCTTACGTTAGCATTGCCACACTTAGGCAATGCATTTCAGCTTTAGAACGTCTGCTGTTCACGCCGGGCATAGTGGCGTGTACCTGTTGTCCTAGCTACTTGGGAGGCTGAGGCTAGTGGATTGCTTGAGCTCAGGGGTTCTGGGCTGCACTCAGCTGTGTTGATCAGGAGTCCATGCTAAGTTGGGCATCAATATGGTGTTCTGGAGGGAGCTCTAGAATTCCAGGTTGTTTAATGAGAGGTGCACCGACCAAGGCTGGAAACAGAGCAGGCCAAAGCTTCCGTGTCCATCAGTAGTTGGACAGCACCTGTGAGCAGTAGGTGTTGAACAGCCTGAGCAAAACAGTGAGACCTAGCCTTTTCTTTTTTACTTAAAAAGGTAGACGTTTACAAGATGGTTATAGCTTACTTTGCCTAAACCAAGACTCTGTTTTCCTTTAAATACAGGAAATATGAGGAACAGATGAACTCGGCCAAACAGGCTAGAATGAATAGCAGTCAATTCTACAGAATGGAGACATAGGGCAATGACAAATTGCAGAAGGAGACAAATGAAAACTATTCTCGGCGTAGAAAAATGGTTGTGTGATTTCTAGCAAAGATGAATAAAAGGAATTTTTTCCTATTCCAGAGCCTGTAGGAATAAACAGGTGTGTCAAGTAAAAAGTAGAACTTAGAAGCTACATTTAGAAATATGCTTCTTAGCCCTTCTGCTGGTTTTGCATTTCCAGTTCTAATTTATTTTCCGATTATCCTTCATTCACACCCATTTATGAAAGAAAAGAAGAAATTGCAGGGTTGTTCGCTGTTCTTGTGAAACATGCAACAAGTGAGATCTGTGGAAGTCCGCAGACTGCGGAGCTACTGGACTTCCACTGCCTAACTATTCCTGACTCAGTACTGTTACATTTTCACTATCTTTAAGAATCTCAGCTTAAAGGAGTTGGGTGACAGACAGTCGAGATCACCCATATGGAAATGTCTGTATCATTACTGAATGTATTCAAGTGGGCACAGTATACAATCAATCATATAGTTATTTAAGTAAAGGTATGCAAGACTGATGAGATCACTTTCCTAGTCAGGGAAACACATTAACTGGAAAGTGCAGGTAGGCCCAAGGTAGCTCATCAATATACAACACAGCATTAGTAGCTGATTTTGAGCTGCGAGAGGATGGAGGAATCCAACTTGCGCTCAATAACGATTTCCAAGTGTGCACTAGCCCTTCACTACCACCTCTAATGCAAACGTGTAAATTCATCCCTTTGTAGGAACGGGCCTTGTTTCACCTGCTAATGCTGAACTTACATAGGGCTTATTGACCAGAAGATGTACAACTGTTGCAGCTGTTGAGGCTAGAAACAAGAATGACTCTCTTTTATTCTTTATAAAAGCTCTTGTAGCCCAGCCTTTCCGAACGGCTATATAAGTTCCATTGTTACAGGCGTCATCCATCATTTTCACTCTTACTTTTCTCAATATTGGCTGGTTTGGCAGAACAAGAAGGGACGGCTTCAGGAGAGCTCGAATTGAACCTAGAAGCTTCTGTAGAGAGTTATAGGAAAAAAAGAGACACCCAGCCCTTTGATGGCACTTCTGTCTGTCTCTTTCCCCTCTGTCCATCTGCATACCTCGCACTCTCTAAATCCTATAATTTATATTGTATTCACTTCCCTCTTCCCAATCTTCCTGTCTCTACTTGTTCACTATCTCAACTCAGTTCAACCCTCTTCTTTTCTTTTAAAAAAACATCTTATCTTTTATTAAAGGACGTCCCTATTTTCACACTGCTTTTTGATATGACATTCTTTCACTTTCTATAAAAGGAAGTGAAGTCGGTATTCGTGAAATATCATTGGTATACTGTCAGTACATTAAACCTTACGTTAGCATTGCCACACTTAGGCAATGCATTTCAGCTTTAGAACGTCTGCTCTTCTCGCCGGGCATAGTGGCGTGTGCCTGTTGTCCTAGCTACTTGAGAGGCTGAGGCTAGTGGATTGCTTGAGCTCAGGGGTTCTGGGCTGCACTCAGCTGTGTTGATCAGGTGTCCATGCTAAGTTGGGCATCAATATGGTGTTCTGGAGGGAGCTCTAGAATTCCAGGTTGTTTAATGAGAGGTCCACTGATCAAGGCTGGAAACAGAGCAGACCAAATCTTCCGTGTCCATCAGTAGTTGGACAGCACCTGTGAGCAGTAGGTGTTGAACAGCCAGAGCAAAACAGTGAGACCTAGCCTTTCCTTTTTTACTTAAAAAGGTAGACGTTTACAAGATGGTTATAGCTTACTTTGCCTAAACCAAGACTCTGTTTTCCTTTAAATACAGGAAATATGAGGAACAGATGAACTCGGCCAAACAGGCTAGAATAGCAGTCAATTCTACAGGATGGAGACATAGGGCAATGACAAATTGCAGAAGGAGACAAATGAAAACTATTCTCGCCGTAGAAAAATGGTTGTGTGATTTCTAGCAAAGATGAATAAAAGGATTTTTTTCCTATTCCAGAGCCTGTAGGATTAAACAGGTGTGTCAAGTAAAAAGTAGCCTTAGAAGCTACATTTAAAATATGCTTCTTAGCCCTTCTGCTGGTTTTGCATTTCCAGTTCTAATTTATTTTCAGATTATCCTTCATTCAAACCCATTTATGAAAGAAAAGAAGAAATTGCAGGGTTGTTCGCTGTTCTTGTGAAACATGCAACAAGTGAGATCTGTGGAAGTCCGCAGACTGCGGAGCTACTGGACTTCCACTGCTTAACTATTCCTGACTCAGTACTGTTACATTTTCACTATCTTTAAGAATCTCAGCTTAAAGGAGTTGGGTGACTGACAGTCGAGATCACCCATATGGAAATGTCTGTATCATTACTGAATGTATTCAATTGGGCACAGTATACAATCAATCATATAGTTATTTAAGTAAAGGTATGCAAGACTGATGAGATCACTTTCCTAGTCAGGGAAACACATTAACTGGAAAGTGCAGGTAGGCCCAAGATAGCTCATCAATATACAACACGGCATTAGTAGCTGATTTTGAGCTGCGAGAGGATGGAGGAATCCAACTTGCGCTCAATAACGATTTCCAAGTGTGCACTAGCCCTTCACTACCACCTCTAATGCAAACGTGTAAATTCATCCCTTTGTAGGAACGGGCCTTGTTTCACCTGCTAATGCTGAACTTACATAGGGCTTATTGACCAGAAGATGTACAACTGTTGCAGCTGTTGAGGCTAGAAAAAAAGAATGACTCTCTTTTATTCTTTATAAAAGCTCTTGTAGCCTAGCCTTTCCGAACGTCTATATAAGTTCCATTGTTACAGGCGTCATCCATCATTTTCACTCTTACTTTTCTCAATATTGGCTGGTTTGGCAGAACAAGAAGGGACGGCTTCAGGAGAGCTCGAATTGAACCTAGAAGCTTCTGTAGAGAGTTACAGGAAAAAAAGAGACACCCAGCCCTTTGATGGCACTTCTCTCTGTCTCTTTCCCCTCTGTCCATCTGCATACCTCTCACTCTCTAAATCCTATAATTTATATTGTATTCACTTCCCTCTTCCCAATCTTCCTGTCTCTACTTGTTCACTATCTCAACTCAGTTCAACCCTCTTCTTTTCTTTTAAAAAAACATCTTATCTTTTATTAAAGGACGTCCCTATTTTCACACTGCTTTTTGATATGACATTCTTTCACTTTCTATAAAAGGAAGTGAAGTCGGTATTCGTGAAATATCATTGGTATACTGTCAGTACATTAAACCTTACGTTAGCATTGCCACACTTAGGCAATGCATTTCAGCTTTAGAACGTCTGCTCTTCTTGCAGGGCATAGTGGCGTGTGCCTGTTGTCCTAGCTACTTGAGAGGCTGAGGCTAGTGGATTGCTTGAGCTCAGGGGTTCTGGGCTGCACTCAGCTGTGTTGATCAGGTGTCCATTTTAAGTTGGGCATCAATATGGTGTTCTGGAGGGAGCTCTAGAATTCCAGGTTGTTTAATGAGAGGTGCACTGACCAAGGCTGGAAACAGAGCAGACCAAAGCTTCTGTGTCCATCAGTAGTTGGACAGCACCTGTGAGCAGTAGGTGTTGAACAGCCTGAGCAAAACAGTGAGACCTAGCCTTTCCTTTTTTACTTAAAAAGGTAGACGTTTACAAGATGGTTATAGCTTACTTTGCCTAAACCAAGACTCTGTTTTCCTTTAAATACAGGAAATATGAGGAACAGATGAACTCGGCCAAACAGGCTAGAATAGCAGTCAATTCTACAGGATGGAGACATAGGGCAATGACAAATTGCAGAAGGAGACAAATGAAAAGTATTCTTGCCGTAGAAAAATGGTTGTGTGATTTCTAGCGAAATGAATAAAAGGATTTTTTTCCTATTCCAGAGCCTGTAGGATTAAACAGGTGTGTCAAGTAAAAAGTAGCCTTAGAAGCTACATTTAGAAATATGCTTCTTAGCCCTTCTGCTGGTTTTGCATTTCCAGTTCTAATTTATTTTCAGATTATCCTTCATTCACACCCATTTATGAAAGAAAAGAAGAAATTGCAGGGTTGTTCGCTGTTCTTGTGAAACATGCAACAAGTGAGATCTGTGTAAGTCCGCAGACTGCGGAGCTACTGGACTTCCACTGCTTAACTATTCCTGACTCAGTACTGTTACATTTTCACTATCTTTAAGAATCTCAGCTTAAAGGAGTTGGGTGACTGACAGTCGAGATCACCCATATGGAAATGTCTGTATCATTACTGAATGTATTCAATTGGGCACAGTATACAATCAATCATATAGTTATTTATGTAAAGGTATGCAAGACTGATGAGATCACTTTCCTAGTCAGGGAAACACATTAACTGGAAAGTGCAGGTAGGCCCAAGATAGCTCATCAATATACAACACGGCATTAGTAGCTGATTTTGAGCTGCGAGAGGATGGAGGAATCCAACTTGCGCTCAATAAGGATTTCCAAGTGTGCACTAGCCCTTCACTACCACCTCTAATGCAAACGTGCAAATTCATCCCTTTGTAGGAACGGGCCTTGTTTCACCTGCTAATGCTGAACTTACATAGGGCTTATTGACCAGAAGATGTACAACTGTTGCAGCTGTTGAGGCTAGAAACAAGAATGACTCTCTTTTATTCTTTATAAAAGCTCTTGTAGCCCAGCCTTTCCGAACGTCTATATAAGTTCCATTGTTACAGGCGTCATCCATCATTTTCACTCTTACTTTTCTCAATATTGGCTGGTTTGGCAGAACAAGAAGGGACGGCTTCAGGAGAGCTCGAATTGAACCTAGAAGCTTCTGTAGAGAGTTACAGGAAAAAAAGAGACACCCAGCCCTTTGATGGCACTTCTCTCTGTCTCTTTCCCCTCTGTCCATCTGCATACCTCTCACTCTCTAAATCCTATAATTTATATTGTATTCACTTCCCTCTTCCCAATCTTCCTGTCTCTACTTGTTCACTCTCTCAACTCAGTTCAACCCTCTTCTTTTCTTTAAAAAAAACATCTTATCTTTTATTAAAGGACGTCCCTATTTTCACACTGCTTTTTGATATGACATTCTTTCACTTTCTATAAAAGGAAGTGAAGTCGGTATTCGTGAAATATCATTGGTATACTGTCAGTACATTAAACCTTACGTTAGCATTGCCACACTTAGGCAATGCATTTCAGCTTTAGAACGTCTGCTGTTCACGCCGGGCATAGTGGCGTGTACCTGTTGTCCTAGCTACTTGGGAGGCTGAGGCTAGTGGATTGCTTGAGCTCAGGGGTTCTGGGCTGCACTCAGCTGTATTGATCAGGAGTCCATGCTAAGTTGGGCATCAATATGGTGTTCTGGAGGGAGCTCTAGAATTCCAGGTTGTTTAATGAGAGGTGCACCGACCAAGGCTGGAAACAGAACAGGCCAAAGCTTCCGTGTCCATCAGTAGTTGGACAGCACCTGTGAGCAGTAGGTGTTGAACAGCCTGAGCAAAACAGTGAGACCTAGCCTTTTCTTTTTTACTTAAAAAGGTAGACGTTTACAAGATGGTTATAGCTTACTTTGCCTAAACCAAGACTCTGTTTTCCTTTAAATACAGGAAATATGAGGAACAGATGAACTCGGCCAAACAGGCTAGAATGAATAGCAGTCAATTCTACAGAATGGAGACATAGGGCAATGACAAATTGCAGAAGGAGACAAATGAAAACTATTCTCGGCGTAGAAAAATGGTTGTGTGATTTCTAGCAAAGATGAATAAAAGGAATTTTTTACTATTCCAGAGCCTGTAGGAATAAACAGGTGTGTCAAGTAAAAAGTAGCCTTAGAAGCTACATTTAGAAATATGCTTCTTAGCCCTTATGCTGGTTTTGCATTTCCAGTTCTAATTTATTTTCAGATTATCCTTCATTCACACCCATTTATGAAAGAAAAGAAGAAATTGCAGGGTTGTTCGCTGTTCTTGTGAAACATGCAACAAGTGAGATCTGTGGAAGTCCGCAGACTGCGGAGCTACTGGACTTCCACTGCCTAACAATTCCTGACTCAGTACTGTTACATTTTCACTATCTTTAAGAATCTCAGCTTAAAGGAGTTGGGTGACAGACAGTCGAGATCACCCATATGGAAATGTCTGTATCATTACTGAATGTATTCAAGTGGGCACAGTATACAATCAATCATATAGTTATTTAAGTAAAGGTATGCAAGACTGATGAGATCACTTTCCTAGTCAGGGAAACACATTAACTGGAAAGTGCAGGTAGGCCCAAGATAGCTCATCAATATACAACACAGCATTAGTAGCTGATTTTGAGCTGCGAGAGGATGGAGGAATCCAACTTGCGCTCAATAACGATTTCCAAGTGTGCACTAGCCCTTCACTACCACCTCTAATGCAAACGTGTAAATTCATCCCTTTGTAGGAACGGGCCTTGTTTCACCTGCTAATGCTGAACTTCCATAGGGCTTATTGACCAGAAGATGTACAACTGTTGCAGCTGTTGAGGCTAGAAACAAGAATGACTCTCTTTTATTCTTTATAAAAGCTCTTGTAGCCCAGCCTTTCCGAACGTCTATATAAGTTCCATTGTTACAGGCGTCATCCATCATTTTCACTCTTACTTTTCTCAATATTGGCTGGTTTGGCAGAACAAGAAGGGACGGCTTCAGGAGAGCTCGAATTGAACCTAGAAGCTTCTGTAGAGAGTTATAGGAAAAAAAGAGACACCCAGCCCTTTGATGGCACTTCTGTCTGTCTCTTTCCCCTCTGTCCATCTGCATACCTCGCACTCTCTAAATCCTATAATTCATATTGTATTCACTTCCCTCTTCCCAATCTTCCTGTCTCTACTTGTTCACTCTCTCAACTCAGTTCAACCCTCTTCTTTTCTTTTAAAAAAACATCTTATCTTTTATTAAAGGACGTCCCTATTTTCACACTGCTTTTTGATATGACATTCTTTCACTTTCTATAAAAGGAAGTGAAGTCGGTATTCGTGAAATATCATTGGTATACTGTCAGTACATTAAACCTTACGTTAGCATTGCCACACTTAGGCAATGCATTTCAGCTTTAGAACATCTGCTCTTCTTGCCGGGCATAGTGGCGTGTGCCTGTTGTCCTAGCTACTTGGGAGGCTGAGGCTAGTGGATTGCTTGAGCTCAGGGGTTCTGGGCTGCAATCAGCTGTATTGATCAGGTGTCCATGCTAAGTTGGGCATCAATATGGTGTTCTGGAGGGAGCTCTAGAATTCCAGGTTGTTTAATGAGAGGTGCACTGACCAAGGCTGGAAACAGAGCAGACCAAAGCTTCCGTGTCCATCAGTAGTTGGACAGCACCTGTGAGCAATAGGTGTTGAACAGCCTGAGCAAAACAGTGAGACCTAGCCTTTCCTTTTTTACTTAAAAAGGTAGACGTTTGCAAGATGGTTATAGCTTACTTTGCCTAAACCAAGACTCTGTTTTCCTTTAAATACAGGAAATATGAGGAACAGATGAACTCGGCCAAACAGGCTAGAATAGCAGTCAATTCTACAGGATGGAGACATAGGGCAATGACAAATTGCAGAAGGAGACAAATGAAAACTATTCTCGCCGTAGAAAAATGGTTGTGTGATTTCTAGCAAAGATGAATAAAAGGAATTTTTTCCTATTCCAGAGCCTGTAGGATTAAACAGGTGTGTCAAGTAAAAAGTAGCCTTAGAAGCTACATTTAGAAATATGCTTCTTAGCCCTTCTGCTGGTTTTGCATTTCCAGTTCTAATTTATTTTCAGATTATCCTTCATTCACACCCATTTATGAAAGAAAAGAAGAAATTGCAGGGTTGTTCGCTGTTCTTGTGAAACATGCAACAAGTGAGATCTGTGTAAGTCCGCAGACTGCGGAGCTACTGGACTTTCACTGCCTAACTATTCCTGACTCAGTACTGTTACATTTTCACTATCTTTAAGAATCTCAGCTTAAAGGAGTTGGGTGACTGACAGCCGAGATCACCCATATGGAAATGTCTGTATCATTACTGAATGTATTCAATTGGGCACAGTATACAATCAATCATATAGTTATTTAAGTAAAGGTATGCAAGACTGATGAGATCACTTTCCTAGTCAGGGAAACACATTAACTGGAAAGTGCAGGTAGGCCCAAGGTAGCTCATCAATATACAACACAGCATTAGTAGCTGATTTTGAGCTGCAAGAGGACGGAGGAATCCAACTTGCGCTCAATAACGATTTCCAAGTGTGCACTAGCCCTTCACTACTACCTCTAATACAAACGTGTAAATTCATCCCTTTGTAGGAACGGGCCTTGTTTCACCTGCTAATGCTGAACTAACATAGGGCTTATTGACCAGAAGATGTACAACTGTTGCAGCTGTTGAGGCTAGAAACAAGAATGACTCTCTTTTATTCTTTATAAAAGCTCTTGTAGCCCAGCCTTTCCGAACGTCTATATAAGTTCCATTGTTACAGGCGTCATCCATCATTTTCACTCTTACTTTTCTCAATATTGGCTGGTTTGGCAGAGCAAGAAGGGACGGCTTCTGGAGAGCTCGAATTGAACCTAGAAGCTTCTGTAGAGAGTTATAGGAAAAAAAGAGACACCCAGCCCTTTGATGGCACTTCTCTCTGTCTCTTTCCCCTCTGTCCATCTGCATACCTCTCACTCTCTAAATCCAATAATTTATATTGTATTCACTTACCTCTTCCCAATCTTCCTGTCTCTACTTGTTCACTCTCTCAACTCAGTTCAACCCTCTTCTTTTCTTTAAAAAAAACATCTTATCTTTTATTAAAGGACGTCCCTATTTTCACACTGCTTTTTGATATGACATTCTTTCACTTTCTATAAAAGGAAGTGAAGTCGGTATTCGTGAAATATCATTGGTATACTGTCAGTATATTAAACCTAACGTTAGCATTGCCACACTTAGGCAATGCATTTCAGCTTTAGAACGTCTGCACTTCTCACCGGGCATAGTGGCGTGTGCCTGTTGTCCAAGCTACTTGAGAGGCTGAGGCTAGTGGATTGCTTGAGCTCAGGGGTTCTGGGCTGCACTCAGCTGTGTTGATCAGGTGTCCATGCTAAGTTGGGGATCAATATGGTGTTCTGGAGGGAGCTCTAGAATTCCAGGTTGTTTAATGAGAGGTGCACCGACCAAGGCTGGAAACAGAACAGGCCAAAGCTTCTGTGTCCATCAGTAGTTGGACAGCACCTGTGAGCAGTAGGTGTTGAACAGCCTGAGCAAAACAGTGAGACCTAGCCTTTCCTTTTTTACTTAAAAAGGTAGACGTTTACAAGATGGTTATAGCTTACTTTGCCTAAACCAAGACTCTGTTTTCCTTTAAATACAGGAAATATGAGGAACAGATGAACTCGGCCAAACAGGCTAGAATAGCAGTCAATTCTACAGGATGGAGACATAGGGCAATGACAAATTGCAGAAGGAGACAAATGAAAACTATTCTCGCCGTAGAAAAATGGTTGTGTGATTTCTAGCAAAGATGAATAAAAGGATTTTTTTCCTATTCCAGAGCCTGTAGGATTAAACAGGTGTGTCAAGTAAAAAGTAGCCTTAGAAGCTACATTTAGAAATATGCTTCTTAGCCCTTCTGCTGGTTTTGCATTTCCAGTTCTAATTTATTTTCAGATTATCCTTCATTCACACCCATTTATGAAAGAAAAGAAGAAATTGCAGGGTTGTTCGCTGTTCTTGTGAAACATGCAACAAGTGAGATCTGTGTAAGTCCTCAGACTGCGGAGCTACTGGACTTCCACTGCCTAACTATTCCTGACTCAGTACTGTTACATTTTCACTATCTTTAAAAATCTCATCTTAAAGGAGTTGGGTGACAGACAGTCGAGATCACCCATAGGGAAATGTCTGTATCATTACTGAATGTAATCAATTGGGCACAGTATACAATCAATCATATAGTTATTTAAGTAAAGGTATGCAAGACTGATGAGATCACTTTCCTAGTCAGGGAAACACATTAACTGGAAAGTGCAGGTAGGCCCAAGATAGCTCATCAATATACAACATGGCATTAGTAGCTGATTTTGAGCTGCGAGAGGATGGAGGAATCCAACTTGCGCTCAATAACGATTTCCAAGTGTGCACTAGCCCTTCACCACCACCTCTAATGCAAACGTGTAAATTCCTCCCTTTGTAGGAACGGGCCTTGTTTCACCTGCTAAAGCTGAACTTACATAGGGCTTATTGGCCAGAAGATGTACAACTGTTGCAGCTGTTGAGGCTAGAAACAAGAATGACTCTCTTTCATTATTTATAAAAGCTCTTGTAGTCCAGCCTTTCCGAACGTCTATATAAGTTCCACTGTTACAGGCGTCATCCATCGTTTTCACTCTTACTTTTCTCAATATTGACTGGTTTGGCAGAACAAGAAGGGACGGCTTCAGGAGAGCTCGAATTGAACCTAGAAGCTTCTGCAGAGAGTTACAGGAAAAAAAGAGACACCCAGCCCTTTGATGGCTCTTCTCTCTCTGTCTCTTTCCCCTCTGTCCATCTGCATACCTCTCACTCTCTAAATCCTATAATGTATATTGTATTCACTTCCCTCTTCCCAATCTTCCTGATTCTACTTGTTCACTCTCTCAACTCAGTTCAACCCTCTTCTTTTGTTTAAAAAAAAATCTTATCTTTTATTAAAGGAGGTCCCTATTTTCACACTGCTTTTTGATATGACATTCTTTCACTTTCTATAAAAGGAAGTGAAGTCGGTATTCGTGAAATATCATTGGTATACTGTCAGTACATTAAACCTTACGTTAGCATTGCCACACTTAGGCAATGCATTTCAGCTTTAGAACGTCTGCTGTTCACGCCGGGCATAGTGTTGTGTACCTGTTGTCCTAACTACTTGGGAGGCTGAGGCTAGTGGATTGCTTGAGCTCAGGGGTTCAGGGCTGCACTCAGCTGTGTTGATCAGGAGTCCATGCTAAGTTGGGCATCAATATGGTGTTCTGGAGGGAGCTCTAGAATTCCAGGTTGTTTAATGAGAGGTGCACCGACCAAGGCTGGAAACAGAGCAGGCCAAAGCTTCCGTGTCCATCAGTAGTTGGACAGCACCTGTGAGCAGTAGGTGTTGAACAGCCTGAGCAAAACAGTGAGACCTAGCCTTTTCTTTTTTACTTAAAAAGGTAGACGTTTACAAGATGGTTATAGCTTACTTTGCCTAAACCAAGACTCTGTTTTCCTTTAAATACAGGAAATATGAGGAACAGATGAACTCGGCCAAACAGGCTAGAATGAATAGCAGTCAATTCTACAGAATGGAGACATAGGGCAATGACAAATTGCAGAAGGAGACAAATGAAAACTATTCTCGGCGTAGAAAAATGGTTGTGTGATTTCTAGCAAAGATGAATAAAAGGACTTTTTTCCTATTCCAGAGCCTGTAGGAATAAACAGGTGTGTCAAGAAAAAAGAAGCCTTAGAAGCTACATTTAGAAATATGCTTCTTAGCCCTTCTGCTGGTTTTGCATTTCCAGTTCTAATTTATTTTCCGATTATCCTTCATTCACACCCATTTATGAAAGAAAAGAAGAAATTGCAGGGTTGTTCGCTGTTCTTGTGAAACATGCAACAAGTGAGATCTGTGTAAGTCCGCAGACTGCGGAGCTACTGGACTTCCACTGCCTAACTATTCCTGACTCAGTACTGTTACATTTTCACTATCTTTAAGAATCTCAGCTTAAAGGAGTTGGGTGACTGACAGTCGAGATCACCCATATGGAAATGTCTGTATCATTACTGAATGTATTCAATTGGGCACAGTATACAATCAATCATATAGTTATTTAAGTAAAGGTATGCAAGACTGATGAGATCACTTTCCTAGTCAGGGAAACACATTAACTGGAAAGTGCAGGTAGGCCCAAGATAGCTCATCAATATACAACATGGCATTAGTAGCTGATTTTGAGCTGCGAGAGGATGGAGGAATCCAACTTGCGCTCAATAACGATTTCCAAGTGTGCACTAGCCCTTCACCACCACCTCTAATGCAAACGTGTAAATTCCTCCCTTTGTAGGAACGGGCCTTGTTTCACCTGCTAAAGCTGAACTTACATAGGGCTTATTGGCCAGAAGATGTACAACTGTTGCAGCTGTTGAGGCTAGAAACAAGAATGACTCTCTTTCATTATTTATAAAAGCTCTTGTAGTCCAGCCTTTCCGAACGTCTATATAAGTTCCACTGTTACAGGCGTCATCCATCGTTTTCACTCTTACTTTTCTCAATATTGACTGGTTTGGCAGAACAAGAAGGGACGGCTTCAGGAGAGCTCGAATTGAACCTAGAAGCTTCTGCAGAGAGTTACAGGAAAAAAAGAGACACCCAGCCCTTTGATGGCTCTTCTCTCTCTGTCTCTTTCCCCTCTGTCCATCTGCATACCTCTCACTCTCTAAATCCTATAATGTATATTGTATTCACTTCCCTCTTCCCAATCTTCCTGATTCTACTTGTTCACTCTCTCAACTCAGTTCAACCCTCTTCGTTTGTTTAAAAAAAAATCTTATCTTTTATTAAAGGACGTCCCTATTTTCACACTGCTTTTTGATATGACATTCTTTCACTTTCTATAAAAGGAAGTGAAGTCGGTATTCGTGAAATATCATTGGTATACTGTCAGTACATTAAACCTTACGTTAGCATTGCCACACTTAGGCAATGCATTTCAGCTTTAGAACGTCTGCTGTTCACGCCGGGCATAGTGTTGTGTACCTGTTGTCCTAGCTACTTGGGAGGCTGAGGCTAGTGGATTGCTTGAGCTCAGGGGTTCAGGGCTGCACTCAGCTGTGTTGATCAGGAGTCCATGCTAAGTTGGGCATCAATATGGTGTTCTGGAGGGAGCTCTAGAATTCCAGGTTGTTTAATGAGAGGTGCACCGACCAAGGCTGGAAACAGAGCAGGCCAAAGCTTCCGTGTCCATCAGTAGTTGGACAGCACCTGTGAGCAGTAGGTGTTGAACAGCCTGAGCAAAACAGTGAGACCTAGCCTTTTCTTTTTTACTTAAAAAGGTAGACGTTTACAAGATGGTTATAGCTTACTTTGCCTAAACCAAGACTCTGTTTTCCTTTAAATACAGGAAATATGAGGAACAGATGAACTCGGCCAAACAGGCTAGAATGAATAGCAGTCAATTCTACAGAATGGAGACATAGGGCAATGACAAATTGCAGAAGGAGACAAATGAAAACTATTCTCGGCGTAGAAAAATGGTTGTGTGATTTCTAGCAAAGATGAATAAAAGGAATTTTTTCCTATTCCAGAGCCTGTAGGAATAAACAGGTGTGTCAAGTAAAAAGTAGCCTTAGAAGCTACATTTAGAAATATGCTTCTTAGCCCTTCTGCTGGTTTTGCATTTCCAGTTCTAATTTATTTTCCGATTATCCTTCATTCACACCCATTTATGAAAGAAAAGAAGAAATTGCAGGGTTGTTCGCTGTTCTTGTGAAACATGCAACAAGTGAGATCTGTGGAAGTCCGCAGACTGCGGAGCTACTGGACTTCCACTGCCTAACTATTCCTGACTCAGTACTGTTACATTTTCACTATCTTTAAGAATCTCAGCTTAAAGGAGTTGGGTGACAGACAGTCGAGATCACCCATATGGAAATGTCTGTATCATTACTGAATGTATTCAAGTGGGCACAGTATACAATCAATCATATACAGTAGTTATTTAAGTAAAGGTATGCAAGACTTATGAGATCACTTTCCTAGTCAGGGAAACACATTAACTGGAAAGTGCAGGTAGGCCCAAGATAGCTCATCAATATACAACACAGCATTAGTAGCTGATTTTGAGCTGCGAGAGGATGGAGGAATCCAACTTGCGCTCAATAACGATTTCCAAGTGTGCACTAGCCCTTCACTACCACCTCTAATGCAAACGTGTAAATTCATCCCTTTGTAGGAACGGGCCTTGTTTCACCTGCTAATGCTGAACTTACATAGGGCTTATTGACCAGAAGATGTACAACTGTTGCAGCTGTTGAGGCTAGAAACAAGAATGACTCTCTTTTATTCTTTATAAAAGCTCTTGTAGCCCAGCCTTTCCGAACGTCTATATAAGTTCCATTGTTACAGGCGTCATCCATCATTTTCACTCTTACTTTTCTCAATATTGGCTGGTTTGGCAGAACAAGAAGGGACGGCTTCAGGAGAGCTCGAATTGAACCTAGAAGCTTCTGTAGAGAGTTATAGGAAAAAAAGAGACACCCAGCCCTTTGATGGCACTTCTGTCTGTCTCTTTCCCCTCTGTCCATCTGCATACCCCGCACTCTCTAAATCCTATAATTTATATTGTATTCACTTCCCTCTTCCCAATCTTCCTGTCTCTACTTGTTCACTATCTCAACTCAGTTCAACCCTCTTCTTTTCTTTTAAAAAAACATCTTATCTTTTATTAAAGGACGTCCCTATTTTCACACTGCTTTTTGATATGACATTCTTTCACTTTCTATAAAAGGAAGTGAAGTCGGTATTCGTGAAATATCATTGGTATACTGTCAGTACATTAAACCTTACGTTAGCATTGCCACACTTAGGCAATGCATTTCAGCTTTAGAACGTCTGCTCTTCTTGCCGGGCATAGTGGCGTGTGCCTGTTGTCCTAGCTACTTGAGAGGCTGAGGCTAGTGGATTGCTTGAGCTCAGGGGTTCTGGGCTGCACTCAGCTGTGTTGATCAGGTGTCCATGCTAAGTTGGGCATCAATATGGTGTTCTGGAGGGAGTTCTAGAGTTCCAGGTTGTTTAATGAGAGGTGCACTGACCAAGGCTGGAAACAGAGCAGACCAAAACTTCCGTGTCCATCAGTAGTTGGACAGCACCTGTGAGCAGTAGGTGTTGAACAGCCTGAGCAAAACAGTGAGACCTAGCCTTTCCTTTTTTACTTAAAAAGGTAGACGTTTACAAGATGGTTATAGCTTACTTTGCCTAAACCAAGACTCTGTTTTCCTTTAAATACAGGAAATATGAGGAACAGATGAACTCGGCCAAACAGGCTAGAATAGCAGTCAATTCTACAGGATGGAGACATAGGGCAATGACAAATTGCAGAAGGAGACAAATGAAAACTATTCTCGCCGTAGAAAAATGGTTGTGTGATTTCTAGCAAAGATGAATAAAAGGATTTTTTTCCTATTCCAGAGCCTGTAGGATTAAACAGGTGTGTCAAGTAAAAAGTAGCCTTAGAAGCTACATTTAGAAATATGCTTCTTAGCCCTTCTGCTGGTTTTGCATTTCCAGTTCTAATTTATTTTCAGATTATCCTTCATTCACACCCATTTATGAAAGAAAAGAAGAAATTGCAGGGTTGTTCGCTGTTCTTGTGAAACATGCAACAAGTGAGATCTGTGTAAGTCCGCAGACTGCGGAGCTACTGGACTTCCACTGCTTAACTATTCCTGACTCAGTACTGTTACATTTTCACTATCTTTAAGAATCTCAGCTTAAAGGAGTTGGGTGACTGACAGTCGAGATCACCCATATGGAAATGTCTGTATCATTACTGAATGTATTCAATTGGGCACAGTATACAATCAATCATATAGTTATTTAAGTAAAGGTATGCAAGACTGATGAGATCACTTTCCTAGTCAGGGAAACACATTAACTGGAAAGTGCAGGTAGGCCCAAGATAGCTCATCAAAATACAACACGGCATTAGTAGCTGATTTTGAGCTGCGAGAGGATGGAGGAATCCAACTTGCGCTCAATAACGATTTCCAAGTGTGCACTAGCCCTTCACTACCACCTCTAATGCAAACGTGTAAATTCATCCCTTTGTAGGAACGGGCCTTGTTTCACCTGCTAATGCTGAACTTACATAGGGCTTATTGACCAGAAGATGTACAACTGTTGCAGCTGTTGAGGCTAGAAACAAGAATGACTCTCTTTTATTCTTTATAAAAGCTCTTGTAGCCCAGCCTTTCCGAACGTCTATATAAGTTCCATTGTTACAGGCGTCATCCATCATTTTCACTCTTACTTTTCTCAATATTGGCTGGTTTGGCAGAACAAGAAGGGACGGCTTCAGGAGAGCTCGAATTGAACCTAGAAGCTTCTGTAGAGAGTTACAGGAAAAAAAGAGACACCCAGCCCTTTGATGGCACTTCTCTCTGTCTCTTTCCCCTCTGTCCATCTGCATACCTCTCACTCTCTAAATCCTATAATTTATATTGTATTCACTTCCCTCTTCCCAATCTTCCTGTCTCTATTTGTTCACTCTCTCAACTCAGTTCAACCCTCTTCTTTTCTTTAAAAAAAACATCTTATCTTTTATTAAAGGACGTCCCTATTTTCACACTGCTTTTTGATATGACATTCTTTCACTTTCTATAAAAGGAAGTGAAGTCGGTATTCGTGAAATATCATTGGTATACTGTCAGTACATTAAACCTTACGTTAGCATTGCCACACTTAGGCAATGCATTTCAGCTTTAGAACGTCTGCTGTTGACGCCGGGCATAGTGGCGTGTACCTGTTGTCCTAGCTACTTGGGAGGCTGAGGCTAGTGGATTGCTTGAGCTCAGGGGTTCTGGGCTGCACTCAGCTGTGTTGATCAGGAGTCCATGCTAAGTTGGGCATCAATATGGTGTTCTGGAGGGAGCTCTAGAATTCCAGGTTGTTTAATGAGAGGTGCACCGACCAAGGCTGGAAACAGAGCAGACCAAAGCTTCCGTGTCCATCAGTAGTTGGACAGCACCTGTGAGCAGTAGGTGTTGAACAGCCTGAGCAAAACAGTGAGACCTAGCCTTTCCTTTTTTACTTAAAAAGGTAGACGTTTACAAGATGGTTATAGCTTACTTTGCCTAAACCAAGACTCTGTTTTCCTTTAAATACAGGAAATATGAGGAACAGATGAACTCGGCCAAACAGGCTAGAATAGCAGTCAATTCTACAGAATGGAGACATAGGGCAATGACAAATTGCAGAAGGAGACAAATGAAAACTATTCTCGGCATAGAAAAATGGTTGTGTGATTTCTAGCAAAGATGAATAAAAGGAATTTTTTCCTATTCCAGAGCCTGTAGGATTAAACAGGTGTGTCAAGTAAAAAGTAGCCTTAGAAGCTACATTTAGAAATATGCTTCTTAGCCCTTCTGCTGGTTTTGCATTTCCAGTTCTAATTTATTTTCCGATTATCCTTCATTCACACCCATTTATGAAAGAAAAGAAGAAATTGCAGGGTTGTTCGCTGTTCTTGTGAAACATGCAACAAGTGGGATCTGTGGAAGTCTGCATACTGCGGAGCTACTGGACTTCCACTGCCTAACTATTCCTGACTCAGTACTGTTACATTTTCACTATCTTTAAGAATCTCAGCTTAAAGGAGTTGGGTGACAGACAGTCGAGATCACCCATATGGAAATGTCTGTATCATTACTGAATGTATTCAAGTGGGCACAGTATACAATCAATCATATAGTTATTTATGTAAAGGTATGCAAGACTGATGAGATCACTTTCCTAGTCAGGGAAACACATTAACTGGAAAGTGCAGGTAGGCCCAAGATAGCTCATCAATATACAACACAGCATTAGTAGCTGATTTTGAGCTGCGAGAGGATGGAGGAATCCAACTTGCGCTCAATAACGATTTCCAAGTGTGCACTAGCCCTTCACTACCACCTCTAATGCAAACGTGTAAATTCATCCCTTTGTAGGAACGGGCCTTGTTTCACCTGCTAATGCTGAACTTACATAGGGCTTATTGACCAGAAGATGTACAACTGTTGCAGCTGTTGAGGCTAGAAACAAGAATGACTCTCTTTTATTCTTTATAAAAGCTCTTGTAGCCCAGCCTTTCCGAACGTCTATATAAGTTCCATTGTTACAGGCGTCATCCATCATTTTCACTCTTACTTTTCTCAATATTGGCTGGTTTGGCAGAACAAGAAGGGACGGCTTCAGGAGAGCTCGAATTGAACCTAGAAGCTTCTGTACAGAGTTATAGGAAAAAAAGAGACACCCAGCCCTTTGATGGCACTTCTGTCTGTCTCTTTCCCCTCTGTCCATCTGCATACCTCGCACTCTCTAAATCCTATAATTTATATTGTATTCACTTCCCTCTTCCCAATCTTCCTGTCTCTACTTGTTCACTATCTCAACTCAGTTCAACCCTCTTCTTTTCTTTTAAAAAAACATCTTATCTTTTATTAAAGGACGTCCCTATTTTCACACTGCTTTTTGATATGACATTCTTTCACTTTCTATAAAAGGAAGTGAAGTCGGTATTCGTGAAATATCATTGGTATACTGTCAGTACATTAAACCTTACATTAGCATTGCCACACTTAGGCAATGCATTTCAGCTTTAGAACGTCTGCTCTTCTTGCCGGGCATAGTGGAGTGTGCCTGTTGTCCTAGCTACTTGAGAGGCTGAGGCTAGTGGATTGCTTGAGCTCAGGGGTTCTGGGCTGCACTCAGCTGTGTTGATCAGGTGTCCATGCTAAGTTGGGCATCAATATGGTGTTCTGGAGGGAGTTCTAGAGTTCCAGGTTGTTAAATGAGAGGTGCACTGACCAAGGCTGGAAACAGAGCAGACCAAAGCTTCCGTGTCCATCAGTAGTTGGACAGCACCTGTGAGCAGTAGGTGTTAAACAGCCTGAGCAAAACAGTGAGACCTAGCCTTTCCTTTTTTACTTAAAAAGGTAGACGTTTACAAGATGGTTATAGCTTACTTTGCCTAAACCAAGACTCTGTTTTCCTTTAAATACAGGAAATATGAGGAACAGATGAACTCGGCCAAACAGGCTAGAATAGCAGTCAATTCTACAGGATGGAGACATAGGGCAATGACAAATTGCAGAAGGAGACAAATGAAAACTATTCTCGCCGTAGAAAAATGGTTGTGTGATTTCTAGCAAAGATGAATAAAAGGATTTTTTTCCTATTCCAGAGCCTGTAGGATTAAACAGGTGTGTCAAGTAAAAAGTAGCCTTAGAAGCTACATTTAGAAATATGCTTCTTAGCCCTTCTGCTGGTTTTGCATTTCCAGTTCTAATTTATTTTCAGATTATCCTTCATTCACACCCATTTATGAAAGAAAAGAAGAAATTGCAGGGTTGTTCGCTGTTCTTGTGAAACATGCAACAAGTGAGATCTGTGGAAGTCCGCAGACTGCGGAGCTACTGGACTTCCACTGCTTAACTATTCCTGACTCAGTACTGTTACATTTTCACTATCTTTAAGAATCTCAGCTTAAAGGAGTTGGGTGACTGACAGTCGAGATCACCCATATGGAAATGTCTGTATCATTACTGAATGTATTCAATTGGGCACAGTATACAATCAATCATATAGTTATTTAAGTAAAGGTATGCAAGACTGATGAGATCACTTTCCTAGTCAGGGAAACACATTAACTGGAAAGTGCAGGTAGGCCCAAGATAGCTCATCAATATACAACACGGCATTAGTAGCTGATTTTGAGCTGCGAGAGGATGGAGGAATCCAACTTACGCTCAATAACGATTTCCAAGTGTGCACTAGCCCTTCACTACCACCTCTAATGCAAACGTGTAAATTCATCCCTTTGTAGGAACGGGCCTTGTTTCACCTGCTAATGCTGAACTTACATAGGGCTTATTGACCAGAAGATGTACAACTGTTGCAGCTGTTGAGGCTAGAAACAAGAATGACTCTCTTTTATTCTTTATAAAAGCTCTTGTAGCCCAGCCTTTCCGAACGTCTATATAAGTTCCATTGTTACAGGCGTCATCCATCATTTTCACTCTTACTTTTCTCAATATTGGCTGGTTTGGCAGAACAAGAAGGGACGGCTTCAGGAGAGCTCGAATTGAACCTAGAAGCTTCTGTAGAGAGTTACAGGAAAAAAAGAGACACCCAGCCCTTTGATGGCACTTCTCTCTGTCTCTTTCCCCTCTGTCCATCTGCATACCTCTCACTCTCTAAATCCTATAATTTATATTGTATTCACTTCCCTCTTCCCAATCTTCCTGTCTCTACTTGTTCACTCTCTCAACTCAGTTCAACCCTCTTCTTTTCTTTAAAAAAAACATCTTATCTTTTATTAAAGGACGTCCCTATTTTCACACTGCTTTTTGATATGACATTCTTTCACTTTCTATAAAAGGAAGTGAAGTCGGTATTCGTGAAATATCATTGGTATACTGTCAGTACATTAAACCTTACGTTAGCATTGCCACACTTAGGCAATGCATTTCAGCTTTAGAACGTCTGCTGTTGACGCCGGGCATAGTGGCGTGTACCTGTTGTCCTAGCTACTTGGGAGGCTGAGGCTAGTGGATTGCTTGAGCTCAGGGGTTCTGGGCTGCACTCAGCTGTGTTGATCAGGAGTCCATGCTAAGTTGGGCATCAATATGGTGTTCTGGAGGGAGCTCTAGAATTCCAGGTTGTTTAATGAGAGGTGCACCGACCAAGGCTGGAAACAGAGCAGGCCAAAGCTTCCGTGTCCATCAGTAGTTGGACAGCACCTGTGAGCAGTAGGTGTTGAACAGCCTGAGCAAAACAGTGAGACCTAGCCTTTTCTTTTTTACTTAAAAAGGTAGACGTTTACAAGATGGTTATAGCTTACTTTGCCTAAACCAAGACTCTGTTTTCCTTTAAATACAGGAAATATGAGGAACAGATGAACTCGGCCAAACAGGCTAGAATGAATAGCAGTCAATTCTACAGAATGGAGACATAGGGCAATGACAAATTGCAGAAGGAGACAAATGAAAACTATTCTCGGCGTAGAAAAATGGTTGTGTGATTTCTAGCAAAGATGAATAAAAGGAATTTTTTCCTATTCCAGAGCCTGTAGGAATAAACAGGTGTGTCAAGTAAAAAGTAGCCTTAGAAGCTACATTTAGAAATATGCTTCTTAGCCCTTCTGCTGGTTTTGCATTTCCAGTTCTAATTTATTTTCCGATTATCCTTCATTCACACCCATTTATGAAAGAAAAGAAGAAATTGCAGGGTTGTTCGCTGTTCTTGTGAAACATGCAACAAGTGAGATCTGTGTAAGTCCGCAGACTGCGGAGCTACTGGACTTCCACTGCCTAACTATTCCTGACTCAGTACTGTTACATTTTCACTATCTTTAAGAATCTCAGCTTAAAGGAGTTGGGTGACAGACAGTCGAGATCACCCATATGGAAATGTCTGTATCATTACTGAATGTATTCAAGTGGGCACAGTATACAATCAATCATATAGTTATTTAAGTAAAGGTATGCAAGACTGATGAGATCACTTTCCTAGTCAGGGAAACACATTAACTGGAAAGTGCAGGTAGGCCCAAGATAGCTCATCAATATACAACACAGCATTAGTAGCTGATTTTGAGCTGCGAGAGGATGGAGGAATCCAACTTGCGCTCAATAACGATTTCCAAGTGTGCACTAGCCCTTCACTACCACCTCTAATGCAAACGTGTAAATTCATCCCTTTGTAGTAACGGGCCTTGTTTCACCTGCTAATGCTGAACTTCCATAGGGCTTATTAACCAGAAGATGTACAACTGTTGCAGCTGTTGAGGCTAGAAACAAGAATGACTCTCTTTTATTCTTTATAAAAGCTCTTGTAGCCCAGCCTTTCCGAACGGCTATATAAGTTCCATTGTTACAGGCGTCATCCATCATTTTCACTCTTACTTTTCTCAATATTGGCTGGTTTGGCAGAACAAGAAGGGACGGCTTCAGGAGAGCTCGAATTGAACCTAGAAGCTTCTGTAGAGAGTTATAGGAAAAAAAGAGACACCCAGCCCTTTGATGGCACTTCTGTCTGTCTCTTTCCCCTCTGTCTGTCTGCATACCTCGCACTCTCTAAATCCTATAATTTATATTGTATTCACTTCCCTCTTCCCAATCTTCCTGTCTCTACTTGTTCACTATCTCAACTCAGTTCAACCCTCTTCTTTTCTTTTAAAAAAACATCTTATCTTTTATTAAAGGACTTCCCTATTTTCACACTGCTTTTTGATATGACATTCTTTCACTTTCTATAAAAGGAAGTGAAGTCGGTATTCGTGAAATATCATTGGTATACTGTCAGTACATTAAACCTTACGTTAGCATTGCCACACTTAGGCAATGCATTTCAGCTTTAGAACGTCTGCTCTTCTTGCCGGGCATAGTGGCGTGTGCCTGTTGTCCTAGCTACTTGAGAGGCTGAGGCTAGTGGATTGCTTGAGCTCAGGGGTTCTGGGCTGCACTCAGCTGTGTTGATCAGGTGTCCATGCTAAGTTGGGCATCAATATGGTGTTCTGGAGGGAGCTCTAGAATTCCAGGTTGTTTAATGAGAGGTGCACTGATCAAGGCTGGAAACAGAGCAGACCAAATCTTCCGTGTCCATCAGTAGTTGGACAGCACCTGTGAGCAGTAGGTGTTGAACAGCCAGAGCAAAACAGTGAGACCTAGCCTTTCCTTTTTTACTTAAAAAGGTAGACGTTTACAAGATGGTTATAGCTTACTTTGCCTAAACCAAGACTCTGTTTTCCTTTAAATACAGGAAATATGAGGAACAGATGAACTCGGCCAAACAGGCTAGAATAGCGGTCAATTCTACAGGATGGAGACATAGGGCAATGACAAATTGCAGAAGGAGACAAATGAAAACTATTCTCGCCGTAGAAAAATGGTTGTGTGATTTCTAGCAAAGATGAATAAAAGGATTTTTTTCCTATTCCAGAGCCTGTAGGATTAAACAGGTGTGTCAAGTAAAAAGTAGCCTTAGAAGCTACATTTAGAAATATGCTTCTTAGCCCTTCTGCTGGTTTTGCATTTCCAGTTCTAATTTATTTTCAGATTATCCTTCATTCACACCCATTTATGAAAGAAAAGAAGAAATTGCAGGGTTGTTCGCTGTTCTTGTGAAACATGCAACAAGTGAGATCTGTGGAAGTCCGCAGACTGCGGAGCTACTGGACTTCCACTGCTTAACTATTCCTGACTCAGTACTGTTACATTTTCACTATCTTTAAGAATCTCAGCTTAAAGGAGTTGGGTGACTGACAGTCGAGATCACCCATATGGAAATGTCTGTATCATTACTGAATGTATTCAATTGGGCACAGTATACAATCAATCATATAGTTATTTAAGTAAAGGTATGCAAGACTGATGAGATCACTTTCCTAGTCAGGGAAACACATTAACTGGAAAGTGCAGGTAGGCCCAAGATAGCTCATCAATATACAACACGGCATTAGTAGCTGATTTTGAGCTGCGAGAGGATGGAGGAATCCAACTTGCGCTCAATAACGATTTCCAAGTGTGCACTAGCCCTTCACTACCACCTCTAATGCAAACGTGTAAATTCATCCCTTTGTAGGAACGGGCCTTGCTTCACCTGCTAATGCTGAACTTACATAGGGCTTATTGACCAGAAGATGTACAACTGTTGCAGCTGTTGAGGCTAGAAAAAAAGAATGACTCTCTTTTATTCTTTATAAAAGCTCTTGTAGCCTAGCCTTTCCGAACGTCTATATAAGTTCCATTGTTAGAGGCGTCATCCATCATTTTCACTCTTACTTTTCTCAATATTGGCTGGTTTGGCAGAACAAGAAGGGACAGCTTCAGGAGAGCTCGAATTGAACCTAGAAGCTTCTGTAGAGAGTTACAGGAAAAAAAGAGACACCCAGCCCTTTGATGGCACTTCTCTCTGTCTCTTTCCCCTCTGTCCATCTGCATACCTCTCACTCTCTAAATCCTATAATTTATATTGTATTCACTTCCCTCTTCCCAATCTTCCTGTCTCTACTTGTTCACTATCTCAACTCAGTTCAACCCTCTTCTTTTCTTTTAAAAAAACATCTTATCTTTTATTAAAGGACGTCCCTATTTTCACACTGCTTTTTGATATGACATTCTTTCACTTTCTATAAAAGGAAGTGAAGTCGGTATTCGTGAAATATCATTGGTATACTGTCAGTACATTAAACCTTACGTTAGCATTGCCACACTTAGGCAATGCATTTCAGCTTTAGAAAGTCTGCTCTTCTTGCCGGGCATAGTGGCGTGTGCCTGTTGTCCTAGCTACTTAAGAGGCTGAGGCTAGTGGATTGCTTGAGCTCAGGGGTTCTGGGCTGCACTCAGCTGTGTTGATCAGGTGTCCATTTTAAGTTGGGCATCAATATGGTGTTCTGGAGGGAGCTCTAGAATTCCAGGTTGTTTAATGAGAGGTGCCCTGACCAAGGCTGGAAACAGAGCAGACCAAAGCTTCCGTGTCCATCAGTAGTTGGACAGCACCTGTGAGCAGTAGGTGTTGAACAGCCTGAGCAAAACAGTGAGACCTAGCCTTTCCTTTTTTACTTAAAAAGGTAGACGTTTACAAGATGGTTATAGCTTACTTTGCCTAAACCAAGACTCTGTTTTCCTTTAAATACAGGAAATATGAGGAACAGATGAACTCGGCCAAACAGGCTAGAATAGCAGTCAATTCTACAGGATGGAGACATAGGGCAATGACAAATTGCAGAAGGAGACAAATGAAAAGTATTCTTGCCGTAGAAAAATGGTTGTGTGATTTCTAGCGAAATGAATAAAAGGATTTTTTTCCTATTCCAGAGCCTGTAGGATTAAACAGGTGTATCAAGTAAAAAGTAGCCTTAGAAGCTACATTTAGAAATATGCTTCTTAGCCCTTCTGCTGGTTTTGCATTTCCAGTTCTAATTTATTTTCAGATTATCCTTCATTCACACCCATTTATGAAAGAAAAGAAGAAATTGCAGGGTTGTTCGCTGTTCTTGTGAAACATGCAACAAGTGAGATCTGTGTAAGTCCGCAGACTGCGGAGCTACTGGACTTCCACTGCTTAACTATTCCTGACTCAGTACTGTTACATTTTCACTATCTTTAAGAATCTCAGCTTAAAGGAGTTGGGTGACTGACAGTCGAGATCACCCATATGGAAATGTCTGTATCATTACTGAATGTATTCAATTGGGCACAGTATACAATCAATCATATAGTTATTTAAGTAAAGGTATGCAAGACTGATGAGATCACTTTCCTAGTCAGGGAAACACATTAACTGGAAAGTGCAGGTAGGCCCAAGATAGCTCATCAAAATACAACACGGCATTAGTAGCTGATTTTGAGCTGCGAGAGGATGGAGGAATCCAACTTGCGCTCAATAACGATTTCCAAGTGTGCACTAGCCCTTCACTACCACCTCTAATGCAAACGTGTAAATTCATCCCTTTGTAGGAACGGGCCTTGTTTCACCTGCTAATGCTGAACTTACATAGGGCTTATTGACCAGAAGATGTACAACTGTTGCAGCTGTTGAGGCTAGAAACAAGAATGACTCTCTTTTATTCTTTATAAAAGCTCTTGTAGCCCAGCCTTTCCGAACGTCTATATAAGTTCCATTGTTACAGGCGTCATCCATCATTTTCACTCTTACTTTTCTCAATATTGGCTGGTTTGGCAGAACAAGAAGGGACGGCTTCAGGAGAGCTCGAATTGAACCTAGAAGCTTCTGTAGAGAGTTACAGGAAAAAAAGAGACACCCAGCCCTTTGATGGCACTTCTCTCTGTCTCTTTCCCCTCTGTCCATCTGCATACCTCTCACTCTCTAAATCCTATAATTTATATTGTATTCACTTCCCTCTTCCCAATCTTCCTGTCTCTACTTGTTCACTCTCTCAACTCAGTTCAACCCTCTTCTTTTCTTTAAAAAAAACATCTTATCTTTTATTAAAGGACGTCCCTATTTTCACACTGCTTTTTGATATGACATTCTTTCACTTTCTATAAAAGGAAGTGAAGTCGGTATTCGTGAAATATCATTGGTATACTGTCAGTACATTAAACCTTACGTTAGCATTGCCACACTTAGGCAATGCATTTCAGCTTTAGAACGTCTGCTGTTCACGCCGGGCATAGTGGCGTGTACCTGTTGTCCTAGCTACTTGGGAGGCTGAGGCTAGTGGATTGCTTGAGCTCAGGGGTTCTGGGCTGCACTCAGCTGTGTTGATCAGGAGTCCATGCTAAGTTGGGCATCAATATGGTGTTCTGGAGGGAGCTCTAGAATTCCAGGTTGTTTAATGAGAAGTGCACCGACCAAGGCTGGAAACAGAACAGGCCAAAGCTTCCGTGTCCATCAGTAGTTGGACAGCACCTGTGAGCAGTAGGTGTTGAACAGCCTGAGCAAAACAGTGAGACCTAGCCTTTTCTTTTTTACTTAAAAAGGTAGACGTTTACAAGATGGTTATAGCTTACTTTGCCTAAACCAAGACTCTGTTTTCCTTTAAATACAGGAAATATGAGGAACAGATGAACTCGGCCAAACAGGCTAGAATGAATAGCAGTCAATTCTACAGAATGGAGACATAGGGCAATGACAAATTGCAGAAGGAGACAAATGAAAACTATTCTCGGCGTAGAAAAATGGTTGTGTGATTTCTAGTAAAGATGAATAAAAGGAATTTTTTCCTATTCCAGAGCCTGTAGGAATAAACAGGTGTGTCAAGTAAAAAGTAGCCTTAGAAGCTACATTTAGAAATATGCTTCTTAGCCCTTCTGCTGGTTTTGCATTTCCAGTTCTAATTTATTTTCAGATTATCCTTCATTCACACCCATTTATGAAAGAAAAGAAGAAATTGCAGGGTTGTTCGCTGTTCTTGTGAAACATGCAACAAGTGAGATCTGTGGAAGTCCGCAGACTGCGGAGCTACTGGACTTCCACTGCCTAACAATTCCTGACTCAGTACTGTTACATTTTCACTATCTTTAAGAATCTCAGCTTAAAGGAGTTGGGTGACAGACAGTCGAGATCACCCATATGGAAATGTCTGTATCATTACTGAATGTATTCAAGTGGGCACAGTATACAATCAATCATATAGTTATTTAAGTAAAGGTATGCAAGACTGATGAGATCACTTTCCTAGTCAGGGAAACACATTAACTGGAAAGTGCAGGTAGGCCCAAGATAGCTCATCAATATACAACACAGCATTAGTAGCTGATTTTGAGCTGCGAGAGGATGGAGGAATCCAACTTGCGCTCAATAACGATTTCCAAGTGTGCACTAGCCCTTCACTACCACCTCTAATGCAAACGTGTAAATTCATCCCTTTGTAGGAACGGGCCTTGTTTCACCTGCTAATGCTGAACTTCCATAGGGCTTATTGACCAGAAGATGTACAACTGTTGCAGCTGTTGAGGCTAGAAACAAGAATGACTCTCTTTTATTCTTTATAAAAGCTCTTGTAGCCCAGCCTTTCCGAACGTCTATATAAGTTCCATTGTTACAGGCGTCATCCATCATTTTCACTCTTACTTTTCTCAATATTGGCTGGTTTGGCAGAACAAGAAGGGACGGCTTCAGGAGAGCTCGAATTGAACCTAGAAGCTTCTGTAGAGAGTTATAGGAAAAAAAGAGACACCCAGCCCTTTGATGGCACTTCTGTCTGTCTCTTTCCCCTCTGTCCATCTGCATACCTCGCACTCTCTAAATCCTATAATTCATATTGTATTCACTTCCCTCTTCCCAATCTTCCTGTCTCTACTTGTTCACTCTCTCAACTCAGTTCAACCCTCTTCTTTTCTTTTAAAAAAACATCTTATCTTTTATTAAAGGACGTCCCTATTTTCACACTGCTTTTTGATATGACATTCTTTCACTTTCTATCAAAGGAAGTGAAGTCGGTATTCGTGAAATATCATTGGTATACTGTCAGTACATTAAACCTTACGTTAGCATTGCCACACTTAGGCAATGCATTTCAGCTTTAGAACATCTGCTCTTCTTGCCGGGCATAGTGGCGTGTGCCTGTTGTCCTAGCTACTTGGGAGGCTGAGGCTAGTGGATTGCTTGAGCTCAGGGGTTCTGGGCTGCACTCAGCTGTGTTGATCAGGTGTCCATGCTAAGTTGGGCATCAATATGGTGTTCTGGAGGGAGCTCTAGAATTCCAGGTTGTTTAATGAGAGGTGCACTGACCAAGGCTGGAAACAGAGCAGACCAAAGCTTCCGTGTCCATCAGTAGTTGGACAGCACCTGTGAGCAGTAGGTGTTGAACAGCCTGAGCAAAACAGTGAGACCTAGCCTTTTCTTTTTTACTTAAAAAGGTAGACGTTTACAAGATGGTTATAGCTTACTTTGCCTAAACCAAGACTCCGTTTTCCTTTAAATACAGGAAATATGAGGAACAGATGAACTCGGCCAAACAGGCTAGAATGAATAGCAGTCAATTCTACAGAATGGAGACATAGGGCAATGACAAATTGCAGAAGGAGACAAATGAAAACTATTCTCGGCGTAGAAAAATGGTTGTGTGATTTCTAGCAAAGATGAATAAAAGGAATTTTTTCCTATTCCAGAGCCTGTAGGAATAAACAGGTGTGTCAAGTAAAAAGTAGCCTTAGAAGCTACATTTAGAAATATGCTTCTTAGCCCTTCTGCTGGTTTTGCATTTCCAGTTCTAATTTATTTTCAGATTATCCTTCATTCACACCCATTTATGAAAGAAAAGAAGAAATTGCAGGGTTGTTCGCTGTTCTTGTGAAACATGCAACAAGTGAGATCTGTGGAAGTCCGCAGACTGCGGAGCTACTGGACTTCCACTGCCTAACAATTCCTGACTCAGTACTGTTACATTTTCACTATCTTTAAGAATCTCAGCTTAAAGGAGTTGGGTGACAGACAGTCGAGATCACCCATATGGAAATGTCTGTATCATTACTGAATGTATTCAAGTGGGCACAGTATACAATCAATCATATAGTTATTTAAGTAAAGGTATGCAAGACTGATGAGATCACTTTCCTAGTCAGGGAAACACATTAACTGGAAAGTGCAGGTAGGCCCAAGATAGCTCATCAATATACAACACAGCATTAGTAGCTGATTTTGAGCTGCGAGAGGATGGAGGAATCCAACTTGCGCTCAATAACGATTTCCAAGTGTGCACTAGCCCTTCACTACCACCTCTAATGCAAACGTGTAAATTCATCCCTTTGTAGGAACGGGCCTTGTTTCACCTGCTAATGCTGAACTTACATAGGGCTTATTGACCAGAAGATGTACAACTGTTGCAGCTGTTGAGGCTAGAAACAAGAATGACTCTCTTTTATTCTTTATAAAAGCTCTTGTAGCCCAGCCTTTCCGAACGTCTATATAAGTTCCATTGTTACAGGCGTCATCCATCATTTTCACTCTTACTTTTCTCAATATTGGCTGGTTTGGCAGAACAAGAAGGGACGGCTTCAGGAGAGCTCGAATTGAACCTAGAAGCTTCTGTAGAGAGTTATAGGAAAAAAAGAGACACCCAGCCCTTTGATGGCACTTCTGTCTGTCTCTTTCCCCTCTGTCCATCTGCATACCTCGCACTCTCTAAATCCTATAATTCATATTGTATTCACTTCCCTCTTCCCAATCTTCCTGTCTCTACTTGTTCACTCTCTCAACTCAGTTCAACCCTCTTCTTTTCTTTTAAAAAAACATCTTATCTTTTATTAAAGGACGTCCCTATTTTCACACTGCTTTTTGATATGACATTCTTTCACTTTCTATAAAAGGAAGTGAAGTCGGTATTCGTGAAATATCATTGGTATACTGTCAGTACATTAAACCTTACGTTAGCATTGCCACACTTAGGCAATGCATTTCAGCTTTAGAACATCTGCTCTTCTTGCCGGGCATAGTGGCGTGTGCCTGTTGTCTTAGCTACTTGGGAGGCTGAGGCTAGTGGATTGCTTGAGCTCAGGGGTTCTGGGCTGCACTCAGCTGTGTTGATCAGGTGTCCATGCTAAGTTGGGCATCAATATGGTGTTCTGGAGGGAGCTCTAGAATTCCAGGTTGTTTAATGAGAGGTGCACTGACCAAGGCTGGAAACAGAGCAGACCAAAGCTTCCGTGTCCATCAGTAGTTGGACAGCACCTGTGAGCAGTAGGTGTTGAACAGCCTGAGCAAAACAGTGAGACCTAGCCTTTCCTTTTTTACTTAAAAAGGTAGACGTTTACAAGATGGTTATAGCTTACTTTGCCTAAACCAAGACTCTGTTTTCCTTTAAATACAGGAAATATGAGGAACAGATGAACTCGGCCAAACAGGCTAGAATAGCAGTCAATTCTACAGGATGGAGACATAGGGCAATGACAAATTGCAGAAGGAGACAAATGAAAACTATTCTCGCCGTAGAAAAATGGTTGTGTGATTTCTAGAAAAGATGAATAAAAGGATTTTTTTCCTATTCCAGAGCCTGTAGGATTAAACAGGTGTGTCAAGTAAAAAGTAGCCTTAGAAGCTACATTTAGAAATATGCTTCTTAGCCCTTCTGCTGGTTTTGCATTTCCAGTTCTAATTTATTTTCAGATTATCCTTCATTCACACCCATTTATGAAAGAAAAGAAGAAATTGCAGGGTTGTTCGCTGTTCTTGTGAAACATGCAACAAGTGAGATCTGTGGAAGTCCGCAGACTGCGGAGCTACTGGACTTCCACTGCTTAACTATTCCTGACTCAGTACTGTTACATTTTCACTATCTTTAAGAATCTCAGCTTAAAGGAGTTGGGTGACTGACAGTCGAGATCACCCATATGGAAATGTCTGTATCATTACTGAATGTATTCAATTGGGCACAGTATACAATCAATCATATAGTTATTTAAGTAAAGGTATGCAAGACTGATGAGATCACTTTCCTAGTCAGGGAAACACATTAACTGGAAAGTGCAGGTAGGCCCAAGATAGCTCATCAATATACAACACGGCATTAGTAGCTGATTTTGAGCTGAGAGAGGATGGAGGAATCCAACTTGCGCTCAATAACGATTTCCAAGTGTGCACTAGCCCTTCACTACCACCTCTAATGCAAACGTGTAAATTCATCCCTTTGTAGGAACGGGCCTTGTTTCACCTGCTAATGCTGAACTTACATAGGGCTTATTGACCAGAAGATGTACAACTGTTGCAGCTGTTGAGGCTAGAAACAAGAATGACTCTCTTTTATTCTTTATAAAAGCTCTTGTAGCCCAGCCTTTCCGAACGTCTATATAAGTTCCATTGTTACAGGCGTCATCCATCATTTTCACTCTTACTTTTCTCAATATTGGCTGGTTTGGCAGAACAAGAAGGGACGGCTTCAGGAGAGCTCGAATTGAACCTAGAAGCTTCTGTAGAGAGTTACAGGAAAAAAAGAGACGCCCAGCCCTTTGATGGCACTTCTCTCTGTCTCTTTCCCCTCTGTCCATCTGCATACCTCTCACTCTCTAAATCCTATAATTTATATTGTATTCACTTCCCTCTTCCCAATCTTCCTGTCTCTACTTGTTCACTCTCTCAACTCAGTTCAACCCTCTTCTTTTCTTTAAAAAAAACATCTTATCTTTTATTAAAGGACGTCCCTATTTTCACACTGCTTTTTGATATGACATTCTTTCACTTTCTATAAAAGGAAGTGAAGTCGGTATTCGTGAAATATCATTGGTATACTGTCAGTACATTAAACCTTACGTTAGCATTGCCACACTTAGGCAATGCATTTCAGCTTTAGAACGTCTGCTGTTCACGCCGGGCATAGTGGCGTGTACCTGTTGTCCTAGCTACTTGGGAGGCTGAGGCTAGTGGATTGCTTGAGCTCAGGGGTTCTGGGCTGCACTCAGCTGTGTTGGTCAGGAGTCCATGCTAAGTTGGGCATCAATATGGTGTTCTGGAGGGAGCTCTAGAATTCCAGGTTGTTTAATGAGAGGTGCACCGACCAAGGCTGGAAACAGAGCAGGCCAAAGCTTCCGTGTCCATCAGTAGTTGGACAGCACCTGTGAGCAGTAGGTGTTGAACAGCCTGAGCAAAACAGTGAGACCTAGCCTTTTCTTTTTTACTTAAAAAGGTAGACGTTTACAAGATGGTTATAGCTTACTTTGCCTAAACCAAGACTCTGTTTTCCTTTAAATACAGGAAATATGAGGAACAGATGAACTCGGCCAAACAGGCTAGAATGAATAGCAGTCAATTCTACAGAATGGAGACATAGGGCAATGACAAATTGCAGAAGGAGACAAATGAAAACTATTCTCGGCGTAGAAAAATGGTTGTGTGATTTCTAGCAAAGATGAATAAAAGGAATTTTTTCCTATTCCAGAGCCTGTAGGAATAAACAGGTGTGTCAAGTAAAAAGTAGCCTTAGAAGCTACATTTAGAAATATGCTTCTTAGCCCTTCTGCTGGTTTTGCATTTCCAGTTCTAATTTATTTTCCGATTATCCTTCATTCACACCCATTTATGAAAGAAAAGAAGAAATTGCAGGGTTGTTCGCTGTTCTTGTGAAACATGCAACAAGTGAGATCTGTGGAAGTCCGCAGACTGCGGAGCTACTGGACTTCCACTGCCTAACTATTCCTGACTCAGTACTGTTACATTTTCACTATCTTTAAGAATCTCAGCTTAAAGGAGTTGGGTGACAGACAGTCGAGATCACCCATATGGAAATGTCTGTATCATTACTGAATGTATTCAAGTGGGCACAGTATACAATAAATCATATAGTTATTTAAGTAAAGGTATGCAAGACTGATGAGATCACTTTCCTAGTCAGGGAAACACATTAACTGGAAAGTGCAGGTAGGCCCAAGATAGCTCATCAATATACAACACAGCATTAGTAGCTGATTTTGAGCTGCGAGAGGATGGAGGAATCCAACTTGCGCTCAATAACGATTTCCAAGTGTGCACTAGCCCTTCACTACCACCTCTAATGCAAACGTGTAAATTCATCCCTTTGTAGTAACGGGCCTTGTTTCACCTGCTAATGCTGAACTTCCATAGGGCTTATTGACCAGAAGATGTACAACTGTTGCAGCTGTTGAGGCTAGAAACAAGAATGACTCTCTTTTATTCTTTATAAAAGCTCTTGTAGCCCAGCCTTTCCGAACGGCTATATAAGTTCCATTGTTACAGGCGTCATCCATCATTTTCACTCTTACTTTTCTCAATATTGGCTGGTTTGGCAGAACAAGAAGGGACGGCTTCAGGAGAGCTCGAATTGAACCTAGAAGCTTCTGTAGAGAGTTATAGGAAAAAAAGAGACACCCAGCCCTTTGATGGCACTTCTGTCTGTCTCTTTCCCCTCTGTCCATCTGCATACCTCGCACTCTCTAAATCCTATAATTTATATTGTATTCACTTCCCTCTTCCCAATCTTCCTGTCTCTACTTGTTCACTATCTCAACTCAGTTCAACCCTCTTCTTTTCTTTTAAAAAAACATCTTATCTTTTATTAAAGGACGTCCCTATTTTCACACTGCTTTTTGATATGACATTCTTTCACTTTCTATAAAAGGAAGTGAAGTCGGTATTCGTGAAATATCATTGGTATACTGTCAGTACATTAAACCTTACGTTAGCATTGCCACACTTAGGCAATGCATTTCAGCTTTAGAACGTCTGCTCTTCTCGCTGGGCATAGTGGCGTGTGCCTGTTGTCCTAGCTACTTGAGAGGCTGAGGCTAGTGGATTGCTTGAGCTCAGGGGTTCTGGGCTGCACTCAGCTGTGTTGATCAGGTGTCCATGCTAAGTTGGGCATCAATATGGTGTTCTGGAGGGAGCTCTAGAATTCCAGGTTGTTTAATGAGAGGTGCACTGATCAAGGCTGGAAACAGAGCAGACCAAATCTTCCGTGTCCATCAGTAGTTGGACAGCACCTGTGAGCAGTAGGTGTTGAACAGCCAGAGCAAAACAGTGAGACCTAGCCTTTCCTTTTTTACTTAAAAAGGTAGACGTTTACAAGATGGTTATAGCTTACTTTGCCTAAACCAAGACTCTGTTTTCCTTTAAATACAGGAAATATGAGGAACAGATGAACTCGGCCAAACAGGCTAGAATAGCGGTCAATTCTACAGGATGGAGACATAGGGCAATGACAAATTGCAGAAGGAGACAAATGAAAACTATTCTCGCCGTAGAAAAATGGTTGTGTGATTTCTAGCAAAGATGAATAAAAGGATTTTTTTCCTATTCCAGAGCCTGTAGGATTAAACAGGTGTGTCAAGTAAAAAGTAGCCTTAGAAGCTACATTTAGAAATATGCTTCTTAGCCCTTCTGCTGGTTTTGCATTTCCAGTTCTAATTTATTTTCCGATTATCCTTCATTCACACCCATTTATGAAAGAAAAGAAGAAATTGCAGGGTTGTTCGCTGTTCTTGTGAAACATGCAACAAGTGAGATCTGTGGAAGTCCGCAGACTGCGGAGCTACTGGACTTCCACTGCCTAACTATTCCTGACTCAGTACTGTTACATTTTCACTATCTTTAAGAATCTCAGCTTAAAGGAGTTGGGTGACAGACAGTCGAGATCACCCATATGGAAATGTCTGTATCATTACTGAATGTATTCAAGTGGGCACAGTATACAATAAATCATATAGTTATTTAAGTAAAGGTATGCAAGACTGATGAGATCACTTTCCTAGTCAGGGAAACACATTAACTGGAAAGTGCAGGTAGGCCCAAGATAGCTCATCAATATACAACACAGCATTAGTAGCTGATTTTGAGCTGAGAGAGGATGGAGGAATCCAACTTGCGCTCAATAACGATTTCCAAGTGTGCACTAGCCCTTCACTACCACCTCTAATGCAAACGTGTAAATTCATCCCTTTGTAGGAACGGGCCTTGTTTCACCTGCTAATGCTGAACTTACATAGGGCTTATTGACCAGAAGATGTACAACTGTTGCAGCTGTTGAGGCTAGAAACAAGAATGACTCTCTTTTATTCTTTATAAAAGCTCTTGTAGCCCAGCCTTTCCGAACGTCTATATAAGTTCCATTGTTACAGGCGTCATCCATCATTTTCACTCTTACTTTTCTCAATATTGGCTGGTTTGGCAGAACAAGAAGGGACGGCTTCAGGAGAGCTCGAATTGAACCTAGAAGCTTCTGTAGAGAGTTACAGGAAAAAAAGAGACGCCCAGCCCTTTGATGGCACTTCTCTCTGTCTCTTTCCCCTCTGTCCATCTGCATACCTCTCACTCTCTAAATCCTATAATTTATATTGTATTCACTTCCCTCTTCCCAATCTTCCTGTCTCTACTTGTTCACTCTCTCAACTCAGTTCAACCCTCTTCTTTTCTTTAAAAAAAACATCTTATCTTTTATTAAAGGACGTCCCTATTTTCACACTGCTTTTTGATATGACATTCTTTCACTTTCTATAAAAGGAAGTGAAGTCGGTATTCGTGAAATATCATTGGTATACTGTCAGTACATTAAACCTTACGTTAGCATTGCCACACTTAGGCAATGCATTTCAGCTTTAGAACGTCTGCTGTTCACGCCGGGCATAGTGGCGTGTACCTGTTGTCCTAGCTACTTGGGAGGCTGAGGCTAGTGGATTGCTTGAGCTCAGGGGTTCTGGGCTGCACTCAGCTGTGTTGATCAGGAGTCCATGCTAAGTTGGGCATCAATATGGTGTTCTGGAGGGAGCTCTAGAATTCCAGGTTGTTTAATGAGAGGTGCACCGACCAAGGCTGGAAACAGAGCAGGCCAAAGCTTCCGTGTCCATCAGTAGTTGGACAGCACCTGTGAGCAGTAGGTGTTGAACAGCCTGAGCAAAACAGTGAGACCTAGCCTTTTCTTTTTTACTTAAAAAGGTAGACGTTTACAAGATGGTTATAGCTTACTTTGCCTAAACCAAGACTCTGTTTTCCTTTAAATACAGGAAATATGAGGAACAGATGAACTCGGCCAAACAGGCTAGAATGAATAGCAGTCAATTCTACAGAATGGAGACATAGGGCAATGACAAATTGCAGAAGGAGACAAATGAAAACTATTCTCGGCGTAGAAAAATGGTTGTGTGATTTCTAGCAAAGATGAATAAAAGGAATTTTTTCCTATTCCAGAGCCTGTAGGAATAAACAGGTGTGTCAAGTAAAAAGTAGCCTTAGAAGCTACATTTAGAAATATGCTTCTTAGCCCTTCTGCTGGTTTTGCATTTCCAGTTCTAATTTATTTTCCGATTATCCTTCATTCACACCCATTTATGAAAGAAAAGAAGAAATTGCAGGGTTGTTCGCTGTTCTTGTGAAACATGCAACAAGTGAGATCTGTGGAAGTCCGCAGACTGCGGAGCTACTGGACTTCCACTGCCTAACTATTCCTGACTCAGTACTGTTACATTTTCACTATCTTTAAGAATCTCAGCTTAAAGGAGTTGGGTGACAGACAGTCGAGATCACCCATATGGAAATGTCTGTATCATTACTGAATGTATTCAAGTGGGCACAGTATACAATAAATCATATAGTTATTTAAGTAAAGGTATGCAAGACTGATGAGATCACTTTCTTAGTCAGGGAAACACATTAACTGGAAAGTGCAGGTAGGCCCAAGATAGCTCATCAATATACAACACAGCATTAGTAGCTGATTTTGAGCTGCGAGAGGATGGAGGAATCCAACTTGCGCTCAATAACGATTTCCAAGTGTGCACTAGCCCTTCACTACCACCTCTAATGCAAACGTGTAAATTCATCCCTTTGTAGTAACGGGCCTTGTTTCACCTGCTAATGCTGAACTTCCATAGGGCTTATTGACCAGAAGATGTACAACTGTTGCAGCTGTTGAGGCTAGAAACAAGAATGACTCTCTTTTATTCTTTATAAAAGCTCTTGTAGCCCAGCCTTTCCGAACGGCTATATAAGTTCCATTGTTACAGGCGTCATCCATCATTTTCACTCTTACTTTTCTCAATATTGGCTGGTTTGGCAGAACAAGAAGGGACGGCTTCAGGAGAGCTCGAATTGAACCTAGAAGCTTCTGTAGAGAGTTATAGGAAAAAAAGAGACACCCAGCCCTTTGATGGCACTTCTGTCTGTCTCTTTCCCCTCTGTCCATCTGCATACCTCGCACTCTCTAAATCCTATAATTTATATTGTATTCACTTCCCTCTTCCCAATCTTCCTGTCTCTACTTGTTCACTCTCTCAACTCAGTTCAACCCTCTTCTTTTCTTTAAAAAAATCATCTTATCTTTTATTAAAGGACGTCCCTATTTTCACACTGCTTTTTGATATGACATTCTTTCACTTTCTATAAAAGGAAGTGAAGTCGGTATTCGTGAAATATCATTGGTATACTGTCAGTACATTAAACCTTACGTTAGCATTGCCACACTTAGGCAATGCATTTCAGCTTTAGAACGTCTGCTCTTCTCGCCGGGCATAGTGGCGTGTGCCTGTTGTCCTAGCTACTTGAGAGGCTGAGGCTAGTGGATTGCTTGAGCTCAGGGGTTCTGGGCTGCACTCAGCTGTGTTGATCAGGTGTCCATGCTAAGTTGGGCATCAATATGGTGTTCTGGAGGGAGCTCTAGAATTCCAGGTTGTTTAATGAGAGGTGCACTGATCAAGGCTGGAAACAGAGCAGACCAAATCTTCCGTGTCCATCAGTAGTTGGACAGCACCTATGAGCAGTAGGTGTTGAACAGCCAGAGCAAAACAGTGAGACCTAGCCTTTCCTTTTTTACTTAAAAAGGTAGACGTTTACAAGATGGTTATAGCTTACTTTGCCTAAACCAAGACTCTGTTTTCCTTTAAATACAGGAAATATGAGGAACAGATGAACTCGGCCAAACAGGCTAGAATAGCGGTCAATTCTACAGGATGGAGACATAGGGCAATGACAAATTGCAGAAGGAGACAAATGAAAACTATTCTCGCCGTAGAAAAATGGTTGTGTGATTTCTAGCAAAGATGAATAAAAGGATTTTTTTCCTATTCCAGAGCCTGTAGGATTAAACAGGTGTGTCAAGTAAAAAGTAGCCTTAGAAGCTACATTTAGAAATATGCTTCTTAGCCCTTCTGCTGGTTTTGCATTTCCAGTTCTAATTTATTTTCAGATTATCCTTCATTCACACCCATTTATGAAAGAAAAGAAGAAATTGCAGGGTTGTTCGCTGTTCTTGTGAAACATGCAACAAGTGAGATCTGTGGAAGTCCGCAGACTGCGGAGCTACTGGACTTCCACTGCTTAACTATTCCTGACTCAGTACTGTTACATTTTCACTATCTTTAAGAATCTCAGCTTAAAGGAGTTGGGTGACTGACAGTCGAGATCACCCATATGGAAATGTCTGTATCATTACTGAATGTATTCAATTGGGCACAGTATACAATCAATCATATAGTTATTTAAGTAAAGGTATGCAAGACTGATGAGATCACTTTCCTAGTCAGGGAAACACATTAACTGGAAAGTGCAGGTAGGCCCAAGATAGCTCATCAATATACAACACGGCATTAGTAGCTGATTTTGAGCTGCGAGAGGATGGAGGAATCCAACTTGCGCTCAATAACGATTTCCAAGTGTGCACTAGCCCTTCACTACCACCTCTAATGCAAACGTGTAAATTCATCCCTTTGTAGGAACGGGCCTTGTTTCACCTGCTAATGCTGAACTTACATAGGGCTTATTGACCAGAAGATGTACAACTGTTGCAGCTGTTGAGGCTAGAAAAAAAGAATGACTCTCTTTTATTCTTTATAAAAGCTCTTGTAGCCTAGCCTTTCCGAACGTCTATATAAGTTCCATTGTTACAGGCGTCATCCATCATTTTCACTCTTACTTTTCTCAATATTGGCTGGTTTGGCAGAACAAGAAGGGACAGCTTCAGGAGAGCTCGAATTGAACCTAGAAGCTTCTGTAGAGAGTTACAGGAAAAAAAGAGACACCCAGCCCTTTGATGGCACTTCTCTCTGTCTCTTTCCCCTCTGTCCATCTGCATACCTCTCACTCTCTAAATCCTATAATTTATATTGTATTCACTTCCCTCTTCCCAATCTTCCTGTCTCTACTTGTTCACTATCTCAACTCAGTTCAACCCTCTTCTTTTCTTTTAAAAAAACATCTTATCTTTTATTAAAGGACGTCCCTATTTTCACACTGCTTTTTGATATGACATTCTTTCACTTTCTATAAAAGGAAGTGAAGTCGGTATTCGTGAAATATCATTGGTATACTGTCAGTACATTAAACCTTACGTTAGCATTGCCACACTTAGGCAATGCATTTCAGCTTTAGAACGTCTGCTCTTCTTGCCGGGCATAGTGGCGTGTGCCTGTTGTCCTAGCTACTTGAGAGGCTGAGGCTAGTGGATTGCTTGAGCTCAGGGGTTCTGGGCTGCACTCAGCTGTGTTGATCAGGAGTCCATGCTAAGTTGGGCATCAATATGGTGTTCTAGAGGGAGCTCTAGAATTCCAGGTTGTTTAATGAGAGGTGCACAGAGCAGGCCAAAGCTTCCGTGCCCATCAGTAGTTGGACAGCATCTGTGAGCAGTAGGTGTTGAACAGCCTGAGCAAAACAGTGAGACCTAGCCTTTTCTTTTTTACTTAAAAAGGTAGACGTTTACAAGATGGTTATAGCTTACTTTGCCTAAACCAAGACTCTGTTTTCCTTTAAATACAGGAAATATGAGGAACAGATGAACTCGGCCAAACAGGCTAGAATGAATAGCAGTCAATTCTACAGAATGGAGACATAGGGCAATGACAAATTGCAGAAGGAGACAAATGAAAACTATTCTCGGCGTAGAAAAATGGTTGTGTGATTTCTAGCAAAGATGAATAAAAGGAATTTTTTCCTATTCCAGAGCCTGTAGGAATAAACAGGTGTGTCAAGTAAAAAGTAGCCTTAGAAGCTACATTTAGAAATATGCTTCTTAGCCCTTCTGCTGGTTTTGCATTTCCAGTTCTAATTTATTTTCCGATTATCCTTCATTCACACCCATTTATGAAAGAAAAGAAGAAATTGCAGGGTTGTTTGCTGTTCTTGTGAAACATGCAACAAGTGAGATCTGTGGAAGTCCGCAGATTGCGGAGCTACTGGACTTCCACTGCCTAACTATTCCTGACTCAGTACTGTTACATTTTCACTATCTTTAAGAATCTCAGCTTAAAGGAGTTGGGTGACAGACAGTCGAGATCACCCATATGGAAATGTCTGTATCATTACTGAATGTATTCAAGTGGGCACAGTATACAATCAATCATATAGTTATTTAAGTAAAGGTATGCAAGACTGATGAGATCACTTTCCTAGTCAGGGAAACACATTAACTGGAAAGTGCAGGTAGGCCCAAGATAGCTCATCAATATACAACACAGCATTAGTAGCTGATTTTGAGCTGCGAGAGGATGGAGGAATCCAACTTGCGCTCAATAACGATTTCCAAGTGTGCACTAGCCCTTCACTACCACCTCTAATGCAAACGTGTAAATTCATCCCTTTGTAGGAACGGGCCTTGTTTCACCTGCTAATGCTGAACTTCCATAGGGCTTATTGACCAGAAGATGTACAACTGTTGCAGCTGTTGAGGCTAGAAACAAGAATGACTCTCTTTTATTCTTTATAAAAGCTCTTGTAGCCCAGCCTTTCCAAACGTCTATATAAGTTCCATTGTTACAGGCGTCATCCATCATTTTCACTCTTACTTTTCTCAATATTGGCTGGTTTGGCAGAACAAGAAGGGACGGCTTCAGGAGAGCTCGAATTGAACCTAGAAGCTTCTGTAGAGAGTTATAGGAAAAAAAGAGACACCCAGCCCTTTGATGGCACTTCTGTCTGTCTCTTTCCCCTCTGTCCATCTGCATACCTCGCACTCTCTAAATCCTATAATTTATATTGTATTCACTTCCCTCTTCCCAATCTTCCTGTCTCTACTTGTTCACTATCTCAACTCAGTTCAACCCTCTTCTTTTCTTTTAAAAAAACATCTTATCTTTTATTAAAGGACGTCCCTATTTTCACACTGCTTTTTGATATGACATTCTTTCACTTTCTATAAAAGGAAGTGAAGTCGGTATTCGTGAAATATCATTGGTATACTGTCAGTACATTAAACCTTACGTTAGCATTGCCACACTTAGGCAATGCATTTCAGCTTTAGAACGTCTGCTCTTCTTGCCGGGCATAGTGGTGTGTGCCTGTTGTCTTAGCTACTTGAGAGGCTGAGGCTAGTGGATTGCTTGAGCTCAGGGGTTCTGGGCTGCACTCAGCTGTGTTGATCACGTGTCCATGCTAAGTTGGGCATCAATATGGTGTTCTGGAGGGAGTTCCAGGTTGTTTAATGAGAGGTGCACTGACCAAGGCTGGAAACAGAGCAGACCAAAGTTTCCGTGTCCATCAGTAGTTGGACAGCACCTGTGAGCAGTAGGTGTTGAACAGCCTGAGCAAAACAGTGAGACCTAGCCTTTCCTTTTTTACTTAAAAAGGTAGACGTTTACAAGATGGTTATAGCTTACTTTGCCTAAACCAAGACTCTGTTTTCCTTTAAATACAGGAAATATGAGGAACAGATGAACTCGGCCAAACAGGCTAGAATAGCAGTCAATTCTACAGAATGGAGACATAGGGCAATGACAAATTGCAGAAGGAGACAAATGAAAACTATTCTCGGCATAGAAAAATGGTTGTGTGATTTCTAGCAAAGATGAATAAAAGGAATTTTTTCCTATTCCAGAGCCTGTAGGATTAAACAGGTGTGTCAAGTAAAAAGTAGCCTTAGAAGCTACATTTAGAAATATGCTTCTTAGCACTTCTGCTGGTTTTGCATTTCCAGTTCTAATTTATTTTCCGATTATCCTTCATTCACACCCATTTATGAAAGAAAAGAAGAAATTGCAGGGTTGTTTGCTGTTCTTGTGAAACATGCAACAAGTGAGATCTGTGGAAGTCTGCATACTGCGGAGCTACTGGACTTCCACTGCCTAACTATTCCTGACTCAGTACTGTTACATTTTCACTATCTTTAAGAATCTCAGCTTAAAGGAGTTGGGTGACAGACAGTCGAGATCACCCATATGGAAATGTCTGTATCATTACTGAATGTATTCAAGTGGGCACAGTATACAATCAATCATATAGTTATTTATGTAAAGGTATGCAAGACTGATGAGATCACTTTCCTAGTCAGGGAAACACATTAACTGGAAAGTGCAGGTAGGCCCAAGATAGCTCATCAATATACAACACAGCATTAGTAGCTGATTTTGAGCTGCGAGAGGATGAAGGAATCCAACTTGCGCTCAATAACGATTTCCAAGTGTGCACTAGCCCTTCACTACCACCTCTAATGCAAACGTGTAAATTCATCCCTTTGTAGGAACGGGCCTTGTTTCACCTGCTAATGTTGAACTTACATAGGGCTTATTGACCAGAAGATGTACAACTGTTGCAGCTGTTGAGGCTAGAAACAAGAATGACTCTCTTTTATTCTTTATAAAAGCTCTTGTAGCCCAGCCTTTCCGAACGTCTATATAAGTTCCATTGTTACAGGCGTCATCCATCATTTTCACTCTTACTTTTCTCAATATTGGCTGGTTTGGCAGAACAAGAAGGGACGGCTTCAGGAGAGCTCGAATTGAACCTAGAAGCTTCTGTAGAGAGTTATAGGAAAAAAAGAGACACCCAGCCCTTTGATGGCACTTCTGTCTGTCTCTTTCCCCTCTGTCCATCTGCATACCTCGCACTCTCTAAATCCTATAATTTATATTGTATTCACTTCCCTCTTCCCAATCTTCCTGTCTCTACTTGTTCACTATCTCAACTCAGTTCAACCCTCTTCTTTTCTTTTAAAAAAACATCTTATCTTTTATTAAAGGACGTCCCTATTTTCACACTGCTTTTTGATATGACATTCTTTCACTTTCTATAAAAGGAAGTGAAGTCGGTATTCGTGAAATATCATTGGTATACTGTCAGTACATTAAACCTTACGTTAGCATTGCCACACTTAGGCAATGCATTTCAGCTTTAGAACGTCTGCTCTTCTTGCCGGGCATAGTGGCGTGTGCCTGTTGTCCTAGCTACTTGAAAGGCTGAGGCTAGTGGATTGCTTGAGCTCAGGGGTTCTGGGCTGCACTCAGCTGTGTTGATCAGGTGTCCATTTTAAGTTGGGCATCAATATGGTGTTCTGGAGGGAGTTCTAGAGTGCCAGGTTGTTTAATGAGAGGTGCACTGACCAAGGCTGGAAACAGAGCAGACCAAAGCTTCCGTGTCCATCAGTAGTTGGACAGCACCTGTGAGCAGTAGGTGTTGAACAGCCTGAGCAAAACAGTGAGACCTAGCCTTTCCTTTTTTACTTAAAAAGGTAGACGTTTACAAGATGGTTATAGCTTACTTTGCCTAAACCAAGACTCTGTTTTCCTTTAAATACAGGAAATATGAGGAACAGATGAACTCGGCCAAACAGGCTAGAATAGCAGTCAATTCTACAGGATGGAGACATAGGGCAATGACAAATTGCAGAAGGAGACAAATGAAAACTATTCTCGCCGTAGAAAAATGGTTGTGTGATTTCTAGCAAAGATGAATAAAAGGATTTTTTTCCTATTCCAGAGCCTGTAGGATTAAACAGGTGTGTCAAGTAAAAAGTAGCCTTAGAAGCTACATTTAGAAATATGCTTCTTAGCCCTTCTGCTGGATTTGCATTTCCAGTTCTAATTTATTTTCAGATTATCCTTCATTCACACCCATTTATGAAAGAAAAGAAGAAATTGCAGGGTTGTTCGCTGTTCTTGTGAAACATGCAACAAGTGAGATCTGTGTAAGTCCGCAGACTGCGGAGCTACTGGACTTCCACTGCCTAACTATTCCTGACTCAGTACTGTTACATTTTCACTATCTTTAAGAATCTCAGCTTAAAGGAGTTGGGTGACTGACAGTCGAGATCACCCATATGGAAATGTCTGTATCATTACTGAATGTATTCAATTGGGCACAGTATACAATCAATCATATAGTTATTTAAGTAAAGGTATGCAAGACTGATGAGATCACTTTCCTAGTCAGGGAAACACATTAACTGGAAAGTGCAGGTAGGCCCAAGATAGCTCATCAATATACAACACGGCATTAGTAGCTGCTTTTGAGCTGCGAGAGGATGGAGGAATCCAACTTGCGCTCAATAACGATTTCCAAGTGTGCACTAGCCCTTCACTACCACCTCTAATGCAAACGTGTAAATTCATCCCTTTGTAGGAACGGGCCTTGTTTCACCTGCTAATGCTGAACTTACATAGGGCTTATTGACCAGAAGATGTACAACTGTTGCAGCTGTTGAGGCTAGAAACAAGAATGACTCTCTTTTATTCTTTATAAAAGCTCTTGTATCCCAGCCTTTCCGAACGTCTATATAAGTTCCATTGTTACAGGCGTCATCCATCATTTTCACTCTTACTTTTCTCAATATTGGCTGGTTTGGCAGAACAAGAAGGGACGGCTTCAGGAGAGCTTGAATTGAACCTAGAAGCTTCTGTAGAGAGTTACAGGAAAAAAGAGACACCCAGCCCTTTGATGGCACTTCTCTCTGTCTCTTTCCCCTCTGTCCATCTGCATACCTCTCACTCTCTAAATCCTATAATTTATATTGTATTCACTTCCCTCTTCCCAATCTTCCTGTCTCTACTTGTTCACTCTCTCAACTCAGTTCAACCCTCTTCTTTTCTTTAAAAAAAACATCTTATCTTTTATTAAAGGACGTCCCTATTTTCACACTGCTTTTTGATATGACATTCTTTCACTTTCTATAAAAGGAAGTGAAGTCGGTATTCGTGAAATATCATTGGTATACTGTCAGTACATTAAACCTTACGTTAGCATTGCCACACTTAGGCAATGCATTTCAGCTTTAGAACGTCTGCTGTTCACGCCGGGCATAGTGGCGTGTACCTGTTGTCCTAGCTACTTGGGAGGCTGAGGCTAGTGGATTGCTTGAGCTCAGGGGTTCTGGGCTGCACTCAGCTGTGTTGATCAGGTGTCCATTTTAAGTTGGGCATCAATATGGTGTTCTGGAGGGAGTTCTAGAGTGCCAGGTTGTTTAATGAGAGGTGCACTGACCAAGGCTGGAAACAGAGCAGACCAAAGCTTCCGTGTCCATCAGTAGTTGGACAGCACCTGTGAGCAGTAGGTGTTGAACAGCCTGAGCAAAACAGTGAGACCTAGCCTTTCCTTTTTTACTTAAAAAGGTAGACGTTTACAAGATGGTTATAGCTTACTTTGCCTAAACCAAGACTCTGTTTTCCTTTAAATACAGGAAATATGAGGAACAGATGAACTCGGCCAAACAGGCTAGAATAGCAGTCAATTCTACAGGATGGAGACATAGGGCAATGACAAATTGCAGAAGGAGACAAATGAAAACTATTCTCGCCGTAGAAAAATGGTTGTGTGATTTCTAGCAAAGATGAATAAAAGGATTTTTTTCCTATTCCAGAGCCTGTAGGATTAAACAGGTGTGTCAAGTAAAAAGTAGCCTTAGAAGCTACATTTAGAAATATGCTTCTTAGCCCTTCTGCTGGATTTGCATTTCCAGTTCTAATTTATTTTCAGATTATCCTTCATTCACACCCATTTATGAAAGAAAAGAAGAAATTGCAGGGTTGTTCGCTGTTCTTGTGAAACATGCAACAAGTGAGATCTGTGTAAGTCCGCAGACTGCGGAGCTACTGGACTTCCACTGCCTAACTATTCCTGACTCAGTACTGTTACATTTTCACTATCTTTAAGAATCTCAGCTTAAAGGAGTTGGGTGACTGACAGTCGAGATCACCCATATGGAAATGTCTGTATCATTACTGAATGTATTCAATTGGGCACAGTATACAATCAATCATATAGTTATTTAAGTAAAGGTATGCAAGACTGATGAGATCACTTTCCTAGTCAGGGAAACACATTAACTGGAAAGTGCAGGTAGGCCCAAGATAGCTCATCAATATACAACACGGCATTAGTAGCTGCTTTTGAGCTGCGAGAGGATGGAGGAATCCAACTTGCGCTCAATAACGATTTCCAAGTGTGCACTAGCCCTTCACTACCACCTCTAATGCAAACGTGTAAATTCATCCCTTTGTAGGAACGGGCCTTGTTTCACCTGCTAATGCTGAACTTACATAGGGCTTATTGACCAGAAGATGTACAACTGTTGCAGCTGTTGAGGCTAGAAACAAGAATGACTCTCTTTTATTCTTTATAAAAGCTCTTGTATCCCAGCCTTTCCGAACGTCTATATAAGTTCCATTGTTACAGGCGTCATCCATCATTTTCACTCTTACTTTTCTCAATATTGGCTGGTTTGGCAGAACAAGAAGGGACGGCTTCAGGAGAGCTTGAATTGAACCTAGAAGCTTCTGTAGAGAGTTACAGGAAAAAAGAGACACCCAGCCCTTTGATGGCACTTCTCTCTGTCTCTTTCCCCTCTGTCCATCTGCATACCTCTCACTCTCTAAATCCTATAATTTATATTGTATTCACTTCCCTCTTCCCAATCTTCCTGTCTCTACTTGTTCACTCTCTCAACTCAGTTCAACCCTCTTCTTTTCTTTAAAAAAAACATCTTATCTTTTATTAAAGGACGTCCCTATTTTCACACTGCTTTTTGATATGACATTCTTTCACTTTCTATAAAAGGAAGTGAAGTCGGTATTCGTGAAATATCATTGGTATACTGTCAGTACATTAAACCTTACGTTAGCATTGCCACACTTAGGCAATGCATTTCAGCTTTAGAACGTCTGCTGTTCACGCCGGGCATAGTGGCGTGTACCTGTTGTCCTAGCTACTTGGGAGGCTGAGGCTAGTGGATTGCTTGAGCTCAGGGGTTCTGGGCTGCACTCAGCTGTGTTGATCAGGAGTCCATGCTAAGTTGGGCATCAATATGGTGTTCTGGAGGGAGCTCTAGAATTCCAGGTTGTTTAATGAGAGGTGCACCGACCAAGGCTGGAAACAGAGCAGGCCAAAGCTTCCGTGTCCATCAGTAGTTGGACAGCACCTGTGAGCAGTAGGTGTTGAACAGCCTGAACAAAACAGTGAGACCTAGCCTTTTCTTTTTTACTTAAAAAGGTAGACGTTTACAAGATGGTTATAGCTTACTTTGCCTAAACCAAGACTCTGTTTTCCTTTAAATACAGGAAATATGAGGAACAGATGAACTCGGCCAAACAGGCTAGAATGAATAGCAGTCAATTCTACAGAATGGAGACATAGGGCAATGACAAATTGCAGAAGGAGACAAATGAAAACTATTCTCGGCGTAGAAAAATGGTTGTGTGATTTCTAGCAAAGATGAATAAAAGGAATTTTTTCCTATTCCAGAGCCTGTAGGAATAAACAGGTGTGTCAAGTAAAAAGTAGCCTTAGAAGCTACATTTAGAAATATGCTTCTTAGCCCTTCTGCTGGTTTTGCATTTCCAGTTCTAATTTATTTTCAGATTATCCTTCATTCACACCCATTTATGAAAGAAAAGAAGAAATTGCAGGGTTGTTCGCTGTTCTTGTGAAACATGCAACAAGTGAGATCTGTGGAAGTCCGCAGACTGCGGAGCTACTGGACTTCCACTGCCTAACTATTCCTGACTCAGTACTGTTACATTTTCACTATCTTTAAGAATCTCAGCTTAAAGGAGTTGCGTGACAGACAGTCGAGATCACCCATATGGAAATGTCTGTATCATTACTGAATGTATTCAAGTGGGCACAGTATACAATCAATCATATAGTTATTTAAGTAAAGGTATGCAAGACTGATGAGATCACTTTCCTAGTCAGGGAAACACATTAACTGGAAAGTGCAGGTAGGCCCAAGATAGCTCATCAATATACAACACAGCATTAGTAGCTGATTTTGAGCTGCGAGAGGATGGAGGAATCCAACTTGCGCTCAATAACGATTTCCAAGTGTGCACTAGCCCTTCACTACCACCTCTAATGCAAACGTGTAAATTCATCCCTTTGTAGGAACGGGCCTTGTTTCACCTGCTAATGCTGAACTTACATAGGGCTTATTGACCAGAAGATGTACAACTGTTGCAGCTGTTGAGGCTAGAAACAAGAATGACTCTCTTTTATTCTTTATAAAAGCTCTTGTAGCCCAGCCTTTCCGAACGTCTATATAAGTTCCATTGTTACAGGCGTCATCCATCATTTTCACTCTTACTTTTCTCAATATTGGCTGGTTTGGCAGAACAAGAAGGGACGGCTTCAGGAGAGCTCGAATTGAACCTAGAAGCTTCTGTAGAGAGTTACAGGAAAAAAAGAGACACCCAGCCCTTTGATGGCACTTCTCTCTGTCTCTTTCCCCTCTGTCCATCTGCATACCTCTCACTCTCTAAATCCTATAATTTATATTGTATTCACTTCCCTCTTCCCAATCTTCCTGTCTCTACTTGTTCACTCTCTCAACTCAGTTCAACCCTCTTCTTTTCTTTAAAAAAAACATCTTATCTTTTATTAAAGGACGTCCCTATTTTCACACTGCTTTTTGATATGACATTCTTTCACTTTCTATAAAAGGAAGTGAAGTCGGTATTCGTAAAATATCATTGGTATACTGTCAGTACATTAAACCTTACGTTAGCATTGCCACACTTAGGCAATGCATTTCAGCTTTAGAACGTCTGCTCTTCTCGCCGGGCATAGTGGCGTGTGCCTGTTGTCCTAGCTACTTGAGAGGCTGAGGCTAGTGGATTGCTTGAGCTCAGGGGTTCTGGGCTGTGTTGATCAGGTGTCCATGCTAAGTTGGGCATCAATATGGTGTTCTGGAGGGAGCTCTGAAATTCCAGGTTGTTTAATGAGAGGTGCACCGACCAAGGCTAGAAACAGAGCAGACCAAAGCTTCCGTGTCCACCAGTAGTTGGACAGCACCTGTGAGCAGTAGGTGTTGAACAGCCTGAGCAAAACAGTGAGACCTAGCCTTTCCTTTTTTACTTAAAAAGGTAGACGTTTACAAGATGGTTATAGCTTACTTTGCCTAAACCAAGACTCTGTTTTCCTTTAAATACAGGAAATATGAGGAACAGATGAACTCGGCCAAACAGGCTAGAATAGCAGTCAATTCTACAGAATGGAGACATAGGGCAATGACAAATTGCAGAAGGAGACAAATGAAAACTATTCTCGGCATAGAAAAATGGTTGTGTGATTTCTAGCAAAGATGAATAAAAGGAATTTTTTCCTATTCCAGAGCCTGTAGGATTAAACAGGTGTGTCAAGTAAAAAGTAGCCTTAGAAGCTACATTTAGAAATATGCTTCTTAGCCCTTCTGCTGGTTTTGCATTTCCAGTTCTAATTTATTTTCCGATTATCCTTCATTCACACCCATTTATGAAAGAAAAGAAGAAATTGCAGGGTTGTTCGCTGTTCTTGTGAAACATGCAACAAGTGAGATCTGTGGAAGTCCGCATACTGCGGAGCTACTGGACTTCCACTGCCTAACTATTCCTGACTCAGTACTGTTACATTTTCACTATCTTTAAGAATCTCAGCTTAAAGGAGTTGGGTGACAGACAGTCGAGATCACCCATATGGAAATGTCTGTATCATTACTGAATGTATTCAAGTGGGCACAGTATACAATCAATCATATAGTTATTTATGTAAAGGTATGCAAGACTGATGAGATCACTTTCCTAGTCAGGGAAACACATTAACTGGAAAGTGCAGGTAGGCCCAAGATAGCTCATCAATATACAACACAGCATTAGTAGCTGATTTTGAGCTGCGAGAGGATGGAGGAATCCAACTTGCGCTCAATAACGATTTCCAAGTGTGCACTAGCCCTTCACTACCACCTCTAATGCAAACGTGTAAATTCATCCCTTTGTAGGAACGGGCCTTGTTTCACCTGCTAATGCTGAACTTACATAGGGCTTATTGACCAGAAGATGTACAACTGTTGCAGCTGTTGAGGCTAGAAACAAGAATGACTCTCTTTTATTCTTTATAAAAGCTCTTGTAGCCCAGCCTTTCCGAACGTCTATATAAGTTCCATTGTTACAGGCGTCATCCATCATTTTCACTCTTACTTTTCTCAATATTGGCTGGTTTGGCAGAACAAGAAGGGACGGCTTCAGGAGAGCTCGAATTGAACCTAGAAGCTTCTGTAGAGAGTTATAGGAAAAAAAGAGACACCCAGCCCTTTGATGGCACTTCTGTCTGTCTCTTTCCCCTCTGTCCATCTGCATACCTCGCACTCTCTAAATCCTATAATTTATATTGTATTCACTTCCCTCTTCCCAATCTTCCTGTCTCTACTTGTTCACTATCTCAATTCAGTTCAACCCTCTTCTTTTCTTTAAAAAAAACATCTTATCTTTTATTAAAGGACGTCCCTATTTTCACACTGCTTTTTGATATGACATTCTTTCACTTTCTATAAAAGGAAGTGAAGTCGGTATTCGTGAAATATCATTGGTATACTGTCAGTACATTAAACCTTACGTTAGCATTGCCACACTTAGGCAATGCATTTCAGCTTTAGAACGTCTGCTCTTCTTGCCAGGCATAGTGGCGTGTGCCTGTTGTCCTAGCTACTTGAAAGGCTGAGGCTAGTGGATTGCTTGAGCTCAGGGGTTCTGGGCTGCACTCAGCTGTGTTGATCAGGTGTCCATGCTAAGTTGGGCATCAATATGGTGTTCTGGAGGGAGTTCTAGAGTTCCAGGTTGTTTAATGAGAGGTGCACTGACCAAGGCTGGAAACAGAGCAGACCAAAGCTTCCGTGTCCATCAGTAGTTGGACAGCACCTGTGAGCAGTAGGTGTTGAACAGCCTGAGCAAAACAGTGAGACCTAGCCTTTCCTTTTTTACTTAAAAAGGTAGACGTTTACAAGATGGTTATAGCTTACTTTGCCTAAACCAAGACTCTGTTTTCCTTTAAATACAGGAAATATGAGGAACAGATGAACTCGGCCAAACAGGCTAGAATAGCAGTCAATTCTACAGGATGGAGACATAGGGCAATGACAAATTGCAGAAGGAGACAAATGAAAACTATTCTCGCCGTAGAAAAATGGTTGTGTGATTTCTAGCAAAGATGAATAAAAGGATTTTTTTCCTATTCCAGAGCCTGTAGGATTAAACAGGTGTGTCAAGTAAAAAGTAGCCTTAGAAGCTACATTTAGAAATATGCTTCTTAGCCCTTCTGCTGGTTTTGCATTTCCAGTTCTAATTTATTTTCAGATTATCCTTCATTCACACCCATTTATGAAAGAAAAGAAGAAATTGCAGGGTTGTTCGCTGTTCTTGTGAAACATGCAACAAGTGAGATCTGTGTAAGTCCGCAGACTGCGGAGCTACTGGACTTCCACTGCTTAACTATTCCTGACTCAGTACTGTTACATTTTCACTATCTTTAAGAATCTCAGCTTAAAGGAGTTGGGTGACTGACAGTCGAGATCACCCATATGGAAATGTCTGTATCATTACTGAATGTATTCAATTGGGCACAGTATACAATCAATCATATAGTTATTTAAGTAAAGGTATGCAAGACTGATGAGATCACTTTCCTAGTCAGGGAAACACATTAACTGGAAAGTGCAGGTAGGCCCAAGAAAGCTCATCAATATACAACACGGCATTAGTAGCTGATTTTGAGCTGCGAGAGGATGGAGGAATCCAACTTGCGCTCAATAACGATTTCCAAGTGTGCACTAGCCCTTCACTACCACCTCTAATGCAAACGTGTAAATTCATCCCTTTGTAGGAACGGGCCTTGTTTCACCTGCTAATGCTGAACTTACATAGGGCTTATTGACCAGAAGATGTACAACTGTTGCAGCTGTTGAGGCTAGAAACAAGAATGACTCTCTTTTATTCTTTATAAAAGCTCTTGTAGCCCAGCCTTTCCGAACGTCTATATAAGTTACATTGTTACAGGCGTCATCCATCATTTTCACTCTTACTTTTCTCAATATTGGCTGGTTTGGCAGAACAAGAAGGGACGGCTTCAGGAGAGCTTGAATTGAACCTAGAAGCTTCTGTAGAGAGTTACAGGAAAAAAGAGACACCCAGCCCCTTGATGGCACTTCTCTCTGTCTCTTTCCCCTCTGTCCATCTGCATACCTCGCACTCTCTAAATCCTATAATTTATATTGTATTCACTTCCCTCTTCCCAATCTTCCTGTCTCTACTTGTTCACTATCTCAACTCAGTTCAACCCTCTTCTTTTCTTTTAAAAAAACATCTTATCTTTTATTAAAGGACGTCCCTATTTTCACACTGCTTTTTGATATGACATTCTTTCACTTTCTATAAAAGGAAGTGAAGTCGGTATTCGTGAAATATCATTGGTATACTGTCAGTACATTAAACCTTACGTTAGCATTGCCACACTTAGGCAATGCATTTCAGCTTTAGAACGTCTGCTCTTCTTGCCGGGCATAGTGGCGTGTGCCTGTTGTCCTAGCTACTTGAAAGGCTGAGGCTAGTGGATTGCTTGAGCTCAGGGGTTCTGGGCTGCACTCAGCTGTGTTGATCAGGTGTCCATGCTAAATTAGGCATCAATATGGTGTTCTGGAGGGAGTTCTAGAGTTCCAGGTTGTTTAATGAGAGGTGCACTGACCAAGGCTGGAAACAGAGCAGACCAAAGCTTCCGTGTCCATCAGTAGTTGGACAGCACCTGTGAGCAGTAGGTGTTGAACAGCCTGAGCAAAACAGTGAGACCTAGCCTTTCCTTTTTTACTTAAAAAGGTAGACGTTTACAAGATGGTTATAGCTTACTTTGCCTAAACCAAGACTCTGTTTTCCTTTAAATACAGGAAATATGAGGAACAGATGAACTCGGCCAAACAGGCTAGAATAGCAGTCAATTCTACAGGATGGAGACATAGGGCAATGACAAATTGCAGAAGGAGACAAATGAAAACTATTCTCGCCGTAGAAAAATGGTTGTGTGATTTCTAGCAAAGATGAATAAAAGGATTTTTTTCCTATTCCAGAGCCTGTAGGATTAAACAGGTGTGTCAAGTAAAAAGTAGCCTTAGAAGCTACATTTAGAAATATGCTTCTTAGCCCTTCTGCTGGTTTTGCATTTCCAGTTCTAATTTATTTTCAGATTATCCTTCATTCACACCCATTTATGAAAGAAAAGAAGAAATTGCAGGGTTGTTCGCTGTTCTTGTGAAACATGCAACAAGTGAGATCTGTGTAAGTCCGCAGACTGCGGAGCTACTGGACTTCCACTGCTTAACTATTCCTGACTCAGTACTGTTACATTTTCACTATCTTTAAGAATCTCAGCTTAAAGGAGTTGGGTGACTGACAGTCGAGATCACCCATATGGAAATGTCTGTATCATTACTGAATGTATTCAATTGGGCACAGTATACAATCAATCATATAGTTATTTAAGTAAAGGTATGCAAGACTGATGAGATCACTTTCCTAGTCAGGGAAACACATTAACTGGAAAGTGCAGGTAGGCCCAAGATAGCTCATCAATATACAACACGGCATTAGTAGCTGATTTTGAGCTGCGAGAGGATGGAGGAATCCAACTTGCGCTCAATAACGATTTCCAAGTGTGCACTAGCCCTTCACTACCACCTCTAATGCAAACGTGTAAATTCATCCCTTTGTAGGAACGGGCCTTGTTTCACCTGCTAATGCTGAACTTACATAGGGCTTATTGACCAGAAGATGTACAACTGTTGCAGCTGTTGAGGCTAGAAACAAGAATGACTCTCTTTTATTCTTTATAAAAGCTCTTGTATCCCAGCCTTTCCGAACGTCTATATAAGTTCCATTGTTACAGGCGTCATCCATCATTTTCACTCTTACTTTTCTCAATATTGGCTGGTTTGGCAGAACAAGAAGGGACGGCTTCAGGAGAGCTTGAATTGAACCTAGAAGCTTCTGTAGAGAGTTACAGGAAAAAAGAGACACCCAGCCCCTTGATGGCACTTCTCTCTGTCTCTTTCCCCTCTGTCCATCTGCATACCTCTCACTCTCTAAATCCTATAATTTATATTGTATTCACTTCCCTCTTCCCAATCTTCCTGTCTCTACTTGTTCACTCTCTCAACTCAGTTCAACCCTCTTCTTTTCTTTAAAAAAAACATCTTATCTTTTATTAAAGGACGTCCCTATTTTCACACTGCTTTTTGATATGACATTCTTTCACTTTCTATAAAAGGAAGTGAAGTCGGTATTCGTGAAATATCATTGGTATACTGTCAGTACATTAAACCTTACGTTAGCATTGCCACACTTAGGCAATGCATTTCAGCTTTAGAACGTCTGCTGTTCACGCTGGGCATAGTGGCGTGTACCTGTTGTCCTAGCTACTTGGGAGGCTGAGGCTAGTGGATTGCTTGAGCTCAGGGGTTCTGGGCTGCACTCAGCTGTGTTGATCAGGAGTCCATGCTAAGTTGGGCATCAATATGGTGTTCTGGAGGGAGCTCTAGAATTCCAGGTTGTTTAATGAGAGGTGCAGCGACCAAGGCTGGAAACAGAGCAGGCCAAAGCTTCCGTGTCCATCAGTAGTTGGACAGCACCTGTGAGCAGTAGGTGTTGAACAGCCTGAGCAAAACAGTGAGACCTAGCCTTTTCTTTTTTACTTAAAAAGGTAGACGTTTACAAGATGGTTATAGCTTACTTTGCCTAAACCAAGACTCTGTTTTCCTTTAAATACAGGAAATATGAGGAACAGATGAACTCGGCCAAACAGGCTAGAATAGCAGTCAATTCTACAGGATGGAGACATAGGGCAATGACAAATTGCAGAAGGAGACAAATGAAAACTATTCTCGCCGTAGAAAAATGGTTGTGTGATTTCTAGCAAAGATGAATAAAAGGATTTTTTTCCTATTCCAGAGCCTGTAGGATTAAACAGGTGTGTCAAGTAAAAAGTAGCCTTAGAAGCTACATTTAGAAATATGCTTCTTAGCCCTTCTGCTGGTTTTGCATTTCCAGTTCTAATTTATTTTCAGATTATCCTTCATTCACACCCATTTATGAAAGAAAAGAAGAAATTGCAGGGTTGTTCGCTGTTCTTGTGAAACATGCAACAAGTGAGATCTGTGTAAGTCCGCAGACTGCGGAGCTACTGGACTTCCACTGCTTAACTATTCCTGACTCAGTACTGTTACATTTTCACTATCTTTAAGAATCTCAGCTTAAAGGAGTTGGGTGACTGACAGTCGAGATCACCCATATGGAAATGTCTGTATTATTACTGAATGTATTCAATTGGGCACAGTATACAATCAATCATATAGTTATTTAAGTAAAGGTATGCAAGACTGATGAGATCACTTTCCTAGTCAGGGAAACACATTAACTGGAAAGTGCAGGTAGGCCCAAGATAGCTCATCAATATACAACACAGCATTAGTAGCTGATTTTGAGCTGCGAGAGGATGGAGGAATCCAACTTGCGCTCAATAACGATTTCCAAGTGTGCACTAGCCCTTCACTACCACCTCTAATGCAAACGTGTAAATTCATCCCTTTGTAGGAACGGGCCTTGTTTCACCTGCTAATGCTGAACTTACATAGGGCTTATTGACCAGAAGATTTACAACTGTTGCAGCTGTTGAGGCTAGAAACAAGAATGACTCTCTTTTATTCTTTATAAAAGCTCTTGTAGCCCAGCCTTTCCGAACGTCTATATAAGTTCCATTGTTACAGGCGTCATCCATCATTTTCACTCTTACTTTTCTCAATATTGGCTGGTTTGGCAGAACAAGAAGGGACGGCTTCAGGAGAGCTCGAATTGAACCTAGAAGCTTCTGTAGAGAGTTACAGGAAAAAAAGAGACACCCAGCCCTTTGATGGCACTTCTCTCTGTCTCTTTCCCCTCTGTCCATCTGCATACCTCTCACTCTCTAAATCCTATAATTTATATTGTATTCACTTCCCTCTTCCCAATCTTCCTGTCTCTACTTGTTCACTCTCTCAACTCAGTTCAACCCTCTTCTTTTCTTTAAAAAAATCATCTTATCTTTTATTAAAGGACGTCCCTATTTTCACACTGCTTTTTGATATGACATTCTTTCACTTTCTATAAAAGGAAGTGAAGTCGGTATTCGTGAAATATCATTGATATACTGTCAGTACATTAAACCTTACGTTAGCAATGCCACACTTAGGCAATGCATTTCACCTTTCGAACGTCTGCTGTACTTGCTGGGCATAGTGGTGTGTGCCTGTTGTCCTAGCTACTTGGGAGGCTGAGGCTAGTGGATTCATTGAGCTCAGGTGTTCTGGGCTGCACTCAGTCTGTGTTGATCAGGTGTCCATGCTAAGTTGGGCATCAATATGGTGTTCTGGAGGGAGATCTAGAATTCCAGGTTGTTTAATGAGAGGTGCACAGAGCAGGCCAAAGCTTCCATGTCCATCAGCAGTAGGACAGCACCTGTGAGCAACAGGTGTTGAACAGGCTGAGCAAAACAGTGAGACCTAGCCTTTTCTTTTTTACTTAAAAAGGTAGACGTTTACAAGATGGTTATAGCTTACTTTGCCTAAACCAAGGCCCTGTTTTCCTTTAAATACAGGAAATATGAGGAACAGATGAACTCAGCCAAACAGGCTAGAATAGCAGTCAATTCTACAGAATGGAGACATAGGGCAATGACAAATTGCAGAAGGAGACAAATGAAAACTATTCTCGGCGTAGAAAAATGGTTGTGTGATTTCTAGCAAAGATGAATAAAAGGCATTTTTCCTATTCCAGAGCCCGTAGGATTAAACAGGTGTGTCAAGTAAAAAGTAGCATTAGAAGCTAAATTTAGAAATATGCTTCTTAGCCCTTCTGCTGGTTTTGCACTTCCAGTTCTAATTTATTTTCTGATTAGCCTTCATTCACACCCATTTATGAAAGAAAAGAAGAAATTGCAGGGTTGTTCGCTGTTCTTGTGAAACATGCAACACGTGAGATCTGTGTAAGTCCGCAGACTGCGGAGCTACTGGACTTCCACTGCCTAACTATTCCTGACTCAGTACTGTTACATTTTCACTATCTTTAAGAATCTCAGCTTAAAGGAGTTGGGTGACAGACAGTCGAGATCACCCATATGGAAATGTCTGTATCATTACTGAATGTATTCAATTGGGCACAGTATACAATCAATCATATAGTTATTTAAGTAAAGGTATGCAAGACTGATGAGATCACTTTCCTAGTCAGGGAAACACATTAACTGGAAAGTGCAGGTAGGCCCAAGATAGCTCATCAATATACAACACGGCATTAGTAGCTGATTTTGAGCTGCGAGAGGATGGAGGAATCCAACTTGCGCTCAATAACGATTTCCAAGTGTGCACTAGCCCTTCACTACCACCTCTAATGCAAACGTGTAAATTCATCCCTTTGCAGGAACGGGCCTTCTTTCACCTGCTAATGCTGAACTTACATAGGGCTTATTGACCAGAAGATGTACAACTGTTGCAGCTGTTGAGGCTAGAAACAAGAATGACTCTCTTTTATTCTTTATAAAAGCTCTTGTAGCCCAGCCTTTCCGAACGTCTATATAAGTTCCATTGTTACAGGCGTCATCCATCATTTTCACTCTTACTTTTCTCATTATTGGCTGGTTTGGCAGAACAAGAAGGGATGGCTTCAGGAGAGCTCGAATTCAACCTAGAAGCTTCTGTAGAGAGTTACAGGAAAAAAAGAGACACCCAGCCCTTTGATGGCACTTCTCTCTGTCTCTTTCCCCTCTGTCCATCTGCATACCTCTCACTCTCTAAATCCTATAATTTATATTGTATTCACTTCCCTCTTCCCAATCTTCCTGTCTCTACTTGTTCACTCTCTCAACTCAGTTCAACCCTCTTCTTTTCTTTAAAAAAAACATCTTATCTTTTATTAAAGGACGTCCCTATTTTCACACTGCTTTTTGATATGACATTCTTTCACTTTCTATAAAAGGAAGTGAAGTCGGTATTCGTGAAATATCATTGGTATACTGTCAGTACATTAAACCGTATGTTAGCATTGCCACACTTAGGCAATGCATTTCAGCTTTAGAACGTCTGCTGTTCTCACCGGGCATAGTGGCGTGTACCTGTTGTCCTAGCTACTTGGGAGGCTGAGGCTAGTGGATTGCTTGAGCTCAGGGGTTCTGGGCTGCACTCAGCTGTGTTGGTCAGGTGTCCATGCTAAGTTGGGCATCAATATGGTGTTCTGGAGGGAGCGCTAGAATTCCAGGTTGTTTAATGAGAGGTGCACCGACCAAGGCTGGAAACAGAACAGGCCAAAGCTTCCGTGTCCATCAGTAGGTGGACAGCACCTGTGAGCAGTAGGTGTTGAACAGCCTGAGCAAAACAGTGAGACCTAGCCTTTTCTTTTTTACTTAAAAAGGTAGACGTTTACAAGATGGTTATAGCTTACTTTGCCTAAACCAAGACCCTGTTTTCTTTTAAATACAGGAAATATGAGGAACAGATGAACTCGGCCAAACAGGCTAGAATAGCAGTCAATTCTACAGGATGGAGACATAGGGCAATGACAAATTGCAGAAGGAGACAAATGAAAACTATTCTCGGCGTAGAAAAATGGTTGTGTGATTTCTAGCAAAGATGAATAAAAGGAATTTTTTCCTATTCCAGAGCCTGTAGGATTAAACAGGTGTGTCAAGTAAAAAGTAGCCTTAGAAGCTACATTTAGAAATATGCTTCTTAGCCCTTCTGCTGGTTTTGCATTTCCAGTTCTAATTTATTTTCCGATTATCCTTCATTCACACCCATTTATGAAAGAAAAGAAGAAATTGCAGGGTTGTTTGCTGTTCTTGTGAAACATGAAACAAGTGAGATCTGTGGAAGTCCGCAGACTGCGGAGCTACTGGACTTCCACTGCCTAACTATTCCTGACTCAGTACTGTTACATTTTCACTATCTTTAAGAATCTCAGCTTAAAGGAGTTGGGTGACAGACAGTCGAGATCACCCATATGGAAATGTCTGTATCATTACTGAATGTATTCAAGTGGGCACAGTATACAATCAATCATATAGTTATTTAAGTAAAGGTATGCAAGACTGATGAGATCACTTTCCTAGTCAGGGAAACACATTAACTGGAAAGTGCAGGTAGGCCCAAGATAGCTCATCAATATACAACACAGCATTAGTAGCTGATTTTGAGCTGCGAGAGGATGGAGGAATCCAACTTGCGCTCAATAACGATTTCCAAGTGTGCACTAGCCCTTCACTACCACCTCTAATGCAAACGTGTAAATTCATCCCTTTGTAGGAACGGGCCTTGTTTCACCTGCTAATGCTGAACTTACATAGGGCTTATTGACCAGAAGATGTACAACTGTTGCAGCTGTTGAGGCTAGAAACAAGAATGACTCTCTTTTATTCTTTATAAAAGCTCTTGTAGCCCAGCCTTTCCGAACGTCTATATAAGTTCCATTGTTACAGGCGTCATCCATCATTTTCACTCTTACTTTTCTCATTATTGGCTGGTTTGGCAGAACAAGAAGGGACGGCTTCAGGAGAGCTCGAATTGAACCTAGAAGCTTCTGTAGAGAGTTATAGGAAAAAAAGAGACACCCAGCCCTTTGATGGCACTTCTGTCTGTCTCTTTCCCCTCTGTCCATCTGCATACCTCGCACTCTCTAAATCCTATAATTTATATTGTATTCACTTCCCTCTTCCCAATCTTCCTGTCTCTACTTGTTCACTCTCTCAACTCAGTTCAACCCTCTTCTTTTCTTTTAAAAAAACATCTTATCTTTTATTAAAGGAAGTCCCTATTTTCACACTGCTTTTTGATATGACATTCTTTCACTTTCTATAAAAGGAAGTGAAGTCGGTATTCGTGAAATATCATTGGTATACTGTCAGTACATTAAACCTTACGTTAGCATTGCCACACTTAGGCAATGCATTTCAGCTTTAGAACGTCTGCTCTTCTTGCCGGGCATAGTGGCGTGTGCCTGTTGTCCTAGCTACTTGAGAGGCTGAGGCTAGTGGATTGCTTGAGCTCAGGGGTTCTGGGCTGCACTCAGCTGTGTTGATCAGGTGTCCATGCTAAGTTGGGCATCAATATGGTGTTCTGGAGGGAGCTCTAGAATTCCAGGTTGTTTAATGAGAGGTGCACTGACCAAGGCTGGAAACAGAGCAGGCCAAAGCTTCCGTGTCCATCAGTAGTTGGACAGCACCTGTGAGCAGTAGGTGTTGAACAGCCTGAGCAAAACAGTAAGACCTAGCCTTTCCTTTTTTACTTAAAAAGGTAGACGTTTACCAGATGGTTATAGCTTACTTTGCTTAAACCAAGACTCTGTTTTCCTTTAAATACAGGAAATATGAGGAACAGATGAACTCGGCCAAACAGGCTAGAATAGCAGTCAATTCTACAGGATGGAGACATAGGGCACTGACAAATTGCAGAAGGAGACAAATGAAAACTATTCTCGCCGTAGAAAAATGGTTGTGTGATTTCTAGCAAACATGAATAAAAGGAATTTTTTCCTATTCCAGAGCCTGTAGGATTAAACAGGTGTGTCAAGTAAAAAGTAGCCTTAGAAGCTACATTTAGAAATATGCTTCTTAGCCCTTCTGCTGGTTTTGCATTTCCAGTTCTAATTTATTTTCAGATTATCCTTCATTCACACCCATTTATGAAAGAAAAGAAGAAATTGCAGGGTTGTTCGCTGTTCTTGTGAAACATGCAACAAGTGAGATCTGTGTAAGTCCGCAGACTGCGGAGCTACTGGACTTCCACTGCCTAACTATTCCTGACTCAGTACTGTTACATTTTCACTATCTTTAAAAATCTCAGATTAAAGGAGTTGGGTGACAGACAGTCGAGATCACCCATAGGGAAATGTCTATATCATTACTGAATGTAATCAATTGGGCACAGTATACAATCAATCATATAGTTATTTAAGTAAAGGTATGCAAGACTGATGAGATCACTTTCCTAGTCAGGGAAACACATTAACTGGAAAGTGCAGGTAGGCCCAAGATAGCTCATCAATATACAACACGGCATTAGTAGCTGATTTTGAGCTGCGAGAGGATGGAGGAATCCAACTTGCGCTCAATAACGATTTCCAAGTGTGCACTAGCCCTTCACTACCACCTCTAATGCAAACGTGTAAATTCATCCCTTTGTAGGAACGGGCCTTGTTTCACCTGCTAATGCTGAACTTACATAGGGCTTATTAACCAGAAGATGTACAACTGTTGCAGCTGTTGAGGCTAGAAACAAGAATGACTCTCTTTTATTCTTTATAAAAGCTCTTGTAGCCCAGCCTTTCCGAACGTCTATATAAGTTCCATTGTTACAGGCGTCATCCATCGTTTTCACTCTTACTTTTCTCAATATTGGCTGGTTTGGCAGAACAAGAAGGGACGGCTTCAGGAGAGCTCGAATTGAACCTAGAAGCTTCTGTAGAGAGTTATAGGAAAAAAAGAGACACCCAGCCCTTTGATGGCACTTCTGTCTGTCTCTTTCCCCTCTGTCCATCTGCATACCTCGCACTCTCTAAATCCTATAATTTATATTGTATTCACTTCCCTCTTCCCAATCTTCCTGTCTCTACTTGTTCACTCTCTCAACTCAGTTCAACCCTCTTATTTTGTTTAAAAAAAAATCTTATCTTTTATTAAAGGACGTCCCTATTTTCACACTGCTTTTTGATATGACATTCTTTCACTTTCTATAAAAGGAAGTGAAGTCGGTATTCATGAAGTATCATTGGTATACTGTCAGTACATTAAACCTTACGTTAGCAATGCCACACTTAGGCAATGCATTTCACCTTTAGAACGTCTGCTGTACTTTCTGGGCATAGTGGCGTGTGCCTGTTGTCCTAGCTACTTGGGAGGCTGAGGCTAGTGGATTGATTGAGCTCAGGGGTTCTGGGCTGCACTCAGTCTGTGTTGATCAGGTGTCCATGCTAAGTTGGGCATCAATATGGTGTTCTGGAGGGAGATCTAGAATTCCAGGTTGTTTAATGAGAGGTGCACAGACCAAGGCTGGAAACAGAGCAGGCCAAAGCTTCCATGTCCATCAGTAGTAGGACAGCACCTGTGAGCAGTAGGTGTTGAACAGCTTGAGCAAAACAGTGAGACCTAGCCTTTTCTTTTTTACTTAAAAAGGTAGACGTTTACAAGATGGTTATAGCTTACTTTGCCTAAACCAAGACCCTGTTTTCCTTTAAATACAGGAAATATGAGGAACAGATGAGCTCGGCCAAACAGGCTAGAATAGCAGTCAATTCTACAGAATGGAGACATAGGGCAATGACAAATTGCAGAAGGAGACAAATGAAAACTATTCTCGGCGTAGAAAAATGGTTGTGTGATTTCTAGCAAAGATGAATAAAAGGATTTTTTTCCTATTCCAGAGCCTGTAGGATTAAACAGGTGTGTCAAGTAAAAAGTAGCCTTAGAAGCTACATTTAGAAATATGCTTCTTAGCCCTTCTGCTGGTTTTGCATTTCCAGTTCTAATTTATTTTCAGATTATCCTTCATTCACACCCATTTATGAAAGAAAAGAAGAAATTGCAGGGTTGTTCGCTGTTCTTGTGAAACATGCAACAAGTGAGATCTGTGTAAGTCCGCAGACTGCGGAGCTACTGGACTTCCACTGCCTAACTATTCCTGACTCAGTACTGTTAAATTTTCACTATCTTTAAGAATCTCAGCTTAAAGGAGTTGGGTGACAGACAGTCGAGATCACCCATATGGAAATGTCTGTATCATTACTGAATGTATTCAATTGGGCACAGTATACAATCAATCATATAGTTATTTAAGTAAAGGTATGCAAGACTGATGAGATCACTTTCCTAGTCAGGGAAACACATTAACTGGAAAGTGCAGGTAGACCCAAGATAGCTCATCAATATACAACACGGCATTAGTAGCTGATTTTGAGCTGCGAGAGGATGGAGGAATCCAACTTGTGCTCAATAACGATTTCCAAGTGTGCACTAGCCCTTCACTACCACCTCTAATGCAAACGTGTAAATTCATCCCTTTGTAGGAACGGGCCTTGTTTCACCTGCTAATGCTGAACTTCCATAGGGCTTATTGACCAGAAGATGTACAACTGTTGCAGCTGTTGAGGCTAGAAACAAGAATGACTCTCTTTTATTCTTTATAAAAGCTCTTGTAGCCCAGCCTTTCCGAACGTCTATATAAGTTCCATTGTTACAGGCGTCATCCATCATTTTCACTCTTACTTTTCTCAATATTGGCTGGTTTGGCAGAACAAGAAGGGACGGCTTCAGGAGAGCTCGAATTGAACCTAGAAGCTTCTGTAGAGAGTTATAGGAAAAAAAGAGACACCCAGCCCTTTGATGGCACTTCTGTCTGTCTCTTTCCCCTCTGTCCATCTGCATACCTCACACTCTCTAAATCCTATAATTTATATTGTATTCACTTCCCTCTTCCCAATCTTCCTGTCTCTACTTGTTCACTCTCTCAACTCAGTTCAACCCTCTTCTTTTCTTTAAAAAAAACATCTTATCTTTTATTAAAGGACGTCCCTATTTTCACACTGCTTTTTGATATGACATTCTTTCACTTTCTATAAAAGGAAGTGAAGTCGGTATTCGTGAAATATCATTGGTATACTGTCAGTACATTAAACCTTACGTTAGCATTGCCACACTTAGGCAATGCATTTCAGCTTTAGAACGTCTGCTCTTCTTGCCGGGCATAGTGGCGTGTGCCTGTTGTCCTAGCTACTTGAAAGGCTGAGGCTAGTGGATTGCTTGAGCTCAGGGGTTCTGGGCTGCACTCAGCTGTGTTGATCAGGTGTCCATGCTAAGTTGGGCATCAATATGGTGTTCTGGAGGGAGCTCTAGAATTCCAGGTTGTTTAATGAGAGGTGCACCGAACAAGGCTGGAAACAGAGCAGACCAAAGCTTCTGTGTCCATCAGTAGTTGGACAGCACCTGTGAGCAGTAGGTGTTGAGCAGCCTGAGCAAAACAGTGAGACCTAGCCTTTCCTTTTTGACTTAAAAAGGTAGACGTTTACAAGATGGTTATAGCTTACTTTGCCTAAACCAAGACTCTGTTTTCCTTTAAATACAGGAAATATGAGGAACAGATGAACTCGGCCAAACAGGCTAGAATAGCAGTCAATTCTACAGGATGGAGACATAGGGCAATGACAAATTGCAGAAGGAGACAAATGAAAACTATTCTCGCCGTAGAAAAATGGTTGTGTGATTTCTAGCAAAGATGAATAAAAGGAATTTTTTCCTATTCCAGAGCCTGTAGGATTAAACAGGTGTGTCAAGTAAAAAGTAGCCTTAGAAGCTACATTTAGAAATATGCTTCTTAGCTCTTCTGCTGGTTTTGCATTTCCAGTTCTAATTTATTTTCAGATTATCCTTCATTCACACCCATTTATGAAAGAAAAGAAGAAATTGCAGGGTTGTTCGCTGTTCTTGTGAAACATGCAACAAGTGAGATCTGTGTAAGTCTGCAGACTGCGGAGCTACTGGACTTCCACTGCTTAACTATTCCTGACTCAGTACTGTTACATTTTCACTATCTTTAAGAATCTCAGCTTAAAGGAGTTGGGTGACAGACAGTCGAGATCACCCATATGGAAATGTCTGTATCATTACTGAATGTATTCAAGTGGGCACAGTATACAATCAATCATATAGTTATTTAAGTAAAGGTATGCAAAACTGATGAGATCACTTTCCTAGTCAGGGAAACACATTAACTGGAAAGTGCAGGTAGGCCCAAGATAGCTCATCAATATACAACACAGCATTAGTAGCTGATTTTGAGCTGCGAGAGGATGGAGGAATCCAACTTGCGCTCAATAACGATTTCCAAGTGTGCACTAGCCCTTCACTACCACCTCTAATGCAAACGTGTAAATTCATCCCTTTGTAGGAACGGGCCTTGTTTCACCTGCTAATGCTGAACTTACATAGGGCTTATTGACCAGAAGATGTACAACTGTTGCAGCTGTTGAGGCTAGAAACAAGAATGACTCTCTTTTATTCTTTATAAAAGCTCTTGTAGCCCAGCCTTTCCGAACGTCTATATAAGTTCCATTGTTACAGGCGTCATCCATCATTTTCACTCTTACTTTTCTCAATATTGGCTGGTTTGGCAGAACAAGAAGGGACGGCTTCAGGAGAGCTCGAATTGAACCTAGAAGCTTCTGTAGAGAGTTACAGGAAAAAAAGAGACACCCAGCCCTTTGATGGCACTTCTCTCTGTCTCTTTCCCCTCTGTCCATCTGCATACCTCTCACTCTCTAAATCCTATAATTTATATTGTATTCACTTCCCTCTTCCCAATCTTCCTGTCTCTACTTGTTCACTCTCTCAACTCAGTTCAACCCTCTTCTTTTCTTTAAAAAAAACATCTTATCTTTTATTAAAGGACGTCCCTATTTTCACACTGCTTTTTGATATGACATTCTTTCACTTTCTATAAAAGGAAGTGAAGTCGGTATTCGTGAAATATCATTGGTATACTGTCAGTACATTAAACCTTACGTTAGCATTGCCACACTTAGGCAATGCATTTCAGCTTTAGAACGTGTGCTGTTCTAGCCGGGCATAGTGGCGTGTGCCTGTTGTCCTAGCTACTTGGGAGGCTGAGGCTAGTGGATTGATTGAGCTCAGGGGTTCTGGGCTGCACTCAGCTGTGTTGATCAGGTGTCCATGCTAAGTTAGGCATCAATATGGTGTTCTGGAGTGAGCTCTAGCATTCCAGGTTGTTTAATGGGAGGTGCACCGACCAAGGCTGGAAACAGAGCAAGCCGAAGCTTCCGTGTCCATCCGTAGTTGGACAGCCCCTGTGAGCAGGAGGTGTTGAACAGCCTGAGCAAAACAGTGAGACCTAGCCTTTTCTTTTTTACTTAAAAAGGTAGACGTTTACAAGATGGTTATAGCTTACTTTGCCTAAACCAAGACCCTGTTTTCCTTTAAATACAGGAAATATGAGGAACAGATGAACTCGGCCAAACAGGCTAGAATAGCAGTCAATTCTACAGAATGGAGACATAGGGCAATGACAAATTGCAGAAGGAGACAAATGAAAACTATTCTCTGCGTAGAAAAATGGTTGTGTGATTTCTAGCAAAGATGAATAAAAGGCATTTTTCCTATTCCAGAGCCCGTAGGATTAAACAGGTGTGTCAAGTAAAAAGTAGCATTAGAAGCTAAATTTAGAAATATGCTTCTTAGCCCTTCTGCTGGTTTTGCACTTCCAGTTCTAATTTATTTTCTGATTAGCCTTCATTCACACCCATTTATGAAAGAAAAGAAGAAATTGCAGGGTTGTTCGCTGTTCTTGTGAAACATGCAACAAGTGAGATCTGTGTAAGTCCGCAGACTGCGGAGCTACTGGACTTCCACTGCCTAACTATTCCTGACTCAGTACTGTTAAATTTTCACTATCTTTAAGAATCTCAGCTTAAAGGAGTTGGGTGACAGACAGTCGAGATCACCCATATGGAAATGTCTGTATCATTACTGAATGTATTCAATTGGGCACAGTATACAATCAATCATATAGTTATTTAAGTAAAGGTATGCAAGACTGATGAGATCACTTTCCTAGTCAGGGAAACACATTAACTGGAAAGTGCAGGTAGACCCAAGATAGCTCATCAATATACAACACGGCATTAGTAGCTGATTTTGAGCTGCGAGAGGATGGAGGAATCCAACTTGTGCTCAATAACGATTTCCAAGTGTGCACTAGCCCTTCACTACCACCTCTAATGCAAACGTGTAAATTCATCCCTTTGTAGGAACGGGCCTTGTTTCACCTGCTAATGCTGAACTTCCATAGGGCTTATTGACCAGAAGATGTACAACTGTTGCAGCTGTTGAGGCTAGAAACAAGAATGACTCTCTTTTATTCTTTATAAAAGCTCTTGTAGCCCAGCCTTTCCGAACGTCTATATAAGTTCCATTGTTACAGGCGTCATCCATCATTTTCACTCTTACTTTTCTCAATATTGGCTGGTTTGGCAGAACAAGAAGGGACGGCTTCAGGAGAGCTCGAATTGAACCTAGAAGCTTCTGTAGAGAGTTATAGGAAAAAAAGAGACACCCAGCCCTTTGATGGCACTTCTGTCTGTCTCTTTCCCCTCTGTCCATCTGCATACCTCACACTCTCTAAATCCTATAATTTATATTGTATTCACTTCCCTCTTCCCAATCTTCCTGACTCTACTTGTTCACTCTCTCAACTCAGTTCAACCCTCTTCTTTTCTTTAAAAAAAACATCTTATCTTTTATTAAAGGACGTCCCTATTTTCACACTGCTTTTTGATATGACATTCTTTCACTTTCTATAAAAGGAAGTGAAGTCGGTATTCGTGAAATATCATTGGTATACTGTCAGTACATTAAACCTTACGTTAGCATTGCCACACTTAGGCAATGCATTTCAGCTTTAGAACGTCTGCTCTTCTTGCCGGGCATAGTGGCGTGTGCCTGTTGTCCTAGCTACTTGAAAGGCTGAGGCTAGTGGATTGCTTGAGCTCAGGGGTTCTGGGCTGCACTCAGCTGTGTTGATCAGGTGTCCATGCTAAGTTGGGCATCAATATGGTGTTCTGGAGGGAGCTCTAGAATTCCAGGTTGTTTAATGAGAGGTGCACCGAACAAGGCTGGAAACAGAGCAGACCAAAGCTTCCGTGTCCATCAGTAGTTGGACAGCACCTGTGAGCAGTAGGTGTTGAGCAGCCTGAGCAAAACAGTGAGACCTAGCCTTTCCTTTTTGACTTAAAAAGGTAGACGTTTACAAGATGGTTATAGCTTACTTTGCCTAAACCAAGACTCTGTTTTCCTTTAAATACAGGAAATATGAGGAACAGATGAACTCGGCCAAACAGGCTAGAATAGCAGTCAATTCTACAGGATGGAGACATAGGGCAATGACAAATTGCAGAAGGAGACAAATGAAAACTATTCTCGCCGTAGAAAAATGGTTGTGTGATTTCTAGCAAAGATGAATAAAAGGAATTTTTTCCTATTCCAGAGCCTGTAGGATTAAACAGGTGTGTCAAGTAAAAAGTAGCCTTAGAAGCTACATTTAGAAATATGCTTCTTAGCTCTTCTGCTGGTTTTGCATTTCCAGTTCTAATTTATTTTCAGATTATCCTTCATTCACACCCATTTATGAAAGAAAAGAAGAAATTGCAGGGTTGTTCGCTGTTCTTGTGAAACATGCAACAAGTGAGATCTGTGTAAGTCTGCAGACTGCGGAGCTACTGGACTTCCACTGCCTAACTATTCCTGACTCAGTACTGTTACATTTTCACTATCTTTAAGAATCTCAGCTTAAAGGAGTTGGGTGACAGACAGTCGAGATCATCCATATGGAAATGTCTGTATCATTACTGAATGTATTCAAGTGGGCACAGTATACAATCAATCATATAGTTATTTAAGTAAAGGTATGCAAAACTGATGAGATCACTTTCCTAGTCAGGGAAACACATTAACTGGAAAGTGCAGGTAGGCCCAAGATAGCTCATCAATATACAACACAGCATTAGTAGCTGATTTTGAGCTGCGAGAGGATGGAGGAATCCAACTTGCGCTCAATAACGATTTCCAAGTGTGCACTAGCCCTTCACTACCACCTCTAATGCAAACGTGTAAATTCATCCCTTTGTAGGAACGGGCCTTGTTTCACCTGCTAATGCTGAACTTACATAGGGCTTATTGACCAGAAGATGTACAACTGTTGCAGCTGTTGAGGCTAGAAACAAGAATGACTCTCTTTTATTCTTTATAAAAGCTCTTGTAGCCCAGCCTTTCCGAACGTCTATATAAGTTCCATTGTTACAGGCGTCATCCATCATTTTCACTCTTACTTTTCTCAATATTGGCTGGTTTGGCAGAACAAGAAGGGACGGCTTCAGGAGAGCTCGAATTGAACCTAGAAGCTTCTGTAGAGAGTTACAGGAAAAAAAGAGACACCCAGCCCTTTGATGGCACTTCTCTCTGTCTCTTTCCCCTCTGTCCATCTGCATACCTCTCACTCTCTAAATCCTATAATTTATATTGTATTCACTTCCCTCTTCCCAATCTTCCTGTCTCTACTTGTTCACTCTCTCAACTCAGTTCAACCCTCTTCTTTTCTTTAAAAAAAACATCTTATCTTTTATTAAAGGACGTCCCTATTTTCACACTGCTTTTTGATATGACATTCTTTCACTTTCTATAAAAGGAAGTGAAGTCGGTATTCGTGAAATATCATTGGTATACTGTCAGTACATTAAACCTTACGTTAGCATTGCCACACTTAGGCAATGCATTTCAGCTTTAGAACGTCTGCTGTTCTCGCCGGGCATAGTGGCGTGTACCTGTTGTCCTAGCTACTTGGGAGGCTGAGGCTAGTGGATTGATTGAGCTCAGGGGTTCTGGGCTGCACCCAGTCTGTGTTGATCAGGTGTCCATGCTAAGTTGGGCATCAATATGGTGTTCTGGAGGGAGATCTAGAATTCCAGGTTGTTTAATGAGAGGTGCACAGAGCAGGCAAAAGCTTCCATGTCCATCAGTAGTAGCACATCACCTGTGAGCAGTAAGTGTTGAACAGCCTGAGCAAAACAGTGAGACCTAGCCTTTTCTTTTTTACTTAAAAAGGTAGACGTTTACAAGATGGTTATAGCTTACTTTGCCTAAACCAAGGCCCTGTTTTCCTTTAAATATAGGAAATATGAGGAACAGATGAACTCGGCCAAACGGGCTAGAATAGCAGTCAATTCTACAGGATGGAGACATAGGGCAATGACAAATTGCAGAAGGAGACAAATGAAAACTATTCTCGCCGTAGAAAAATGGTTGTGTGATTTCTAGCAAAGATGAATAAAAGGAATTTTTTCCTATTCCAGAGCCTGTAGGATTAAACAGGTGTGTCTCGTAAAAAGTAGCCTTAGAAGCTACATTTAGAAATATGCTTCTTAGCCCTTCTGCTTTTTTTGCATTTTCAGTTCTAATTTATTTTCAGATTATCCTTCATTCACACCCATTTATGAAAGAAAAGAAGAAATTGCAGGGTTGTTCGCTGTTCTTGTGAAACATGCAACAAGTGAGATCTGTGTAAGTCCGCAGACTGCGGAGCTACTGGACTTCCACTGCCTAACTATTCCTGACTCAGTACTGTTACATTTTCACTATCTTTAAGAATCTCAGCTTAAAGGAGTTGGGTGACTGACAGTCGAGATCACCCATATGGAAATGTCTGTATCATTACTGAATGTATTCAATTGGGCACAGTATACAATCAATCATATAGTTATTTAAGTAAAGGTATGCAAGACTGATGAGATCACTTTCCTAGTCAGGGAAACACATTAACTGGAAAGTGCAGGTAGGCCCAAGATAGCTCATCAATATACAACACGGCATTAGTAGCTGATTTTGAGCTGCGAGAGGATGGAGGAATCCAACTTGCGCTTAATAACGATTTCCAAGTGTGCACTAGCCCTTCACTACCACCTCTAATGCAAACGTGTAAATTCATCCCTTTGTAGGAACGGGCCTTGTTTCACCTGCTAATGCTGAACTTACATAGGGCTTATTGACCAGAAGATGTACAACTGTTGCAGCTGTTGAGGCTAGAAACAAGAATGACTCTCTTTTATTCTTTATAAAAGCTCTTGTAGCCCAGCCTTTCCGAACGTCTATATAATTTCCATTGTTACAGGCGTCATCCATCATTTTCACTCTTACTTTTCTCAATATTGGCTGGTTTGGCAGAACAAGAAGGGACGGCTTCAGGAGAGCTCGAATTGAACCTAGAAGCTTCTGTAGAGAGTTACAGGAAAAAAAGAGACACCCAGCCCTTTGATGGCACTTCTCTCTGTCTCTTTCCCCTCTGTCCATCTGCATACCTCTCACTCTCTAAATCCTATAATTTATATTGTATTCACTTCCCTCTTCCCAATCTTCCTGTCTCTACTTGTTCACTCTCTCAACTCAGTTCAACCCTCTTCTTTTCTTTAAAAAAACATCTTATCTTTTATTAAAGGACGTCCCTATTTTCACACTGCTTTTTGATATGACATTCTTTCACTTTCTATAAAAGGAAGTGAAGTCGGTATTCGTGAAATATCATTGGTATACTGTCAGTACATTAAACCTTACGTTAGCATTGCCACACTTAGGCAATGCATTTCAGCTTTAGAACGTCTGCTGTTCTTGCCGGGCATAGTGGCGTGTACCTGTTGTCCTAGCTACTTGGGAGGCTGAGGCTAGTGGATTGCCAGAGCTCAGGGGTTCTGGGCTGCACTCAGCTGTGTTGATCAGGTGTCCATGCTAAGTTGGGCATCACTATGGTGTTCTAGAGGGAGCTCTAGAATTCCATGTTGTTTAATGAGAGGTGCACCGACCAAGGCTGGAAACAGAGCAGGCCAAAGCTTCCATGTCCATCAGTAGTTGGACAGCACCTGTGAGCATTAGGTGTTGAACAGCCTGAGCAAAACAGTGAGACCTAGCCTTTTCTTTTTTACTTAAAAAGGTAGACGTTTACAAGATGGTTATAGCTTACTTTGCCTAAACCAAGACCCTGTTTTCCTTTAAATACAGGAAATATGAGGAACAGATGAACTCGGCCAAACAGGCTAGAATAGCAGTCAATTCTACAGAATGGAGACATAGGGCAATGACAAATTGCAGAAGGAGACAAATGAAAACTATTCTCGGCGTAGAAAAATGGTTGTGTGATTTCTAGCAAAGATGAATAAAAGGAATTTTTTCCTATTCCAGAGCCTGTAGGATTAAACAGGTGTGTCAAGTAAAAAGTAGCCTTAGAAGCTACATTTAGAAGTATGCTTCTTAGCCCTTCCGCTGGTTTTGCATTTCCAGTTCTAATTTATTTTCCGATTATCCTTCATTCACACCCATTTATGAAAGAAAAGAAGAAATTGCAGGGTTGTTCGCTGTTCTTGTGAAACATGCAACAAGTGAGATCTGTGGAAGTCTGCATACTGCGGAGCTACTGGACTTCCACTGCCTAACTATTCCTGACTCAGTACTGTTACATTTTCACTATCTTTAAGAATCTCAGCTTAAAGGAGTTGGGTGACAGACAGTCGAGATCACCCATATGGAAATGTCTGTATCATTACTGAATGTATTCAAGTGGGCACAGTATACAATCAATCATATAGTTATTTATGTAAAGGTATGCAAGACTGATGAGATCACTTTCCTAGTCAGGGAAACACATTAACTGGAAAGTGCAGGTAGGCCCAAGATAGCTCATCAATATACAACACAGCATTAGTAGCTGATTTTGAGCTGCGAGAGGATGGAGGAATCCAACTTGCGCTCAATAACGATTTCCAAGTGTGCACTAGCCCTTCACTACCACCTCTAATGCAAACGTGTAAATTCATCCCTTTGTAGGAACGGGCCTTGTTTCACCTGCTAATGCTGAACTTCCATAGGGCTTATTGACCAGAAGATGTACAACTGTTGCAGCTGTTGAGGCTAGAAACAAGAATGACTCTCTTTTATTCTTTATAAAAGCTCTTGTAGCCCAGCCTTTCCGAACGTCTATATAAGTTCCATTGTTACAGGCGTCATCCATCATTTTCACTCTTACTTTTCTCAATATTGGCTGGTTTGGCAGAACAAGAAGGGACGGCTTCAGGAGAGCTCGAATTGAACCTAGAAGCTTCTGTAGAGAGTTATAGGAAAAAAAGAGACACCCAGCCCTTTGATGGCACTTCTCTCTGTCTCTTTCCCCTCTGTCCATCTGCATACCTCTCACTCTCTAAATCCTATAATTTATATTGTATTCACTTCCCTCTTCCCAATCTTCCTGTCTCTACTTGTTCACTCTCTCAACTCAGTTCAACCCTCTTCTTTTCTTTTAAAAAAACATCTTATCTTTTATTAAAGGACGTCCCTATTTTCACACTGCTTTTTGATATGACATTCTTTCACTTTCTATAAAAGGAAGTGAAGTCGGTATTCGTGAAATATCATTGGTATACTGTCAGTACATTAAACCTTACGTTAGCATTGCCACACTTAGGCAATGCATTTCAGCTTTAGAACGTCTGCTGTTCTCGCCGGGCATAGTGGCGTGTACCTGTTGTCCTAGCTACTTGGGAGGCTGAGGCTAGTGGATTGATTGAGCTCAGGGGCTCTGGGCTGCACTCAGTCTGTGTTGATCAGGTGTCCATGCTAAGTTGGGCATCAATATGGTGTTCTGAAGGGAGATCTAGAATTCCAGGTTGTTTAATGAGAGGTGCACAGACCAAGGCTGGAAACAGAGCAGGCAAAAGCTTCCATGTCCATCAGTAGTAGCACATCACCTGTGAGCAGTAAGTGTTGAACAGCCTGAGCAAAACAGTGAGACCTAGCCTTTTCTTTTTTACTTAAAAAGGTAGACGTTTACAAGATGGTTATAGCTTACTTTGCCTAAACCAAGGCCCTGTTTTCCTTTAAATATAGGAAATATGAGGAACAGATGAACTCGGCCAAACAGGCTAGAATAGCAGTCAATTCTACAGGATGGAGACATAGGGCAATGACAAATTGCAGAAAGAGACAAATGAAAACTATTCTCGCCGTAGAAAAATGGTTGTGTGATTTCTAGCAAAGATGAATAAAAGGAATTTTTTCCTATTCCAGAGCCTGTAGGATTAAACAGGTGTGTCAAGTAAAAAGTAGCCTTAGAAGCTACATTTAGAAATATGCTTCTTAGCCCTTCTGCTGGTTTTGCATTTCCAGTTCTAATTTATTTTCCGATTATCCTTCATTCACACCCATTTATGAAAGAAAAGAAGAAATTGCAGGGTTGTTTGCTGTTCTTGTGAAACATGAAACAAGTGAGATCTGTGGAAGTCCGCAGACTGCGGAGCTACTGGACTTCCACTGCCTAACTATTCCTGACTCAGTACTGTTACATTTTCACTATCTTTAAGAATCTCAGCTTAAAGGAGTTGGGTGACAGACAGTCGAGATCACCCATATGGAAATGTCTGTATCATTACTGAATGTATTCAAGTGGGCACAGTATACAATCAATCATATAGTTATTTAAGTAAAGGTATGCAAGACTGATGAGATCACTTTCCTAGTCAGGGAAACACATTAACTGGAAAGTGCAGGTAGGCCCAAGATAGCTCATCAATATACAACACAGCATTAGTAGCTGATTTTGAGCTGCGAGAGGATGGAGGAATCCAACTTGCGCTCAATAACGATTTCCAAGTGTGCACTAGCCCTTCACTACCACCTCTAATGCAAACGGTTAAATTCATCCCTTTGTAGGAACGGGCCTTGTTTCACCTGCTAATGCTGAACTTACATAGGGCTTATTGACCAGAAGATGTACAACTGTTGCAGCTGTTGAGGCTAGAAACAAGAATGACTCTCTTTTATTCTTTATAAAAGCTCTTGTAGCCCAGCCTTTCCGAACGTCTATATAAGTTCCATTGTTACAGGCGTCATCCATCATTTTCACTCTTACTTTTCTCATTATTGGCTGGTTTGGCAGAACAAGAAGGGACGGCTTCAGGAGAGCTCGAATTGAACCTAGAAGCTTCTGTAGAGAGTTATAGGAAAAAAAGAGACACCCAGCCCTTTGATGGCACTTCTGTCTGTCTCTTTCCCCTCTGTCCATCTGCATACCTCGCACTCTCTAAATCCTATAATTTATATTGTATTCACTTCCCTCTTCCCAATCTTCCTGTCTCTACTTGTTCACTCTCTCAACTCAGTTCAACCCTCTTCTTTTCTTTTAAAAAAACATCTTATCTTTTATTAAAGGACGTCCCTATTTTCACACTGCTTTTTGATATGACATTCTTTCACTTTCTATAAAAGGAAGTGAAGTCGGTATTCGTGAAATATCATTGGTATACTGTCAGTACATTAAACCTTACGTTAGCATTGCCACACTTAGGCAATGCATTTCAGCTTTAGAACGTCTGCTCTTCTTGCCGGGCATAGTGGCGTGTGCCTGTTGTCCTAGCTACTTGAGAGGCTGAGGCTAGTGGATTGCTTGAGCTCAGGGGTTCTGGGCTGCACTCAGCTGTGTTGATCAGGTGTCCATGCTAAGTTGGGCATCAATATGGTGTTCTGGAGGGAGCTCTAGAATTCCAGGTTGTTTAATGAGAGGTGCACTGACCAAGGCTGGAAACAGAGCAGGCCAAAGCTTCCGTGTCCATCAGTAGTTGGACAGCACCTGTGAGCAGTAGGTGTTGAACAGCCTGAGCAAAACAGTAAGACCTAGCCTTTCCTTTTTTACTTAAAAAGGTAGACGTTTACCAGATGGTTATAGCTTACTTTGCTTAAACCAAGACTCTGTTTTCCTTTAAATACAGGAAATATGAGGAACAGATGAACTCGGCCAAACAGGCTAGAATAGCAGTCAATTCTACAGGATGGAGACATAGGGCACTGACAAATTGCAGAAGGAGACAAATGAAAACTATTCTCGCCGTAGAAAAATGGTTGTGTGATTTCTAGCAAACATGAATAAAAGGAATTTTTTCCTATTCCAGAGCCTGTAGGATTAAACAGGTGTGTCAAGTAAAAAGTAGCCTTAGAAGCTACATTTAGAAATATGCTTCTTAGCCCTTCTGCTGGTTTTGCATTTCCAGTTCTAATTTATTTTCAGATTATCCTTCATTCACACCCATTTATGAAAGAAAAGAAGAAATTGCAGGGTTGTTCGCTGTTCTTGTGAAACATGCAACAAGTGAGATCTGTGTAAGTCCGCAGACTGCGGAGCTACTGGACTTCCACTGCCTAACTATTCCTGACTCAGTACTGTTACATTTTCACTATCTTTAAAAATCTCAGCTTAAAGGAGTTGGGTGACAGACAGTCGAGATCACCCATAGGGAAATGTCTATATCATTACTGAATGTAATCAATTGGGCACAGTATACAATCAATCATATAGTTATTTAAGTAAAGGTATGCAAGACTGATGAGATCACTTTCCTAGTCAGGGAAACACATTAACTGGAAAGTGCAGGTAGGCCCAAGATAGCTCATCAATATACAACACGGCATTAGTAGCTGATTTTGAGCTGCGAGAGGATGGAGGAATCCAACTTGCGCTCAATAACGATTTCCAAGTGTGCACTAGCCCTTCACTACCACCTCTAATGCAAACGTGTAAATTCATCCCTTTGTAGGAACGGGCCTTGTTTCACCTGCTAATGCTGAACTTACATAGGGCTTATTAACCAGAAGATGTACAACTGTTGCAGCTGTTGAGGCTAGAAACAAGAATGACTCTCTTTTATTCTTTATAAAAGCTCTTGTAGCCCAGCCTTTCCGAACGTCTATATAAGTTCCATTGTTACAGGCGTCATCCATCGTTTTCACTCTTACTTTTCTCAATATTGGCTGGTTTGGCAGAACAAGAAGGGACGGCTTCAGGAGAGCTCGAATTGAACCTAGAAGCTTCTGTAGAGAGTTATAGGAAAAAAAGAGACACCCAGCCCTTTGATGGCACTTCTGTCTGTCTCTTTCCCCTCTGTCCATCTGCATACCTCGCACTCTCTAAATCCTATAATTTATATTGTATTCACTTCCCTCTTCCCAATCTTCCTGTCTCTACTTGTTCACTCTCTCAACTCAGTTCAACCCTCTTATTTTGTTTAAAAAAAAATCTTATCTTTTATTAAAGGACGTCCCTATTTTCACACTGCTTTTTGATATGACATTCTTTCACTTTCTATAAAAGGAAGTGAAGTCGGTATTCATGAAGTATCATTGGTATACTGTCAGTACATTAAACCTTACGTTAGCAATGCCACACTTAGGCAATGCATTTCACCTTTAGAACGTCTGCTGTACTTTCTGGGCATAGTGGCGTGTGCCTGTTGTCCTAGCTACTTGGGAGGCTGAGGCTAGTGGATTGATTGAGCTCAGGGGTTCTGGGCTGCACTCAGTCTGTGTTGATCAGGTGTCCATGCTAAGTTGGGCATCAATATGGTGTTCTGGAGGGAGATCTAGAATTCCAGGTTGTTTAATGAGAGGTGCACAGACCAAGGCTGGAAACAGAGCAGGCCAAAGCTTCCATGTCCATCAGTAGTAGGACAGCACCTGTGAGCAGTAGGTGTTGAACAGCTTGAGCAAAACAGTGAGACCTAGCCTTTTCTTTTTTACTTAAAAAGGTAGACGTTTACAAGATGGTTATAGCTTACTTTGCCTAAACCAAGACCCTGTTTTCCTTTAAATACAGGAAATATGAGGAACAGATGAGCTCGGCCAAACAGGCTAGAATAGCAGTCAATTCTACAGAATGGAGACATAGGGCAATGACAAATTGCAGAAGGAGACAAATGAAAACTATTCTCGGCGTAGAAAAATGGTTGTGTGATTTCTAGCAAAGATGAATAAAAGGATTTTTTTCCTATTCCAGAGCCTGTAGGATTAAACAGGTGTGTCAAGTAAAAAGTAGCCTTAGAAGCTACATTTAGAAATATGCTTCTTAGCCCTTCTGCTGGTTTTGCATTTCCAGTTCTAATTTATTTTCAGATTATCCTTCATTCACACCCATTTATGAAAGAAAAGAAGAAATTGCAGGGTTGTTCGCTGTTCTTGTGAAACATGCAACAAGTGAGATCTGTGTAAGTCCGCAGACTGCGGAGCTACTGGACTTCCACTGCCTAACTATTCCTGACTCAGTACTGTTAAATTTTCACTATCTTTAAGAATCTCAGCTTAAAGGAGTTGGGTGACAGACAGTCGAGATCACCCATATGGAAATGTCTGTATCATTACTGAATGTATTCAATTGGGCACAGTATACAATCAATCATATAGTTATTTAAGTAAAGGTATGCAAGACTGATGAGATCACTTTCCTAGTCAGGGAAACACATTAACTGGAAAGTGCAGGTAGACCCAAGATAGCTCATCAATATACAACACGGCATTAGTAGCTGATTTTGAGCTGCGAGAGGATGGAGGAATCCAACTTGTGCTCAATAACGATTTCCAAGTGTGCACTAGCCCTTCACTACCACCTCTAATGCAAACGTGTAAATTCATCCCTTTGTAGGAACGGGCCTTGTTTCACCTGCTAATGCTGAACTTCCATAGGGCTTATTGACCAGAAGATGTACAACTGTTGCAGCTGTTGAGGCTAGAAACAAGAATGACTCTCTTTTATTCTTTATAAAAGCTCTTGTAGCCCAGCCTTTCCGAACGTCTATATAAGTTCCATTGTTACAGGCGTCATCCATCATTTTCACTCTTACTTTTCTCAATATTGGCTGGTTTGGCAGAACAAGAAGGGACGGCTTCAGGAGAGCTCGAATTGAACCTAGAAGCTTCTGTAGAGAGTTATAGGAAAAAAAGAGACACCCAGCCCTTTGATGGCACTTCTGTCTGTCTCTTTCCCCTCTGTCCATCTGCATACCTCACACTCTCTAAATCCTATAATTTATATTGTATTCACTTCCCTCTTCCCAATCTTCCTGTCTCTACTTGTTCACTCTCTCAACTCAGTTCAACCCTCTTCTTTTCTTTAAAAAAAACATCTTATCTTTTATTAAAGGACGTCCCTATTTTCACACTGCTTTTTGATATGACATTCTTTCACTTTCTATAAAAGGAAGTGAAGTCGGTATTCGTGAAATATCATTGGTATACTGTCAGTACATTAAACCTTACGTTAGCATTGCCACACTTAGGCAATGCATTTCAGCTTTAGAACGTCTGCTCTTCTTGCCGGGCATAGTGGCGTGTGCCTGTTGTCCTAGCTACTTGAAAGGCTGAGGCTAGTGGATTGCTTGAGCTCAGGGGTTCTGGGCTGCACTCAGCTGTGTTGATCAGGTGTCCATGCTAAGTTGGGCATCAATATGGTGTTCTGGAGGGAGCTCTAGAATTCCAGGTTGTTTAATGAGAGGTGCACCGAACAAGGCTGGAAACAGAGCAGACCAAAGCTTCCGTGTCCATCAGTAGTTGGACAGCACCTGTGAGCAGTAGGTGTTGAGCAGCCTGAGCAAAACAGTGAGACCTAGCCTTTCCTTTTTGACTTAAAAAGGTAGACGTTTACAAGATGGTTATAGCTTACTTTGCCTAAACCAAGACTCTGTTTTCCTTTAAATACAGGAAATATGAGGAACAGATGAACTCGGCCAAACAGGCTAGAATAGCAGTCAATTCTACAGGATGGAGACATAGGGCAATGACAAATTGCAGAAGGAGACAAATGAAAACTATTCTCGCCGTAGAAAAATGGTTGTGTGATTTCTAGCAAAGATGAATAAAAGGAATTTTTTCCTATTCCAGAGCCTGTAGGATTAAACAGGTGTGTCAAGTAAAAAGTAGCCTTAGAAGCTACATTTAGAAATATGCTTCTTAGCTCTTCTGCTGGTTTTGCATTTCCAGTTCTAATTTATTTTCAGATTATCCTTCATTCACACCCATTTATGAAAGAAAAGAAGAAATTGCAGGGTTGTTCGCTGTTCTTGTGAAACATGCAACAAGTGAGATCTGTGTAAGTCTGCAGACTGCGGAGCTACTGGACTTCCACTGCTTAACTATTCCTGACTCAGTACTGTTACATTTTCACTATCTTTAAGAATCTCAGCTTAAAGGAGTTGGGTGACAGACAGTCGAGATCACCCATATGGAAATGTCTGTATCATTACTGAATGTATTCAAGTGGGCACAGTATACAATCAATCATATAGTTATTTAAGTAAAGGTATGCAAAACTGATGAGATCACTTTCCTAGTCAGGGAAACACATTAACTGGAAAGTGCAGGTAGGCCCAAGATAGCTCATCAATATACAACACAGCATTAGTAGCTGATTTTGAGCTGCGAGAGGATGGAGGAATCCAACTTGCGCTCAATAACGATTTCCAAGTGTGCACTAGCCCTTCACTACCACCTCTAATGCAAACGTGTAAATTCATCCCTTTGTAGGAACGGGCCTTGTTTCACCTGCTAATGCTGAACTTACATAGGGCTTATTGACCAGAAGATGTACAACTGTTGCAGCTGTTGAGGCTAGAAACAAGAATGACTCTCTTTTATTCTTTATAAAAGCTCTTGTAGCCCAGCCTTTCCGAACGTCTATATAAGTTCCATTGTTACAGGCGTCATCCATCATTTTCACTCTTACTTTTCTCAATATTGGCTGGTTTGGCAGAACAAGAAGGGACGGCTTCAGGAGAGCTCGAATTGAACCTAGAAGCTTCTGTAGAGAGTTACAGGAAAAAAAGAGACACCCAGCCCTTTGATGGCACTTCTCTCTGTCTCTTTCCCCTCTGTCCATCTGCATACCTCTCACTCTCTAAATCCTATAATTTATATTGTATTCACTTCCCTCTTCCCAATCTTCCTGTCTCTACTTGTTCACTCTCTCAACTCAGTTCAACCCTCTTCTTTTCTTTAAAAAAAACATCTTATCTTTTATTAAAGGACGTCCCTATTTTCACACTGCTTTTTGATATGACATTCTTTCACTTTCTATAAAAGGAAGTGAAGTCGGTATTCGTGAAATATCATTGGTATACTGTCAGTACATTAAACCTTACGTTAGCATTGCCACACTTAGGCAATGCATTTCAGCTTTAGAACGTGTGCTGTTCTAGCCGGGCATAGTGGCGTGTGCCTGTTGTCCTAGCTACTTGGGAGGCTGAGGCTAGTGGATTGATTGAGCTCAGGGGTTCTGGGCTGCACTCAGCTGTGTTGATCAGGTGTCCATGCTAAGTTAGGCATCAATATGGTGTTCTGGAGTGAGCTCTAGCATTCCAGGTTGTTTAATGGGAGGTGCACCGACCAAGGCTGGAAACAGAGCAAGCCGAAGCTTCCGTGTCCATCCGTAGTTGGACAGCCCCTGTGAGCAGGAGGTGTTGAACAGCCTGAGCAAAACAGTGAGACCTAGCCTTTTCTTTTTTACTTAAAAAGGTAGACGTTTACAAGATGGTTATAGCTTACTTTGCCTAAACCAAGACCCTGTTTTCCTTTAAATACAGGAAATATGAGGAACAGATGAACTCGGCCAAACAGGCTAGAATAGCAGTCAATTCTACAGAATGGAGACATAGGGCAATGACAAATTGCAGAAGGAGACAAATGAAAACTATTCTCTGCGTAGAAAAATGGTTGTGTGATTTCTAGCAAAGATGAATAAAAGGCATTTTTCCTATTCCAGAGCCCGTAGGATTAAACAGGTGTGTCAAGTAAAAAGTAGCATTAGAAGCTAAATTTAGAAATATGCTTCTTAGCCCTTCTGCTGGTTTTGCACTTCCAGTTCTAATTTATTTTCTGATTAGCCTTCATTCACACCCATTTATGAAAGAAAAGAAGAAATTGCAGGGTTGTTCGCTGTTCTTGTGAAACATGCAACAAGTGAGATCTGTGTAAGTCCGCAGACTGCGGAGCTACTGGACTTCCACTGCCTAACTATTCCTGACTCAGTACTGTTAAATTTTCACTATCTTTAAGAATCTCAGCTTAAAGGAGTTGGGTGACAGACAGTCGAGATCACCCATATGGAAATGTCTGTATCATTACTGAATGTATTCAATTGGGCACAGTATACAATCAATCATATAGTTATTTAAGTAAAGGTATGCAAGACTGATGAGATCACTTTCCTAGTCAGGGAAACACATTAACTGGAAAGTGCAGGTAGACCCAAGATAGCTCATCAATATACAACACGGCATTAGTAGCTGATTTTGAGCTGCGAGAGGATGGAGGAATCCAACTTGTGCTCAATAACGATTTCCAAGTGTGCACTAGCCCTTCACTACCACCTCTAATGCAAACGTGTAAATTCATCCCTTTGTAGGAACGGGCCTTGTTTCACCTGCTAATGCTGAACTTCCATAGGGCTTATTGACCAGAAGATGTACAACTGTTGCAGCTGTTGAGGCTAGAAACAAGAATGACTCTCTTTTATTCTTTATAAAAGCTCTTGTAGCCCAGCCTTTCCGAACGTCTATATAAGTTCCATTGTTACAGGCGTCATCCATCATTTTCACTCTTACTTTTCTCAATATTGGCTGGTTTGGCAGAACAAGAAGGGACGGCTTCAGGAGAGCTCGAATTGAACCTAGAAGCTTCTGTAGAGAGTTATAGGAAAAAAAGAGACACCCAGCCCTTTGATGGCACTTCTGTCTGTCTCTTTCCCCTCTGTCCATCTGCATACCTCACACTCTCTAAATCCTATAATTTATATTGTATTCACTTCCCTCTTCCCAATCTTCCTGACTCTACTTGTTCACTCTCTCAACTCAGTTCAACCCTCTTCTTTTCTTTAAAAAAAACATCTTATCTTTTATTAAAGGACGTCCCTATTTTCACACTGCTTTTTGATATGACATTCTTTCACTTTCTATAAAAGGAAGTGAAGTCGGTATTCGTGAAATATCATTGGTATACTGTCAGTACATTAAACCTTACGTTAGCATTGCCACACTTAGGCAATGCATTTCAGCTTTAGAACGTCTGCTCTTCTTGCCGGGCATAGTGGCGTGTGCCTGTTGTCCTAGCTACTTGAAAGGCTGAGGCTAGTGGATTGCTTGAGCTCAGGGGTTCTGGGCTGCACTCAGCTGTGTTGATCAGGTGTCCATGCTAAGTTGGGCATCAATATGGTGTTCTGGAGGGAGCTCTAGAATTCCAGGTTGTTTAATGAGAGGTGCACCGAACAAGGCTGGAAACAGAGCAGACCAAAGCTTCCGTGTCCATCAGTAGTTGGACAGCACCTGTGAGCAGTAGGTGTTGAGCAGCCTGAGCAAAACAGTGAGACCTAGCCTTTCCTTTTTGACTTAAAAAGGTAGACGTTTACAAGATGGTTATAGCTTACTTTGCCTAAACCAAGACTCTGTTTTCCTTTAAATACAGGAAATATGAGGAACAGATGAACTCGGCCAAACAGGCTAGAATAGCAGTCAATTCTACAGGATGGAGACATAGGGCAATGACAAATTGCAGAAGGAGACAAATGAAAACTATTCTCGCCGTAGAAAAATGGTTGTGTGATTTCTAGCAAAGATGAATAAAAGGAATTTTTTCCTATTCCAGAGCCTGTAGGATTAAACAGGTGTGTCAAGTAAAAAGTAGCCTTAGAAGCTACATTTAGAAATATGCTTCTTAGCTCTTCTGCTGGTTTTGCATTTCCAGTTCTAATTTATTTTCAGATTATCCTTCATTCACACCCATTTATGAAAGAAAAGAAGAAATTGCAGGGTTGTTCGCTGTTCTTGTGAAACATGCAACAAGTGAGATCTGTGTAAGTCTGCAGACTGCGGAGCTACTGGACTTCCACTGCCTAACTATTCCTGACTCAGTACTGTTACATTTTCACTATCTTTAAGAATCTCAGCTTAAAGGAGTTGGGTGACAGACAGTCGAGATCATCCATATGGAAATGTCTGTATCATTACTGAATGTATTCAAGTGGGCACAGTATACAATCAATCATATAGTTATTTAAGTAAAGGTATGCAAAACTGATGAGATCACTTTCCTAGTCAGGGAAACACATTAACTGGAAAGTGCAGGTAGGCCCAAGATAGCTCATCAATATACAACACAGCATTAGTAGCTGATTTTGAGCTGCGAGAGGATGGAGGAATCCAACTTGCGCTCAATAACGATTTCCAAGTGTGCACTAGCCCTTCACTACCACCTCTAATGCAAACGTGTAAATTCATCCCTTTGTAGGAACGGGCCTTGTTTCACCTGCTAATGCTGAACTTACATAGGGCTTATTGACCAGAAGATGTACAACTGTTGCAGCTGTTGAGGCTAGAAACAAGAATGACTCTCTTTTATTCTTTATAAAAGCTCTTGTAGCCCAGCCTTTCCGAACGTCTATATAAGTTCCATTGTTACAGGCGTCATCCATCATTTTCACTCTTACTTTTCTCAATATTGGCTGGTTTGGCAGAACAAGAAGGGACGGCTTCAGGAGAGCTCGAATTGAACCTAGAAGCTTCTGTAGAGAGTTACAGGAAAAAAAGAGACACCCAGCCCTTTGATGGCACTTCTCTCTGTCTCTTTCCCCTCTGTCCATCTGCATACCTCTCACTCTCTAAATCCTATAATTTATATTGTATTCACTTCCCTCTTCCCAATCTTCCTGTCTCTACTTGTTCACTCTCTCAACTCAGTTCAACCCTCTTCTTTTCTTTAAAAAAAACATCTTATCTTTTATTAAAGGACGTCCCTATTTTCACACTGCTTTTTGATATGACATTCTTTCACTTTCTATAAAAGGAAGTGAAGTCGGTATTCGTGAAATATCATTGGTATACTGTCAGTACATTAAACCTTACGTTAGCATTGCCACACTTAGGCAATGCATTTCAGCTTTAGAACGTCTGCTGTTCTCGCCGGGCATAGTGGCGTGTACCTGTTGTCCTAGCTACTTGGGAGGCTGAGGCTAGTGGATTGATTGAGCTCAGGGGTTCTGGGCTGCACTCAGTCTGTGTTGATCAGGTGTCCATGCTAAGTTGGGCATCAATATGGTGTTCTGGAGGGAGATCTAGAATTCCAGGTTGTTTAATGAGAGGTGCACAGACCAAGGCTGGAAACAGAGCAGGCAAAAGCTTCCATGTCCATCAGTAGTAGCACATCACCTGTGAGCAGTAAGTGTTGAACAGCCTGAGCAAAACAGTGAGACCTAGCCTTTTCTTTTTTACTTAAAAAGGTAGACGTTTACAAGATGGTTATAGCTTACTTTGCCTAAACCAAGGCCCTGTTTTCCTTTAAATATAGGAAATATGAGGAACAGATGAACTCGGCCAAACGGGCTAGAATAGCAGTCAATTCTACAGGATGGAGACATAGGGCAATGACAAATTGCAGAAGGAGACAAATGAAAACTATTCTCGCCGTAGAAAAATGGTTGTGTGATTTCTAGCAAAGATGAATAAAAGGATTTTTTTCCTATTCCAGAGCCTGTAGGATTAAACAGGTGTGTCAAGTAAAAAGTAGCCTTAGAAGCTACATTTAGAAATATGCTTCTTAGCCCTTCTGCTGGTTTTGCATTTCCAGTTCTAATTTATTTTCAGATTATCCTTCATTCACACCCATTTATGAAAGAAAAGAAGAAATTGCAGGGTTGTTCGCTGTTCTTGTGAAACATGCAACAAGTGAGATCTGTGTAAGTCCGCAGACTGCGGAGCTACTGGACTTCCACTGCCTAACTATTCCTGACTCAGTACTGTTACATTTTCACTATCTTTAAGAATCTCAGCTTAAAGGAGTTGGGTGACTGACAGTCGAGATCACCCATATGGAAATGTCTGTATCATTACTGAATGTATTCAATTGGGCACAGTATACAATCAATCATATAGTTATTTAAGTAAAGGTATGCAAGACTGATGAGATCACTTTCCTAGTCAGGGAAACACATTAACTGGAAAGTGCAGGTAGGCCCAAGATAGCTCATCAATATACAACACGGCATTAGTAGCTGATTTTGAGCTGCGAGAGGATGGAGGAATCCAACTTGCGCTTAATAACGATTTCCAAGTGTGCACTAGCCCTTCACTACCACCTCTAATGCAAACGTGTAAATTCATCCCTTTGTAGGAACGGGCCTTGTTTCACCTGCTAATGCTGAACTTACATAGGGCTTATTGACCAGAAGATGTACAACTGTTGCAGCTGTTGAGGCTAGAAACAAGAATGACTCTCTTTTATTCTTTATAAAAGCTCTTGTAGCCCAGCCTTTCCGAACGTCTATATAATTTCCATTGTTACAGGCGTCATCCATCATTTTCACTCTTACTTTTCTCAATATTGGCTGGTTTGGCAGAACAAGAAGGGACGGCTTCAGGAGAGCTCGAATTGAACCTAGAAGCTTCTGTAGAGAGTTACAGGAAAAAAAGAGACACCCAGCCCTTTGATGGCACTTCTCTCTGTCTCTTTCCCCTCTGTCCATCTGCATACCTCTCACTCTCTAAATCCTATAATTTATATTGTATTCACTTCCCTCTTCCCAATCTTCCTGTCTCTACTTGTTCACTCTCTCAACTCAGTTCAACCCTCTTCTTTTCTTTAAAAAAACATCTTATCTTTTATTAAAGGACGTCCCTATTTTCACACTGCTTTTTGATATGACATTCTTTCACTTTCTATAAAAGGAAGTGAAGTCGGTATTCGTGAAATATCATTGGTATACTGTCAGTACATTAAACCTTACGTTAGCATTGCCACACTTAGGCAATGCATTTCAGCTTTAGAACGTCTGCTGTTCTTGCCGGGCATAGTGGCGTGTACCTGTTGTCCTAGCTACTTGGGAGGCTGAGGCTAGTGGATTGCCAGAGCTCAGGGGTTCTGGGCTGCACTCAGCTGTGTTGATCAGGTGTCCATGCTAAGTTGGGCATCACTATGGTGTTCTAGAGGGAGCTCTAGAATTCCATGTTGTTTAATGAGAGGTGCACCGACCAAGGCTGGAAACAGAGCAGGCCAAAGCTTCCATGTCCATCAGTAGTTGGACAGCACCTGTGAGCATTAGGTGTTGAACAGCCTGAGCAAAACAGTGAGACCTAGCCTTTTCTTTTTTACTTAAAAAGGTAGACGTTTACAAGATGGTTATAGCTTACTTTGCCTAAACCAAGACCCTGTTTTCCTTTAAATACAGGAAATATGAGGAACAGATGAACTCGGCCAAACAGGCTAGAATAGCAGTCAATTCTACAGAATGGAGACATAGGGCAATGACAAATTGCAGAAGGAGACAAATGAAAACTATTCTCGGCGTAGAAAAATGGTTGTGTGATTTCTAGCAAAGATGAATAAAAGGAATTTTTTCCTATTCCAGAGCCTGTAGGATTAAACAGGTGTGTCAAGTAAAAAGTAGCCTTAGAAGCTACATTTAGAAGTATGCTTCTTAGCCCTTCCGCTGGTTTTGCATTTCCAGTTCTAATTTATTTTCCGATTATCCTTCATTCACACCCATTTATGAAAGAAAAGAAGAAATTGCAGGGTTGTTCGTTGTTCTTGTGAAACATGCAACAAGTGAGATCTGTGGAAGTCTGCATACTGCGGAGCTACTGGACTTCCACTGCCTAACTATTCCTGACTCAGTACTGTTACATTTTCACTATCTTTAAGAATCTCAGCTTAAAGGAGTTGGGTGACAGACAGTCGAGATCACCCATATGGAAATGTCTGTATCATTACTGAATGTATTCAAGTGGGCACAGTATACAATCAATCATATAGTTATTTATGTAAAGGTATGCAAGACTGATGAGATCACTTTCCTAGTCAGGGAAACACATTAACTGGAAAGTGCAGGTAGGCCCAAGATAGCTCATCAATATACAACACAGCATTAGTAGCTGATTTTGAGCTGCGAGAGGATGGAGGAATCCAACTTGCGCTCAATAACGATTTCCAAGTGTGCACTAGCCCTTCACTACCACCTCTAATGCAAACGTGTAAATTCATCCCTTTGTAGGAACGGGCCTTGTTTCACCTGCTAATGCTGAACTTCCATAGGGCTTATTGACCAGAAGATGTACAACTGTTGCAGCTGTTGAGGCTAGAAACAAGAATGACTCTCTTTTATTCTTTATAAAAGCTCTTGTAGCCCAGCCTTTCCGAACGTCTATATAAGTTCCATTGTTACAGGCGTCATCCATCATTTTCACTCTTACTTTTCTCAATATTGGCTGGTTTGGCAGAACAAGAAGGGACGGCTTCAGGAGAGCTCGAATTGAACCTAGAAGCTTCTGTAGAGAGTTATAGGAAAAAAAGAGACACCCAGCCCTTTGATGGCACTTCTCTCTGTCTCTTTCCCCTCTGTCCATCTGCATACCTCTCACTCTCTAAATCCTATAATTTATATTGTATTCACTTCCCTCTTCCCAATCTTCCTGTCTCTACTTGTTCACTCTCTCAACTCAGTTCAACCCTCTTCTTTTCTTTTAAAAAAACATCTTATCTTTTATTAAAGGACGTCCCTATTTTCACACTGCTTTTTGATATGACATTCTTTCACTTTCTATAAAAGGAAGTGAAGTCGGTATTCGTGAAATATCATTGGTATACTGTCAGTACATTAAACCTTACGTTAGCATTGCCACACTTAGGCAATGCATTTCAGCTTTAGAACGTCTGCTGTTCTCGCCGGGCATAGTGGTGTGTACCTGTTGTCCTAGCTACTTGGGAGGCTGAGGCTAGTGGATTGATTGAGCTCAGGGGCTCTGGGCTGCACTCAGTCTGTGTTGATCAGGTGTCCATGCTAAGTTGGGCATCAATATGGTGTTCTGAAGGGAGATCTAGAATTCCAGGTTGTTTAATGAGAGGTGCACAGACCAAGGCTGGAAACAGAGCAGGCAAAAGCTTCCATGTCCATCAGTAGTAGCACATCACCTGTGAGCAGTAAGTGTTGAACAGCCTGAGCAAAACAGTGAGACCTAGCCTTTTCTTTTTTACTTAAAAAGGTAGACGTTTACAAGATGGTTATAGCTTACTTTGCCTAAACCAAGGCCCTGTTTTCCTTTAAATATAGGAAATATGAGGAACAGATGAACTCGGCCAAACAGGCTAGAATAGCAGTCAATTCTACAGGATGGAGACATAGGGCAATGACAAATTGCAGAAAGAGACAAATGAAAACTATTTTCGCCGTAGAAAAATGGTTGTGTGATTTCTAGCAAAGATGAATAAAAGGAATTTTTTCCTATTCCAGAGCCTGTAGGATTAAACAGGTGTGTCAAGTAAAAAGTAGCCTTAGAAGCTACATTTAGAAATATGCTTCTTAGCCCTTCTGCTGGTTTTGCATTTCCAGTTCTAATTTATTTTCAGATTATCCTTCATTCACACCCATTTATGAAAGAAAAGAAGAAATTGCAGGGTTGTTCGCTGTTCTTGTGAAACATGCAACAAGTGAGATGTGTGTAAGTCCGCAGACTACGGAGCTACTGGACTTCCACTGCCTAACTATTCCTGACTCAGTACTGTTACATTTTCACTATCTTTAAGAATCTCAGCTTAAAGGAGTTGGGTGACTGACAGTCGAGATCACCCATATGCAAATGTCTGTATCATTACTGAATGTATTCAATTGGGCACAGTATACAATCAATCATATAGTTATTTAAGTAAAGGTATGCAAGACTGATGAGATCACTTTCCTAGTCAGGGAAACACATTAACTGGAAAGTGCAGGTAGGCCCAAGATAGCTCATCAATATACAACACAGCATTAGTAGCTGATTTTGAGCTGCGAGAGGATGGAGGAATCCAACTTGCGCTTAATAACGATTTCCAAGTGTGCACTAGCCCTTCACTACCACCTCTAATGCAAACGTGTAAATTCATCCCTTTGTAGGAACGGGCCTTGTTTCACCTGCTAATGCTGAACTTACATAGGGCTTATTGACCAGAAGATGTACAACTGTTGCAGCTGTTGAGGCTAGAAACAAGAATGACTCTCTTTTATTCTTTATAAAAGCTCTTGTAGCCCAGCCTTTCCGAACGTCTATATAATTTCCATTGTTACAGGCGTCATCCATCATTTTCACTCTTACTTTTCTCAATATTGGCTGGTTTGGCAGAACAAGAAGGGACGGCTTCAGGAGAGCTCGAATTGAACCTAGAAGCTTCTGTAGAGAGTTACAGGAAAAAAAGAGACACCCAGCCCTTTGATGGCACTTCTCTCTGTCTCTTTCCCCTCTGTCCATCTGCATACCTCTCACTCTCTAAATCCTATAATTTATATTGTATTCACTTCCCTCTTCCCAATCTTCCTGTCTCTACTTGTTCACTCTCTCAACTCAGTTCAACCCTCTTCTTTTCTTTAAAAAAACATCCTATCTATTATTAAAGGACGTCCCTATTTTCACACTGCTTTTTGATATGACATTCTTTCACTTTCTATAAAAGGAAGTGAAGTCGGAATTCGTGAAATATCATTGGTATACTGTCAGTACATTAAACCTTACGTTAGCATTGCCACACTTAGGCAATGCATTTCAGCTTTAGAACGTCTGCTCTTCTCGCCGGGCATAGTGGCGTGTGCCTGTTGTCCTAGCTACTTGAGAGGCTGAGGCTAGTGGATTGCTTGAGCTCAGGGGTTCTGGGCTGCACTCAGCTGTGTTGATCAGGTGTCCATGCTAAGTTGGGCATCAATATGGTGTTCTGGAGGGAGCTCTAGAATTCCAGGTTGTTTAATGAGAGGTGCACCGACCAAGGCTGGAAACAGAGCAGACCAAAGCTTCCATGTCCATCAGTAGTTGGACAGCACCTGTGAGCAGTAGGTGTTGAACAGCCTGAGCAAAACAGTGAGACCTAGCCTTTCCTTTTTTACTTAAAAAGGTAGACGTTTACAAGATGGTTATAGCTTACTTTGCCTAAACCAAGACTCTGTTTTCCTTTAAATACAGGAAATATGAGGAACAGATGAACTCGGCCAAACAGGCTAGAATAGCAGTCAATTCTACAGAATGGAGACATAGGGCAATGACAAATTGCAGAAGGAGACAAATGAAAACTATTCTCGGCATAGAAAAATGGTTGTGTGATTTCTAGCAAAGATGAATAAAAGGAATTTTTTCCTATTCCAGAGCCTGTAGGATTAAACAGGTGTGTCAAGTAAAAAGTAGCCTTAGAAGCTACATTTAGAAATATGCTTCTTAGCCCTTCTGCTGGTTTTGCATTTCCAGTTCTAATTTATTTTCCGATTATCCTTCATTCACACCCATTTATGAAAGAAAAGAAGAAATTGCAGGGTTGTTCGCTGTTCTTGTGAAACATGCAACAAGTGAGATCTGTGTAAGTCCGCAGACTGCGGAGCTACTGGACTTCCACTGCCTAACTATTCCTGACTCAGTACTGTTACATTTTCACTATCTTTAAGAATCTCAGCTTAATGGAGTTGGGTGACAGACAGTCGAGATCACCCATATGGAAATGTCTGTATCATTACTGAATGTATTCAAGTGGGCACAGTATACAATCAATCATATAGTTATTTATGTAAAGGTATGCAAGACTGATGAGATCACTTTCCTAGTCAGGGAAACACATTAACTGGAAAGTGCAGGTAGGCCCAAGATAGCTCATCAACATACAACACAGCATTAGTAGCTGATTTTGAGCTGCGAGAGGATGAAGGAATCCAACTTGCGCTCAATAACGATTTCCAAGTGTGCACTAGCCCTTCACTACCACCTCTAATGCAAACGTGTAAATTCATCCCTTTGTAGGAACGGGCCTTGTTTCACCTGCTAATGCTGAACTTCCATGGGGCTTATTGACCAGAAGATGTACAACTGTTGCAGCTGTTGAGGCTAGAAACAAGAATGACTCTCTTTTATTCTTTATAAAAGCTCTTGTAGCCCAGCCTTTCCGAACGTCTATATAAGTTCCATTGTTACAGGCGTCATCCATCATTTCCACTCTTACTTTTCTCAATATTGGCTGGTTTGGCAGAACAAGAAGGGACGGCTTCAGGAGAGCTTGAATTGAACCTAGAAGCTTCTGTAGAGAGTTATAGGAAAAAAAGAGACACCCAGCCCTTTGACGGCACTTCTCTCTGTCTGTTTCCCCTCTGTCCATCTGCATACCTCTCACTCTCTAAATCCTATAATTTATATTGTATTCACTTCCCTCTTCCCAATCTTCCTGTCTCTACTTGTTCACTCTCTCAACTCAGTTTAACCCTCTTCTTTTCTTTAAAAAAAACATCTTATCTTTTATTAAAGGACGTCCCTATTTTCACACTGCTTTTTGATATGACATTCTTTCACTTTCTATAAAAGGAAGTGAAGTCGGTATTCGTGAAATATCATTGGTATACTGTCAGTACATTAAACCTTACGTTAGTATTGCCACACTTAGGCAATGCATTTCAGCTTTAGAACGTCTGCTCTTCTCGCCGGGCATAGTGGCGTGTGCCTGTTGTCCTAGCTACTTGAGAGGCTGAGGCTAGTGGATTGCTTCAGCTCAGGCGTTCTGATCAACACTCAGCTGTGTTGATCAGGTGTCCATGCTAAGTTGGGCATCAATATGGTGTTCTGGAGGGAGCTCTAGAATTCCAGGTTGTTTAATGAGAGGTGCACTGACCAAGGCTGGAAACAGAGCAGGCCAAAGCTTCTGTGTCCATCAGTAGTTGGACAGCACCTGTGAGCAGTAGGTGTTGAACAGCCTGAGCAAAACAGTGAGACCTAGCCTTTCCTTTTTTACTTAAAAAGGTAGACGTTTACAAGATGGTTATAGCTTACTTTGCCTAAACCAAGACTCTGTTTTCCTTTAAATACAGTAAATATGAGGAACAGATGAACTCGGCCAAACAGGCTAGAATAGCAGTCAATTCTACAGAATGGAGACATAGGGCAATGACAAATTGCAGAAGGAGACAAATGAAAACTATTCTCGGCGTAGAAAAATGGTTGTGTGATTTCTAGCAAAGATGAATAAAAGGATTTTTTTCCTATTCCAGAGCCTGTAGGATTAAACAGGTGTGTCAAGTAAAAAGTAGCCTTAGAAGCTACATTTAGAAATATGCTTCTTAGCCCTTCTGCTGGTTTTGCATTTCCAGTTCTAATTTATTTTCCGATTATCCTTCATTCACACCCATTTATGAAAGAAAAGAAGAAATTGCAGGGTTGTTCGCTGTTCTTGTGAAACATGCAACAAGTGAGATCTGTGGAAGTCCGCAGACTGCGGAGCTACTGGACTTCCACTGCCTAACTATTCCTGACTCAGTACTGTTACATTTTCACTATCTTTAAGAATCTCAGCTTAAAGGAGTTGGGTGACAGACAGTCGAGATCACCCATATGGAAATGTCTGTATCATTACTGAATGTATTCAAGTGGGCACAGTATACAATCAATCATATAGTTATTTAAGTAAAGGTATGCAAGACTGATGAGATCACTTTCCTAGTCAGGGAAACACATTAACTGGAAAGTGCAGGTAGGCCCAAGATAGCTCATCAATATACAACACAGCATTAGTAGCTGATTTTGAGCTGCGAGAGGATGGAGGAATCCAACTTGCGCTCAATAACGATTTCCAAGTGTGCACTAGCCCTTCACTACCACCTCTAATGCAAACGTGTAAATTCATCCCTTTGTAGGAACGGGCCTTGTTTCACCTGCTAATGCTGAACTTCCATAGGGCTTATTGACCAGAAGATGTACAACTGTTGCAGCTGTTGAGGCTAGAAACAAGAATGACTCTCTTTTATTCTTTATAGAAGCTCTTGTAGCCCAGCCTTTCCGAACGTCTATATAAGTTTCATTGTTACAGGCGTCATCCATCATTTTCACTCTTACTTTTCTCAATATTGGCTGGTTTGGCAGAACAAGAAGGGACGGCTTCAGGAGAGCTCGAATTGAACCTAGAAGCTTCTGTAGAGAGTCATAGGAAACAAAGAGACACCCAGCCCTTTGATGGCACTTCTGTCTGTCTCTTTCCCCTCTGTCCATCTGCATACCTCGCACTCTCTAAATCCTATAATTTATATTGTATTCACTTCCCTCTTCCCAATCTTCCTGTCTCTACTTGTTCACTCTCTCAACTCAGTTCAACCCTCTTCTTTTCTTTTAAAAAAACATCTTATCTTTTATTAAAGGACGTCCCTATTTTCACACTGCTTTTTGATATGACATTCTTTCACTTTCTATAAAAGGAAGTGAAGTCGGTATTCGTGAAATATCATTGGTATACTGTCAGTACATTAAACCTTACGTTAGCATTGCCACACTTAGGCAATGCATTTCAGCTTTAGAACGTCTGCTCTTCTCGCCGGGCATAGTGGCGTGTGCCTGTTGTCCTAGCTACTTGAGAGGCTGAGGCTAGTGGATTGCTTGAGCTCAGGGATTCTGGGCTGCACTCAGCTGTGTTGATCAGGTGTCCATGCTAAGTTGGGCATCAATATGGTGTTCTGGAGGGATCTCTAGAATTCCAGGTTGTTTAATGAGAGGTGCACCGACCAAGGCTGGAAACAGAGCAGACCAAAGCTTCCGTGTCCATCAGTAGTTGGACAGCACCTGTGAGCAGTAGGTGTTGAACAGCCTTTCCTTTTTTACTTAAAAAGGTAGACGTTTACAAGATGGTTATAGCTTACTTTGCCTAAACCAAGACTCTGTTTTCCTTTAAATACAGGAAATATGAGGAACAGATGAACTCGGCCAAACAGGCTAGAATAGCAGTCAATTCTACAGGATGGAGACATAGGGCAATGACAAATTGCAGAAGGAGACAAATGAAAACTATTCTCGCCGTAGAAAAATGGTTGTGTGATTTCTAGCAAAGATGAATAAAAGGAATTTTTTCCTATTCCAGAGCCTGTAGGATTAAACAGGTGTGTCAAGTAAAAAGTAGCCTTAGAAGCTACATTTAGAAATATGCTTCTTAGCCCTTCTGCTGGTTTTGCATTTCCAGTTCTAATTTATTTTCAGATTATCCTTCATTCACACCCATTTATGAAAGAAAAGAAGAAATTGCAGGGTTGTTCGCTGTTCTTGTGAAACATGCAACAAGTGAGATCTGTGTAAGTCCGCAGACTGCGGAGCTACTGGACTTCCACTGCCTAACTATTCCTGACTCAGTACTGTTACATTTTCACTATCTTTAAGAATCTCAGCTTAAAGGAGTTGGGTGACTGACAGTCGAGATCACCCATATGGAAATGTCTGTATCATTACTGAATGTATTCAATTGGGCACAGTATACAATCAATCATATAGCTATTTAAGTAAAGGTATGCAAGACTGATGAGATCACTTTCCTAGTCAGGGAAACACATTAACTGGAAAGTGCAGGTAGGCCCAAGATAGCTCATCAATATACAACACGGCATTAGTAGCTGATTTTGAGCTGCGAGAGGATGGAGGAATCCAACTTGCGCCCAATAACGATTTCCAAGTGTGCACTAGCCCTTCACTACCACCTCTAATGCAAACGTGTAAATTCATCCCTTTGTAGGAACGGGCCTTGTTTCACCTGCTAATGCTGAACTTACATAGGGCTTATTGACCAGAAGATGTACAACTGTTGCAGCTGTTGAGGCTAGAAACAAGAATGACTCTCTTTTATTCTTTATAAAAGCTCTTGTAGCCCAGCCTTTCTGAACGTCTATATAAGTTCCATTGTTACAGGCGTCATCCATCATTTTCACTCTTACTTTTCTCAATATTGGCTGGTTTGGCAGAACAAGAAGGGACGGCTTCAGGAGAGCTCGAATTGAACCTAGAAGCTTCTGTAGAGAGTTACAGGAAAAAAAGAGACACCCAGCCCTTTGATGGCACTTCTCTCTGTCTCTTTCCCCACTGTTCATCTGCATACCTCTCCCTCTCTAAATCCTATAATTTATATTGTATTCACTTCCCTCTTCCCAATCTTCCTGTCTCTACTTGTTCACTCTCTCAACTCAGTTCAACCCTCTTCTTTTCTTTAAAAAAAACATCTTATCTTTTATTAAAGGACGTCCCTATTTTCACACTGCTTTTTGATATGACATTCTTTCACTTTCTATAAAAGGAAGAGAAGTCGGTATTCGTGAAATATCATTGGTATACTGTCTGTACATTACACCTTACGTTAGCATTGCCACACTTAGGCAATGCATTTCAGCTTTAGAACGTCTGCTGTTCTCGCCGGGCATAGTGGCGTGTACCTGTTGTCCTAGCTACTTGGGAGGCTGAAGCTAGTGGATTGCTTGAGCTCAGGGGTTCTGGGCTGCACTCAGCTGTGTTGATCAGGTGTCCATGCTAAGTTGGGCATCAATATGGTGTTCTGGAGGGAGCTCTAGAATTCCAGGTTGTTTAATGAGAGGTACACCGACCAAGGCTGGAAACAGAACAGGCCAAAGCTTCCGTGTCCATCAGTAGTTGGACAGCACCTGTGAGCAGTAGGTGTTGAACAGCCTGAGCAAAACAGTGAGACCTATCCTTTTCTTTTTTACTTAAAAAGGTAGACGTTTACAAGATGGTTATAGCTTACTTTGCCTAAACCAAGACCCTGTTTTCTTTTAAATACAGGAAATATGAGGAACAGATGAACTCGGCCAAACAGGCTAGAATAGCAGTCAATTCTACAGAATGGAGACATAGGGCAATGACAAATTGCAGAAGGAGACAAATGAAAACTATTCTCGGCGTAGAAAAATGGTTGTGTGATTTCTAGCAAAGATGAATAAAAGGAATTTTTTCCTATTCCAGAGCCTGTAGGATTAAACAGGTGTGTCAAGTAAAAAGTAGCCTTAGAAGCTACATTTAGAAATATGCTTCTTAGCCCTTCTGCTGGTTTTGCATTTCCAGTTCTAATTTATTTTCCGATTATCCTTCATTCACACCCATTTATGAAAGAAAAGAAGAAATTGCAGGGTTGTTCGCTGTTCTTGTGAAACATGCAACAAGTGAGATCTGTGGAAGTCCGCATACTGCGGAGCTACTGGACTTCCACTGCCTAACTATTCCTGACTCAGTACTGTTACATTTTCACTATCTTTAAGAATCTCAGCTTAAAGGAGTTGGGTGACAGACAGTCGAGATCACCCATATGGAAATGTCTGTATCATTACTGAATGTATTCAAGTGGGCACAGTATACAATCAATCATATAGTTATTTAAGTAAAGGTATGCAAGACTGATGAGATCACTTTCCTAGTCAGGGAAACACATTAACTGGAAAGTGCAGGTAGGCCCAAGATAGCTCATCAATCTACAACACAGCATTAGTAGCTGATTTTGAGCTGCGAGAGGATGGAGGAATCCAACTTGCGCTCAATAACGATTTCCAAGTGTGCACTAGCCCTTCACTACTACCTCTAATGCAAACGTGTAAATTCATCCCTTTGTAGGAACGGGCCTTGTTTCACCTGCTAATGCTGAACTTACATAGGGCTTATTGACCAGAAGATGTACAACTGTTGCAGCTGTTGAGGCTAGAAACAAGAATGACTCTCTTTTATTCTTTATAAAAGCTCTTGTAGCCCAGCCTTTCCGAACGGCTATATAAGTTCCATTGTTACAGGCGTCATCCATCATTTTCACTCTTACTTTTCTCAATATTGGCTGGTTTGGCAGAACAAGAAGGGACGGCTTCAGGAGAGCTCGAATTGAACCTAGAAGCTTCTGTAGAGAGTTATAGGAAAAAAAGAGACACCCAGCCCTTTGATGGCACTTCTGTCTGTCTCTTTCCCCTCTGTCCATCTGCATACCTCGCACTCTCTAAATCCTATAATTTATATTGTATTCACTTCCCTCTTCCCAATCTTCCTGTCTCTACTTGTTCACTATCTCAACTCAGTTCAACCCTCTTCTTTTCTTTTAAAAAAACATCTTATCTTTTATTAAAGGACGTCCCTATTTTCACACTGCTTTTTGATATGACATTCTTTCACTTTCTATAAAAGGAAGTGAAGTCGGTATTCGTGAAATATCATTGGTATACTGTCAGTACATTAAACCTTACGTTAGCATTGCCACACTTAGGCAATGCATTTCAGCTTTAGAACGTCTGCTCTTCTCGCTGGGCATAGTGGCGTGTGCCTGTTGTCCTAGCTACTTGAGAGGCTGAGGCTAGTGGATTGCTTGAGCTCAGGGGTTCTGGGCTGCACTCAGCTGTGTTGATCAGGTGTCCATGCTAAGTTGGGCATCAATATGGTGTTCTAGAGGGAGCTCTAGAATTCCAGGTTGTTTAATGAGAGGTGCACTGATCAAGGCTGGAAACAGAGCAGACCAAATCTTCCGTGTCCATCAGTAGTTGGACAGCACCTGTGAGCAGTAGGTGTTGAACAGCCAGAGCAAAACAGTGAGACCTAGCCTTTCCTTTTTTACTTAAAAAGGTAGACGTTTACAAGATGGTTATAGCTTACTTTGCCTAAACCAAGTCTCTGTTTTCCTTTAAATACAGGAAATATGAGGAACAGATGAACTCGGCCAAACAGGCTAGAATAGCGGTCAATTCTACAGGATGGAGACATAGGGCAATGACAAATTGCAGAAGGAGACAAATGAAAACTATTCTCGCCGTAGAAAAATGGTTGTGTGATTTCTAGCAAAGATGAATAAAAGGATTTTTTTCCTATTCCAGAGCCTGTAGGATTAAACAGGTGTGTCAAGTAAAAAGTAGCCTTAGAAGCTACATTTAGAAATATGCTTCTTAGCCCTTCTGCTGGTTTTGCATTTCCAGTTCTAATTTATTTTCCGATTATCCTTCATTCACACCCATTTATGAAAGAAAAGAAGAAATTGCAGGGTTGTTCGCTGTTCTTGTGAAACATGCAACAAGTGAGATCTGTGGAAGTCCGCAGATTGCGGAGCTACTGGACTTCCACTGCCTAACTATTCCTGACTCAGTACTGTTACATTTTCACTATCTTTAAGAATCTCAGCTTAAAGGAGTTGGGTGACAGACAGTCGAGATCACCCATATGGAAATGTCTGTATCATTACTGAATGTATTCAAGTGGGCACAGTATACAATAAATCATATAGTTATTTAAGTAAAGGTATGCAAGACTGATGAGATCACTTTCCTAGTCAGGGAAACACATTAACTGGAAAGTGCAGGTAGGCCCAAGATAGCTCATCAATATACAACACAGCATTAGTAGCTGATTTTGAGCTGAGAGAGGATGGAGGAATCCAACTTGCGCTCAATAACGATTTCCAAGTGTGCACTAGCCCTTCACTACCACCTCTAATGCAAACGTGTAAATTCATCCCTTTGTAGGAACGGGCCTTGTTTCACCTGCTAATGCTGAACTTACATAGGGCTTATTGACCAGAAGATGTACAACTGTTGCAGCTGTTGAGGCTAGAAACAAGAATGACTCTCTTTTATTCTTTATAAAAGCTCTTGTAGCCCAGCCTTTCCGAACGTCTATATAAGTTCCATTGTTACAGGCGTCATCCATCATTTTCACTCTTACTTTTCTCAATATTGGCTGGTTTGGCAGAACAAGAAGGGACGGCTTCAGGAGAGCTCGAATTGAACCTAGAAGCTTCTGTAGAGAGTTACAGGAAAAAAAGAGACGCCCAGCCCTTTGATGGCACTTCTCTCTGTCTCTTTCCCCTCTGTCCATCTGCATACCTCTCACTCTCTAAATCCTATAATTTATATTGTATTCACTTCCCTCTTCCCAATCTTCCTGTCTCTACTTGTTCACTCTCTCAACTCAGTTCAACCCTCTTCTTTTCTTTAAAAAAAACATCTTATCTTTTATTAAAGGACGTCCCTATTTTCACACTGCTTTTTGATATGACATTCTTTCACTTTCTATAAAAGGAAGTGAAGTCGGTATTCGTGAAATATCATTGGTATACTGTCAGTACATTAAACCTTACGTTAGCATTGCCACACTTAGGCAATGCATTTCAGCTTTAGAACGTCTGCTGTTCACGCCGGGCATAGTGGCGTGTACCTGTTGTCCTAGCTACTTGGGAGGCTGAGGCTAGTGGATTGCTTGAGCTCAGGGGTTCTGGGCTGCACTCAGCTGTGTTGATCAGGAGTCCATGCTAAGTTGGGCATCAATATGGTGTTCTGGAGGGAGCTCTAGAATTCCAGGTTGTTTAATGAGAGGTGCACCGACCAAGGCTGGAAACAGAGCAGGCCAAAGCTTCCGTGTCCATCAGTAGTTGGACAGCACCTGTGAGCAGTAGGTGTTGAACAGCCTGAGCAAAACAGTGAGACCTAGCCTTTTCTTTTTTACTTAAAAAGGTAGACGTTTACAAGATGGTTATAGCTTACTTTGCCTAAACCAAGACTCTGTTTTCCTTTAAATACAGGAAATATGAGGAACAGATGAACTCGGCCAAACAGGCTAGAATGAATAGCAGTCAATTCTACAGAATGGAGACATAGGGCAATGACAAATTGCAGAAGGAGACAAATGAAAACTATTCTCGGCGTAGAAAAATGGTTGTGTGATTTCTAGCAAAGATGAATAAAAGGAATTTTTTCCTATTCCAGAGCCTGTAGGAATAAACAGGTGTGTCAAGTAAAAAGTAGCCTTAGAAGCTACATTTAGAAATATGCTTCTTAGCCCTTCTGCTGGTTTTGCATTTCCAGTTCTAATTTATTTTCCGATTATCCTTCATTCACACCCATTTATGAAAGAAAAGAAGAAATTGCAGGGTTGTTCGCTGTTCTTGTGAAACATGCAACAAGTGAGATCTGTGGAAGTCCGCAGACTGCGGAGCTACTGGACTTCCACTGCCTAACTATTCCTGACTCAGTACTGTTACATTTTCACTATCTTTAAGAATCTCAGCTTAAAGGAGTTGGGTGACAGACAGTCGAGATCACCCATATGGAAATGTCTGTATCATTACTGAATGTATTCAAGTGGGCACAGTATACAATAAATCATATAGTTATTTAAGTAAAGGTATGCAAGACTGATGAGATCACTTTCTTAGTCAGGGAAACACATTAACTGGAAAGTGCAGGTAGGCCCAAGATAGCTCATCAATATACAACACAGCATTAGTAGCTGATTTTGAGCTGCGAGAGGATGGAGGAATCCAACTTGCGCTCAATAACGATTTCCAAGTGTGCACTAGCCCTTCACTACCACCTCTAATGCAAACGTGTAAATTCATCCCTTTGTAGTAACGGGCCTTGTTTCACCTGCTAATGCTGAACTTCCATAGGGCTTATTGACCAGAAGATGTACAACTGTTGCAGCTGTTGAGGCTAGAAACAAGAATGACTCTCTTTTATTCTTTATAAAAGCTCTTGTAGCCCAGCCTTTCCGAACGGCTATATAAGTTCCATTGTTACAGGCGTCATCCATCATTTTCACTCTTACTTTTCTCAATATTGGCTGGTTTGGCAGAACAAGAAGGGACGGCTTCAGGAGAGCTCGAATTGAACCTAGAAGCTTCTGTAGAGAGTTATAGGAAAAAAAGAGACACCCAGCCCTTTGATGGCACTTCTGTCTGTCTCTTTCCCCTCTGTCCATCTGCATACCTCGCACTCTCTAAATCCTATAATTTATATTGTATTCACTTCCCTCTTCCCAATCTTCCTGTCTCTACTTGTTCACTCTCTCAACTCAGTTCAACCCTCTTCTTTTCTTTAAAAAAATCATCTTATCTTTTATTAAAGGACGTCCCTATTTTCACACTGCTTTTTGATATGACATTCTTTCACTTTCTATAAAAGGAAGTGAAGTCGGTATTCGTGAAATATCATTGGTATACTGTCAGTACATTAAACCTTACGTTAGCATTGCCACACTTAGGCAATGCATTTCAGCTTTAGAACGTCTGCTCTTCTCGCCGGGCATAGTGGCGTGTGCCTGTTGTCCTAGCTACTTGAGAGGCTGAGGCTAGTGGATTGCTTGAGCTCAGGGGTTCTGGGCTGCACTCAGCTGTGTTGATCAGGTGTCCATGCTAAGTTGGGCATCAATATGGTGTTCTGGAGGGAGCTCTAGAATTCCAGGTTGTTTAATGAGAGGTGCACTGATCAAGGCTGGAAACAGAGCAGACCAAATCTTCCGTGTCCATCAGTAGTTGAACAGCACCTGTGAGCAGTAGGTGTTGAACAGCCAGAGCAAAACAGTGAGACCTAGCCTTTCCTTTTTTACTTAAAAAGGTAGACGTTTACAAGATGGTTATAGCTTACTTTGCCTAAACCAAGACTCTATTTTCCTTTAAATACAGGAAATATGAGGAACAGATGAACTCGGCCAAACAGGCTAGAATAGCGGTCAATTCTACAGGATGGAGACATAGGGCAATGACAAATTGCAGAAGGAGACAAATGAAAACTATTCTCGCCGTAGAAAAATGGTTGTGTGATTTCTAGCAAAGATGAATAAAAGGATTTTTTTCCTATTCCAGAGCCTGTAGGATTAAACAGGTGTGTCAAGTAAAAAGTAGCCTTAGAAGCTACATTTAGAAATATGCTTCTTAGCCCTTCTGCTGGTTTTGCATTTCCAGTTCTAATTTATTTTCAGATTATCCTTCATTCACACCCATTTATGAAAGAAAAGAAGAAATTGCAGGGTTGTTCGCTGTTCTTGTGAAACATGCAACAAGTGAGATCTGTGGAAGTCCGCAGACTGCGGAGCTACTGGACTTCCACTGCTTAACTATTCCTGACTCAGTACTGTTACATTTTCACTATCTTTAAGAATCTCAGCTTAAAGGAGTTGGGTGACTGACAGTCGAGATCACCCATATGGAAATGTCTGTATCATTACTGAATGTATTCAATTGGGCACAGTATACAATCAATCATATAGTTATTTAAGTAAAGGTATGCAAGACTGATGAGATCACTTTCCTAGTCAGGGAAACACATTAACTGGAAAGTGCAGGTAGGCCCAAGATAGCTCATCAATATACAACACGGCATTAGTAGCTGATTTTGAGCTGCGAGAGGATGGAGGAATCCAACTTGCGCTCAATAACGATTTCCAAGTGTGCACTAGCCCTTCACTACCACCTCTAATGCAAACGTGTAAATTCATCCCTTTGTAGGAACGGGCCTTGTTTCACCTGCTAATGCTGAACTTACATAGGGCTTATTGACCAGAAGATGTACAACTGTTGCAGCTGTTGAGGCTAGAAAAAAAGAATGACTCTCTTTTATTCTTTATAAAAGCTCTTGTAGCCTAGCCTTTCCGAACGTCTATATAAGTTCCATTGTTACAGGCGTCATCCATCATTTTCACTCTTACTTTTCTCAATATTGGCTGGTTTGGCAGAACAAGAAGGGACAGCTTCAGGAGAGCTCGAATTGAACCTAGAAGCTTCTGTAGAGAGTTACAGGAAAAAAAGAGACACCCAGCCCTTTGATGGCACTTCTCTCTGTCTCTTTCCCCTCTGTCCATCTGCATACCTCTCACTCTCTAAATCCTATAATTTATATTGTATTCACTTCCCTCTTCCCAATCTTCCTGTCTCTACTTGTTCACTATCTCAACTCAGTTCAACCCTCTTCTTTTCTTTTAAAAAAACATCTTATCTTTTATTAAAGGACGTCCCTATTTTCACACTGCTTTTTGATATGACATTCTTTCACTTTCTATAAAAGGAAGTGAAGTCGGTATTCGTGAAATATCATTGGTATACTGTCAGTACATTAAACCTTACGTTAGCATTGCCACACTTAGGCAATGCATTTCAGCTTTAGAACGTCTGCTCTTCTTGCCGGGCATAGTGGCGTGTGCCTGTTGTCCTAGCTACTTGAGAGGCTGAGGCTAGTGGATTGCTTGAGCTCAGGGGTTCTGGGCTGCACTCAGCTGTGTTGATCAGGAGTCCATGCTAAGTTGGGCATCAATATGGTGTTCTAGAGGGAGCTCTAGAATTCCAGGTTGTTTAATGAGAGGTGCACCGACCAAGGCTGGAAACAGAGCAGGCCAAAGCTTCCGTGTCCATCAGTAGTTGGACAGCACCTGTGAGCAGTAGGTGTTGAACAGCCTGAGCAAAACAGTGAGACCTAGCCTTTTCTTTTTTACTTAAAAAGGTAGACGTTTACAAGATGGTTATAGCTTACTTTGCCTAAACCAAGACTCTGTTTTCCTTTAAATACAGGAAATATGAGGAACAGATGAACTCGGCCAAACAGGCTAGAATGAATAGCAGTCAATTCTACAGAATGGAGACATAGGGCAATGACAAATTGCAGAAGGAGACAAATGAAAACTATTCTCGGCGTAGAAAAATGGTTGTGTGATTTCTAGCAAAGATGAATAAAAGGAATTTTTTCCTATTCCAGAGCCTGTAGGAATAAACAGGTGTGTCAAGTAAAAAGTAGCCTTAGAAGCTACATTTAGAAATATGCTTCTTAGCCCTTCTGCTGGTTTTGCATTTCCAGTTCTAATTTATTTTCCGATTATCCTTCATTCACACCCATTTATGAAAGAAAAGAAGAAATTGCAGGGTTGTTTGCTGTTCTTGTGAAACATGCAACAAGTGAGATCTGTGGAAGTCCGCAGACTGCGGAGCTACTGGACTTCCACTGCCTAACTATTCCTGACTCAGTACTGTTACATTTTCACTATCTTTAAGAATCTCAGCTTAAAGGAGTTGGGTGACAGACAGTCGAGATCACCCATATGGAAATGTCTGTATCATTACTGAATGTATTCAAGTGGGCACAGTATACAATCAATCATATAGTTATTTAAGTAAAGGTATGCAAGACTGATGAGATCACTTTCCTAGTCAGGGAAACACATTAACTGGAAAGTGCAGGTAGGCCCAAGATAGCTCATCAATATACAACACAGCATTAGTAGCTGATTTTGAGCTGCGAGAGGATGGAGGAATCCAACTTGCGCTCAATAACGATTTCCAAGTGTGCACTAGCCCTTCACTACCACCTCTAATGCAAACGTGTAAATTCATCCCTTTGTAGGAACGGGCCTTGTTTCACCTGCTAATGCTGAACTTCCATAGGGCTTATTGACCAGAAGATGTACAACTGTTGCAGCTGTTGAGGCTAGAAACAAGAATGACTCTCTTTTATTCTTTATAAAAGCTCTTGTAGCCCAGCCTTTCCAAACGTCTATATAAGTTCCATTGTTACAGGCGTCATCCATCATTTTCACTCTTACTTTTCTCAATATTGGCTGGTTTGGCAGAACAAGAAGGGACGGCTTCAGGAGAGCTCGAATTGAACCTAGAAGCTTCTGTAGAGAGTTATAGGAAAAAAAGAGACACCCAGCCCTTTGATGGCACTTCTGTCTGTCTCTTTCCCCTCTGTCCATCTGCATACCTCGCACTCTCTAAATCCTATAATTTATATTGTATTCACTTCCCTCTTCCCAATCTTCCTGTCTCTACTTGTTCACTATCTCAACTCAGTTCAACCCTCTTCTTTTCTTTTAAAAAAACATCTTATCTTTTATTAAAGGACGTCCCTATTTTCACACTGCTTTTTGATATGACATTCTTTCACTTTCTATAAAAGGAAGTGAAGTCGGTATTCGTGAAATATCATTGGTATACTGTCAGTACATTAAACCTTACGTTAGCATTGCCACACTTAGGCAATGCATTTCAGCTTTAGAACGTCTGCTCTTCTTGCCGGGCATAGTGGTGTGTGCCTGTTGTCCTAGCTACTTGAGAGGCTGAGGCTAGTGGATTGCTTGAGCTCAGGGGTTCTGGGCTGCACTCAGCTGTGTTGATCACGTGTCCATGCTAAGTTGGGCATCAATATGGTGTTCTGGAGGGAGTTCCAGGTTGTTTAATGAGAGGTGCACTGACCAAGGCTGGAAACAGAGCAGACCAAAGCTTCCGTGTCCATCAGTAGTTGGACAGCACCTGTGAGCAGTAGGTGTTGAACAGCCTGAGCAAAACAGTGAGACCTAGCCTTTCCTTTTTTACTTAAAAAGGTAGACGTTTACAAGATGGTTATAGCTTACTTTGCCTAAACCAAGACTCTGTTTTCCTTTAAATACAGGAAATATGAGGAACAGATGAACTCGGCCAAACAGGCTAGAATAGCAGTCAATTCTACAGAATGGAGACATAGGGCAATGACAAATTGCAGAAGGAGACAAATGAAAACTATTCTCGGCATAGAAAAATGGTTGTGTGATTTCTAGCAAAGATGAATAAAAGGATTTTTTTCCTATTCCAGAGCCTGTAGGATTAAACAGGTGTGTCAAGTAAAAAGTAGCCTTAGAAGCTACATTTAGAAATATGCTTCTTAGCCCTTCTGCTGGTTTTGCATTTCCAGTTCTAATTTATTTTCAGATTATCCTTCATTCACACCCATTTATGAAAGAAAAGAAGAAATTGCAGGGTTGTTCGCTGTTCTTGTGAAACATGCAACAAGTGAGATCTGTGTAAGTCCGCAGACTGCGGAGCTACTGGACTTCCACTGCCTAACTATTCCTGACTCAGTACTGTTACATTTTCACTATCTTTAAGAATCTCAGCTTAAAGGAGTTGGGTGACTGACAGTCGAGATCACCCATATGGAAATGTCTGTATCATTACTGAATGTATTCAATTGGGCACAGTATACAATCAATCATATAGTTATTTAAGTAAAGGTATGCAAGACTGATGAGATCACTTTCCTAGTCAGGGAAACACATTAACTGGAAAGTGCAGGTAGGCCCAAGATAGCTCATCAATATACAACACGGCATTAGTAGCTGCTTTTGAGCTGCGAGAGGATGGAGGAATCCAACTTGCGCTCAATAACGATTTCCAAGTGTGCACTAGCCCTTCACTACCACCTCTAATGCAAACGTGTAAATTCATCCCTTTGTAGGAACGGGCCTTGTTTCACCTGCTAATGCTGAACTTACATAGGGCTTATTGACCAGAAGATGTACAACTGTTGCAGCTGTTGAGGCTAGAAACAAGAATGACTCTCTTTTATTCTTTATAAAAGCTCTTGTATCCCAGCCTTTCCGAACGTCTATATAAGTTCCATTGTTACAGGCGTCATCCATCATTTTCACTCTTACTTTTCTCAATATTGGCTGGTTTGGCAGAACAAGAAGGGACGGCTTCAGGAGAGCTTGAATTGAACCTAGAAGCTTCTGTAGAGAGTTACAAGAAAAAAGAGACACCCAGCCCTTTGATGGCACTTCTCTCTGTCTCTTTCCCCTCTGTCCATCTGCATACCTCTCACTCTCTAAATCCTATAATTTATATTGTATTCACTTCCCTCTTCCCAATCTTCCTGTCTCTACTTGTTCACTCTCTCAACTCAGTTCAACCCTCTTCTTTTCTTTAAAAAAAACATCTTATCTTTTATTAAAGGACGTCCCTATTTTCACACTGCTTTTTGATATGACATTCTTTCACTTTCTATAAAAGGAAGTGAAGTCGGTATTCGTGAAATATCATTGGTATACTGTCAGTACATTAAACCTTACGTTAGCATTGCCACACTTAGGCAATGCATTTCAGCTTTAGAACGTCTGCTGTTCACGCCGGGCATAGTGGCGTGTACCTGTTGTCCTAGCTACTTGGGAGGCTGAGGCTAGTGGATTGCTTGAGCTCAGGGGTTCTGGGCTGCACTCAGCTGTGTTGATCAGGAGTCCATGCTAAGTTGGGCATCAATATGGTGTTCTGGAGGGAGCTCTAGAATTCCAGGTTGTTTAATGAGAGGTGCACCGACCAAGGCTGGAAACAGAGCAGGCCAAAGCTTCCGTGTCCATCAGTAGTTGGACAGCACCTGTGAGCAGTAGGTGTTGAACAGCCTGAACAAAACAGTGAGACCTAGCCTTTTCTTTTTTACTTAAAAAGGTAGACGTTTACAAGATGGTTATAGCTTACTTTGCCTAAACCAAGACTCTGTTTTCCTTTAAATACAGGAAATATGAGGAACAGATGAACTCGGCCAAACAGGCTAGAATGAATAGCAGTCAATTCTACAGAATGGAGACATAGGGCAATGACAAATTGCAGAAGGAGACAAATGAAAACTATTCTCGGCGTAGAAAAATGGTTGTGTGATTTCTAGCAAAGATGAATAAAAGGAATTTTTTCCTATTCCAGAGCCTGTAGGAATAAACAGGTGTGTCAAGTAAAAAGTAGCCTTAGAAGCTACATTTAGAAATATGCTTCTTAGCCCTTCTGCTGGTTTTGCATTTCCAGTTCTAATTTATTTTCAGATTATCCTTCATTCACACCCATTTATGAAAGAAAAGAAGAAATTGCAGGGTTGTTCGCTGTTCTTGTGAAACATGCAACAAGTGAGATCTGTGGAAGTCCGCAGACTGCGGAGCTACTGGACTTCCACTGCCTAACTATTCCTGACTCAGTACTGTTACATTTTCACTATCTTTAAGAATCTCAGCTTAAAGGAGTTGCGTGACAGACAGTCGAGATCACCCATATGGAAATGTCTGTATCATTACTGAATGTATTCAAGTGGGCACAGTATACAATCAATCATATAGTTATTTAAGTAAAGGTATGCAAGACTGATGAGATCACTTTCCTAGTCAGGGAAACACATTAACTGGAAAGTGCAGGTAGGCCCAAGATAGCTCATCAATATACAACACAGCATTAGTAGCTGATTTTGAGCTGCGAGAGGATGGAGGAATCCAACTTGCGCTCAATAACGATTTCCAAGTGTGCACTAGCCCTTCACTACCACCTCTAATGCAAACGTGTAAATTCATCCCTTTGTAGGAACGGGCCTTGTTTCACCTGCTAATGCTGAACTTACATAGGGCTTATTGACCAGAAGATGTACAACTGTTGCAGCTGTTGAGGCTAGAAACAAGAATGACTCTCTTTTATTCTTTATAAAAGCTCTTGTAGCCCAGCCTTTCCGAACGTCTATATAAGTTCCATTGTTACAGGCGTCATCCATCATTTTCACTCTTACTTTTCTCAATATTGGCTGGTTTGGCAGAACAAGAAGGGACGGCTTCAGGAGAGCTCGAATTGAACCTAGAAGCTTCTGTAGAGAGTTACAGGAAAAAAAGAGACACCCAGCCCTTTGATGGCACTTCTCTCTGTCTCTTTCCCCTCTGTCCATCTGCATACCTCTCACTCTCTAAATCCTATAATTTATATTGTATTCACTTCCCTCTTCCCAATCTTCCTGTCTCTACTTGTTCACTCTCTCAACTCAGTTCAACCCTCTTCTTTTCTTTAAAAAAAACATCTTATCTTTTATTAAAGGACGTCCCTATTTTCACACTGCTTTTTGATATGACATTCTTTCACTTTCTATAAAAGGAAGTGAAGTCGGTATTCGTAAAATATCATTGGTATACTGTCAGTACATTAAACCTTACGTTAGCATTGCCACACTTAGGCAATGCATTTCAGCTTTAGAACGTCTGCTCTTCTCGCCGGGCATAGTGGCGTGCGCCTGTTGTCCTAGCTACTTGAGAGGCTGAGGCTAGTGGATTGCTTGAGCTCAGGGGTTCTGGGCTGTGTTGATCAGGTGTCCATGCTAAGTTGGGCATCAATATGGTGTTCTGGAGGGAGCTCTGAAATTCCAGGTTGTTTAATGAGAGGTGCACCGACCAAGGCTAGAAACAGAGCAGACCAAAGCTTCCGTGTCCATCAGTAGTTGGACAGCACCTGTGAGCAGTAGGTGTTGAACAGCCTGAGCAAAACAGTGAGACCTAGCCTTTCCTTTTTTACTTAAAAAGGTAGACGTTTACAAGATGGTTATAGCTTACTTTGCCTAAACCAAGACTCTGTTTTCCTTTAAATACAGGAAATATGAGGAACAGATGAACTCGGCCAAACAGGCTAGAATAGCAGTCAATTCTACAGAATGGAGACATAGGGCAATGACAAATTGCAGAAGGAGACAAATGAAAACTATTCTCGGCATAGAAAAATGGTTGTGTGATTTCTAGCAAAGATGAATAAAAGGAATTTTTTCCTATTCCAGAGCCTGTAGGATTAAACAGGTGTGTCAAGTAAAAAGTAGCCTTAGAAGCTACATTTAGAAATATGCTTCTTAGCCCTTCTGCTGGTTTTGCATTTCCAGTTCTAATTTATTTTCCGATTATCCTTCATTCACACCCATTTATGAAAGAAAAGAAGAAATTGCAGGGTTGTTCGCTGTTCTTGTGAAACATGCAACAAGTGAGATCTGTGGAAGTCCGCATACTGCGGAGCTACTGGACTTCCACTGCCTAACTATTCCTGACTCAGTACTGTTACATTTTCACTATCTTTAAGAATCTCAGCTTAAAGGAGTTGGGTGACAGACAGTCGAGATCACCCATATGGAAATGTCTGTATCATTACTGAATGTATTCAAGTGGGCACAGTATACAATCAATCATATAGTTATTTATGTAAAGGTATGCAAGACTGATGAGATCACTTTCCTAGTCAGGGAAACACATTAACTGGAAAGTGCAGGTAGGCCCAAGATAGCTCATCAATATACAACACAGCATTAGTAGCTGATTTTGAGCTGCGAGAGGATGGAGGAATCCAACTTGCGCTCAATAACGATTTCCAAGTGTGCACTAGCCCTTCACTACCACCTCTAATGCAAACGTGTAAATTCATCCCTTTGTAGGAACGGGCCTTGTTTCACCTGCTAATGCTGAACTTACATAGGGCTTATTGACCAGAAGATGTACAACTGTTGCAGCTGTTGAGGCTAGAAACAAGAATGACTCTCTTTTATTCTTTATAAAAGCTCTTGTAGCCCAGCCTTTCCGAACGTCTATATAAGTTCCATTGTTACAGGCGTCATCCATCATTTTCACTCTTACTTTTCTCAATATTGGCTGGTTTGGCAGAACAAGAAGGGACGGCTTCAGGAGAGCTCGAATTGAACCTAGAAGGTTCTGTAGAGAGTTATAGGAAAAAAAGAGACACCCAGCCCTTTGATGGCACTTCTGTCTGTCTCTTTCCCCTCTGTCCATCTGCATACCTCGCACTCTCTAAATCCTATAATTTATATTGTATTCACTTCCCTCTTCCCAATCTTCCTGTCTCTACTTGTTCACTATCTGAATTCAGTTCAACCCTCTTCTTTTCTTTAAAAAAAACATCTTATCTTTTATTAAAGGACGTCCCTATTTTCACACTGCTTTTTGATATGACATTCTTTCACTTTCTATAAAAGGAAGTGAAGTCGGTATTCGTGAAATATCATTGGTATACTGTCAGTACATTAAACCTTATGTTAGCATTGCCACACTTAGGCAATGCATTTCAGCTTTAGAACGTCTGCTCTTCTTGCCAGGCATAGTGGCGTGTGCCTGTTGTCCTAGCTACTTGAAAGGCTGAGGCTAGTGGATTGCTTGAGCTCAGGGGTTCTGGGCTGCACTCAGCTGTGTTGATCAGGTGTCCATGCTAAGTTGGGCATCAATATGGTGTTCTGGTGGGAGTTCTAGAGTTCCAGGTTGTTTAATGAGAGGTGCACTGACCAAGGCTGGAAACAGAGCAGACCAAAGCTTCCGTGTCCATCAGTAGTTGGACAGCACCTGTGAGCAGTAGGTGTTGAACAGCCTGAGCAAAACAGTGAGACCTAGCCTTTCCTTTTTTACTTAAAAAGGTAGACGTTTACAAGATGGTTATAGCTTACTTTGCCTAAACCAAGACTCTGTTTTCCTTTAAATACAGGAAATATGAGGAACAGATGAACTCGGCCAAACAGGCTAGAATAGCAGTCAATTCTACAGGATGGAGACATAGGGCAATGACAAATTGCAGAAGGAGACAAATGAAAACTATTCTCGCCGTAGAAAAATGGTTGTGTGATTTCTAGCAAAGATGAATAAAAAGATTTTTTTCCTATTCCAGAGCCTGTAGGATTAAACAGGTGTGTCAAGTAAAAAGTAGCCTTAGAAGCTACATTTAGAAATATGCTTCTTAGCCCTTCTGCTGGTTTTGCATTTCCAGTTCTAATTTATTTTCAGATTATCCTTCATTCACACCCATTTATGAAAGAAAAGAAGAAATTGCAGGGTTGTTCGCTGTTCTTGTGAAACATGCAACAAGTGAGATCTGTGTAAGTCCGCAGACTGCGGAGCTACTGGACTTCCACTGCTTAACTATTCCTGACTCAGTACTGTTACATTTTCACTATCTTTAAGAATCTCAGCTTAAAGGAGTTGGGTGACTGACAGTCGAGATCACCCATATGGAAATGTCTGTATCATTACTGAATGTATTCAATTGGGCACAGTATACAATCAATCATATAGTTATTTAAGTAAAGGTATGCAAGACTGATGAGATCACTTTCCTAGTCAGGGAAACACATTAACTGGAAAGTGCAGGTAGGCCCAAGAAAGCTCATCAATATACAACACGGCATTAGTAGCTGATTTTGAGCTGCGAGAGGATGGAGGAATCCAACTTGCGCTCAATAACGATTTCCAAGTGTGCACTAGCCCTTCACTACCACCTCTAATGCAAACGTGTAAATTCATCCCTTTGTAGGAACGGGCCTTGTTTCACCTGCTAATGCTGAACTTACATAGGGCTTATTGACCAGAAGATGTACAACTGTTGCAGCTGTTGAGGCTAGAAACAAGAATGACTCTCTTTTATTCTTTATAAAAGCTCTTGTAGCCCAGCCTTTCCGAACGTCTATATAAGTTCCATTGTTACAGGCGTCATCCATCATTTTCACTCTTACTTTTCTCAATATTGGCTGGTTTGGCAGAACAAGAAGGGACGGCTTCAGGAGAGCTTGAATTGAACCTAGAAGCTTCTGTAGAGAGTTACAGGAAAAAAGAGACACCCAGCCCCTTGATGGCACTTCTCTCTGTCTCTTTCCCCTCTGTCCATCTGCATACCTCGCACTCTCTAAATCCTATAATTTATATTGTATTCACTTCCCTCTTCCCAATCTTCCTGTCTCTACTTGTTCACTATCTCAACTCAGTTCAACCCTCTTCTTTTCTTTTAAAAAAACATCTTATCTTTTATTAAAGGACGTCCCTATTTTCACACTGCTTTTTGATATGACATTCTTTCACTTTCTATAAAAGGAAGTGAAGTCGGTATTCGTGAAATATCATTGGTATACTGTCAGTACATTAAACCTTACGTTAGCATTGCCACACTTAGGCAATGCATTTCAGCTTTAGAACGTCTGCTCTTCTTGCCGGGCATAGTGGCGTGTGCCTGTTGTCCTAGCTACTTGAAAGGCTGAGGCTAGTGGATTGCTTGAGCTCAGGGGTTCTGGGCTGCACTCAGCTGTGTTGATCAGGTGTCCATGCTAAATTAGGCATCAATATGGTGTTCTGGAGGGAGTTCTAGAGTTCCAGGTTGTTTAATGAGAGGTGCACTGACCAAGGCTGGAAACAGAGCAGACCAAAGCTTCCGTGTCCATCAGTAGTTGGACAGCACCTGTGAGCAGTAGGTGTTGAACAGCCTGAGCAAAACAGTGAGACCTAGCCTTTCCTTTTTTACTTAAAAAGGTAGACGTTTACAAGATGGTTATAGCTTACTTTGCCTAAACCAAGACTCTGTTTTCCTTTAAATACAGGAAATATGAGGAACAGATGAACTCGGCCAAACAGGCTAGAATAGCAGTCAATTCTACAGGATGGAGACATAGGGCAATGACAAATTGCAGAAGGAGACAAATGAAAACTATTCTCGCCGTAGAAAAATGGTTGTGTGATTTCTAGCAAAGATGAATAAAAGGATTTTTTTCCTATTCCAGAGCCTGTAGGATTAAACAGGTGTGTCAAGTAAAAAGTAGCCTTAGAAGCTACATTTAGAAATATGCTTCTTAGCCCTTCTGCTGGTTTTGCATTTCCAGTTCTAATTTATTTTCAGATTATCCTTCATTCACACCCATTTATGAAAGAAAAGAAGAAATTGCAGGGTTGTTCGCTGTTCTTGTGAAACATGCAACAAGTGAGATCTGTGTAAGTCCGCAGACTGCGGAGCTACTGGACTTCCACTGCTTAACTATTCCTGACTCAGTACTGTTACATTTTCACTATCTTTAAGAATCTCAGCTTAAAGGAGTTGGGTGACTGACAGTCGAGATCACCCATATGGAAATGTCTGTATCATTACTGAATGTATTCAATTGGGCACAGTATACAATCAATCATATAGTTATTTAAGTAAAGGTATGCAAGACTGATGAGATCACTTTCCTAGTCAGGGAAACACATTAACTGGAAAGTGCAGGTAGGCCCAAGATAGCTCATCAATATACAACACGGCATTAGTAGCTGATTTTGAGCTGCGAGAGGATGGAGGAATCCAACTTGCGCTCAATAACGATTTCCAAGTGTGCACTAGCCCTTCACTACCACCTCTAATGCAAACGTGTAAATTCATCCCTTTGTAGGAACGGGCCTTGTTTCACCTGCTAATGCTGAACTTACATAGGGCTTATTGACCAGAAGATGTACAACTGTTGCAGCTGTTGAGGCTAGAAACAAGAATGACTCTCTTTTATTCTTTATAAAAGCTCTTGTATCCCAGCCTTTCCGAACGTCTATATAAGTTCCATTGTTACAGGCGTCATCCATCATTTTCACTCTTACTTTTCTCAATATTGGCTGGTTTGGCAGAACAAGAAGGGACGGCTTCAGGAGAGCTTGAATTGAACCTAGAAGCTTCTGTAGAGAGTTACAGGAAAAAAGAGACACCCAGCCCCTTGATGGCACTTCTCTCTGTCTCTTTCCCCTCTGTCCATCTGCATACCTCTCACTCTCTAAATCCTATAATTTATATTGTATTCACTTCCCTCTTCCCAATCTTCCTGTCTCTACTTGTTCACTCTCTCAACTCAGTTCAACCCTCTTCTTTTCTTTAAAAAAAACATCTTATCTTTTATTAAAGGACGTCCCTATTTTCACACTGCTTTTTGATATGACATTCTTTCACTTTCTATAAAAGGAAGTGAAGTCGGTATTCGTGAAATATCATTGGTATACTGTCAGTACATTAAACCTTACGTTAGCATTGCCACACTTAGGCAATGCATTTCAGCTTTAGAACGTCTGCTGTTCACGCTGGGCATAGTGGCGTGTACCTGTTGTCCTAGCTACTTGGGAGGCTGAGGCTAGTGGATTGCTTGAGCTCAGGGGTTCTGGGCTGCACTCAGCTGTGTTGATCAGGAGTCCATGCTAAGTTGGGCATCAATATGGTGTTCTGGAGGGAGCTCTAGAATTCCAGGTTGTTTAATGAGAGGTGCACCGACCAAGGCTGGAAACAGAGCAGGCCAAAGCTTCCGTGTCCATCAGTAGTTGGACAGCACCTGTGAGCAGTAGGTGTTGAACAGCCTGAGCAAAACAGTGAGACCTAGCCTTTTCTTTTTTACTTAAAAAGGTAGACGTTTACAAGATGGTTATAGCTTACTTTGCCTAAACCAAGACTCTGTTTTCCTTTAAATACAGGAAATATGAGGAACAGATGAACTCGGCCAAACAGGCTAGAATAGCAGTCAATTCTACAGGATGGAGACATAGGGCAATGACAAATTGCAGAAGGAGACAAATGAAAACTATTCTCGCCGTAGAAAAATGGTTGTGTGATTTCTAGCAAAGATGAATAAAAGGATTTTTTTCCTATTCCAGAGCCTGTAGGATTAAACAGGTGTGTCAAGTAAAAAGTAGCCTTAGAAGCTACATTTAGAAATATGCTTCTTAGCCCTTCTGCTGGTTTTGCATTTCCAGTTCTAATTTATTTTCAGATTATCCTTCATTCACACCCATTTATGAAAGAAAAGAAGAAATTGCAGGGTTGTTCGCTGTTCTTGTGAAACATGCAACAAGTGAGATCTGTGTAAGTCCGCAGACTGCGGAGCTACTGGACTTCCACTGCTTAACTATTCCTGACTCAGTACTGTTACATTTTCACTATCTTTAAGAATCTCAGCTTAAAGGAGTTGGGTGACTGACAGTCGAGATCACCCATATGGAAATGTCTGTATTATTACTGAATGTATTCAATTGGGCACAGTATACAATCAATCATATAGTTATTTAAGTAAAGGTATGCAAGACTGATGAGATCACTTTCCTAGTCAGGGAAACACATTAACTGGAAAGTGCAGGTAGGCCCAAGATAGCTCATCAATATACAACACAGCATTAGTAGCTGATTTTGAGCTGCGAGAGGATGGAGGAATCCAACTTGCGCTCAATAACGATTTCCAAGTGTGCACTAGCCCTTCACTACCACCTCTAATGCAAACGTGTAAATTCATCCCTTTGTAGGAACGGGCCTTGTTTCACCTGCTAATGCTGAACTTACATAGGGCTTATTGACCAGAAGATTTACAACTGTTGCAGCTGTTGAGGCTAGAAACAAGAATGACTCTCTTTTATTCTTTATAAAAGCTCTTGTAGCCCAGCCTTTCCGAACGTCTATATAAGTTCCATTGTTACAGGCGTCATCCATCATTTTCACTCTTACTTTTCTCAATATTGGCTGGTTTGGCAGAACAAGAAGGGACGGCTTCAGGAGAGCTCGAATTGAACCTAGAAGCTTCTGTAGAGAGTTACAGGAAAAAAAGAGACACCCAGCCCTTTGATGGCACTTCTCTCTGTCTCTTTCCCCTCTGTCCATCTGCATACCTCTCACTCTCTAAATCCTATAATTTATATTGTATTCACTTCCCTCTTCCCAATCTTCCTGTCTCTACTTGTTCACTCTCTCAACTCAGTTCAACCCTCTTCTTTTCTTTAAAAAAATCATCTTATCTTTTATTAAAGGACGTCCCTATTTTCACACTGCTTTTTGATATGACATTCTTTCACTTTCTATAAAAGGAAGTGAAGTCGGTATTCGTGAAATATCATTGGTATACTGTCAGTACATTAAACCTTACGTTAGCATTGCCACACTTAGGCAATGCATTTCAGCTTTAGAACGTCTGCTGTTCACGCCGGGCATAGTGGCGTGTACCTGTTGTCCTAGCTACTTGGGAGGCTGAGGCTAGTGGATTGCTTGAGCTCAGGGGTTCTGGGCTGCACTCAGCTGTGTTGATCAGGAGTCCATGCTAAGTTGGGCATCAATATGGTGTTCTGGAGGGAGCTCTAGAATTCCAGGTTGTTTAATGAGAGGTGCACCGACCAAGGCTGGAAACAAAGCAGGCCAAAGCTTCCGTGTCCATCAGTAGTTGGACAGCACCTGTGAGCAGTAGGTATTGAACAGCCTGAGCAAAACAGTAAGACCTAGCCTTTTCTTTTTTACTTAAAAAGGTAGACGTTTACAAGATGGTTATAGCTTACTTTGCCTAAACCAAGACTCTGTTTTCCTTTAAATACAGGAAATATGAGGAACAGATTAACTCGGCCAAACAGGCTAGAATGAATAGCAGTCAATTCTACAGAATGGAGACATAGGGCAATGACAAATTGCAGAAGGAGACAAATGAAAACTATTCTCGGCGTAGAAAAATGGTTGTGTGATTTCTAGCAAAGATGAATAAAAGGAATTTTTTCCTATTCCAGAGCCTGTAGGAATAAACAGGTGTGTCAAGTAAAAAGTAGCCTTAGAAGCTACATTTAGAAATATGCTTCTTAGCCCTTCTGCTGGTTTTGCATTTCCAGTTCTAATTTATTTTCAGATTATCCTTCATTCACACCCATTTATGAAAGAAAAGAAGAAATTGCAGGGTTGTTCGCTGTTCTTGTGAAACATGCAACAAGTGAGATCTGTGGAAGTCCGCAGACTGCGGAGCTACTGGACTTCCACTGCCTAACTATTCCTGACTCAGTACTGTTACATTTTCACTATCTTTAAGAATCTCAGCTTAAAGGAGTTGGGTGACAGACAGTCGAGATCACCCATATGGAAATGTCTGTATCATTACTGAATGTATTCAAGTGGGCACAGTATACAATCAATCATATAGTTATTTAAGTAAAGGTATGCAAGACTGATGAGATCACTTTCCTAGTCAGGGAAACACATTAACTGGAAAGTGCAGGTAGGCCCAAGATAGCTCATCAATATACAACACAGCATTAGTAGCTGATTTTGAGCTACGAGAGGATGGAGGAATCCAACTTGCGCTCAATAACGATTTCCAAGTGTGCACTAGCCCTTCACTACCACCTCTAATGCAAACGTGTAAATTCATCCCTTTGTAGGAACGGGCCTTGTTTCACCTGCTAATGCTGAACTTCCATAGGGCTTATTGACCAGAAGATGTACAACTGTTGCAGCTGTTGAGGCTAGAAACAAGAATGACTCTCTTTTATTCTTTATAAAAGCTCTTGTAGCCCAGCCTTTCCGAACGTCTATATAAGTTCCACTGTTACAGGCGTCATCCATCATTTTCACTCTTACTTTTCTCAATATTGGCTGGTTTGGCAGAACAAGAAGGGACGGCTTCAGGAGAGCTCGAATTGAACCTAGAAGCTTCTGTAGAGAGTTATAGGAAAAAAAGAGACACCCAGCCCTTTGATGGCACTTCTGTCTGTCTCTTTCCCCTCTGTCCATCTGCATACCTCGCACTCTCTAAATCCTATAATTTATATTGTATTCACTTCCCTCTTCCCAATCTTCCTGTCTCTACTTGTTCACTCTCTCAACTCAGTTCAACCCTCTTCTTTTCTTTTAAAAAAACATCTTATCTTTTATTAAAGGACGTCCCTATTTTCACACTGCTTTTTGATATGACATTCTTTCACTTTCTATAAAAGGAAGTGAAGTCGGTATTCGTGAAATATCATTGGTATACTGTCAGTACATTAAACCTTACGTTAGCATTGCCACACTTAGGCAATGCATTTCAGCTTTAGAACGTCTACTCTTCTTGCCGGGCATAGTGGCGTGTGCCTGTTGTCCTAGCTACTTGGGAGGCTGAGGATAGTGGATTGCTTGAGCTCAGGGGTTCTGGGCTGCACTCAGCTGTGTTGATCAGGTGTCCATGCTAAGTTGGGAATCAATATGGTGTTCTGGAGGGAGCTCTAGAATTCCAGGTTGTTTAATGAGAGGTGCACTGACCAAGGCTGGAAACAGAGCAGACCAAAGCTTCCGTGTCCATCAGTAGTTGGACAGCACCTGTGAGCAGTAGGTGTTGAACAGCCTGAGCAAAACAGTGAGACCTAGCCTTTCCTTTTTTACTTAAAAAGGTAGACATTTACAAGATGGTTATAGCTTACTTTGCCTAAACCAAGACTCTGTTTTCCTTTAAATACAGGAAATATGAGGAACAGATGAACTCGGCCAAACAGGCTAGAATAGCAGTCAATTCTACAGGATGGAGACATAGGGCAATGACAAATTGCAGAAGGAGACAAATGAAAACTATTCTCGCCGTAGAAAAATGGTTGTGTGATTTCTAGCAAAGATGAATAAAAGGAATTTTTTCCTATTCCAGAGCCTGTAGGATTAAACAGGTGTGTCAAGTAAAAAGTAGCCTTAGAAGCTACATTTAGAAATATGCTTCTTAGCCCTTCTGCTGGTTTTGCATTTCCAGTTCTAATTTATTTTCAGATTATCCTTCATTCACACCCATTTATGAAAGAAAAGAAGAAATTGCAGGGTTGTTCGCTGTTCTTGTGAAACATGCAACAAGTGAGATCTGTGTAAGTCCGCAGACTGCGGAGCTACTGGACTTCCACTGCCTAACTATTCCTGACTCAGTACTGTTACATTTTCACTATCTTTAAGAATCTCAGCTTAAAGGAGTTGGGTGACAGACAGTCGAGATCACCCATATGGAAATGTCTGTATCATTACTGAATGTATTCAAGTGGGCACAGTATACAATCAATCATATAGTTATTTAAGTAAAGGTATGCAAGACTGATGAGATCACTTTCCTAGTCAGGGAAACACATTAACTGGAAAGTGCAGGTAGGCCCAAGGTAGCTCATCAATATACAACACAGCATTAGTAGCTGATTTTGAGCTGCAAGAGGATGGAGGAATCCAACTTGCGCTCAATAACGATTTCCAAGTGTGCACTAGCCCTTCACTACTACCTCTAATGCAAACGTGTAAATTCATCCCTTTGTAGGAACGTGCCTTGTTTCACCTGCTAATGCTGAACTTACATAGGGCTTATTGACCAGAAGATGTACAACTGTTGCAGCTGTTGAGGCTAGAAACAAGAATGACTCTCTTTTATTCTTTATAAAAGCTCTTGTAGCCCAGCCTTTCCGAACGTCTATATAAGTTCCATTGTTACAGGCGTCATCCATCATTTTCACTCTTACTTTTCTCAATATTGGCTGGTTTGGCAGAACAAGAAGGGACGGCTTCAGGAGAGCTCGAATTGAACCTAGAAGCTTCTGTAGAGAGTTATAGGAAAAAAAGAGACACCCAGCCCTTTGATGGCACTTCTCTCTGTCTCTTTCCCCTCTGTCCATCTGCATACCTCTCACTCTCTAAATCCAATAATTTATATTGTATTCACTTCCCTCTTCCCAATCTTCCTGTCTCTACTTGTTCACTCTCTCAACTCAGTTCAACCCTCTTCTTTTCTTTTAAAAAAACATCTTATCTTTTATTAAAGGACGTCCCTATTTTCACACTGCTTTTTGATATGACATTCTTTCACTTTCTATAAAAGGAAGTGAAGTCGGTATTCGTGAAATATCATTGGTATACTGTCAGTACATTAAACCTTACGTTAGCATTGCCACACTTAGGCAATGCATTTCAGCTTTAGAACGTCTGCACTTCTCGCCGGGCATAGTGGCGTGTGCCTGTTGTCCTAGCTACTTGAGAGGCTGAGGCTAGTGGATTGCTTGAGCTCAGGGGTTCTGGGCTGCACTCAGCTGTGTTGATCAGGTGTCCATGCTAAGTTGGGCATCAATATGGTGTTCTGGAGGGAGCTCTAGAATTCCAGGTTGTTTAATGAGAGGTGCACCGACCAAGGCTGGAAACAGAGCAGGCCAAAGCTTCTGTGTCCATCAGTAGTTGGACAGCACCTGTGAGCAGTAGGTGTTGAACAGCCTGAGCAAAACACTGAGACCTAGCCTTTCCTTTTTTACTTAAAAAGGTAGACGTTTACAAGATGGTTATAGCTTACTTTGCCTAAACCAAGACTCTGTTTTCCTTTAAATACAGGAAATATGAGGAACAGATGAACTCGGCCAAACAGGCTAGAATAGCAGTCAATTCTACAGGATGGAGACATAGGGCAATGACAAATTGCAGAAGGAGACAAATGAAAACTATTCTCGCCGTAGAAAAATGGTTGTGTGATTTCTAGCAAAGATGAATAAAAGGAATTTTTTCCTATTCCAGAGCCTGTAGGATTAAACAGGTGTGTCAAGTAAAAAGTAGCCTTAGAAGCTACATTTAGAAATATGCTTCTTAGCCCTTCTGTTGGTTTTGCATTTCCAGTTCTAATTTATTTTCAGATTATCCTTCATTCACACCCATTTATGAAAGAAAAGAAGAAATTGCAGGGTTGTTCGCTGTTCTTGTGAAACATGCAACAAGTGAGATCTGTTTAAGTCCTCAGACTGCGGAGCTACTGGACTTCCACTGCCTAACTATTCCTGACTCAGTACTGTCACATTTTCACTATCTTTAAAAATCTCATCTTAAAGGAGTTGGGTGACAGACAGTCGAGATCACCCATAGGGAAATGTCTATATCATTACTGAATGTAATCAATTGGGCACAGTATACAATCAATCATATAGTTATTTAAGTAAAGGTATGCAAGACTGATGAGATCACTTTCCTAGTCAGGGAAACACATTAACTGGAAAGTGCAGGTAGGCCCAAGATAGCTCATCAATATACAACATGGCATTAGTAGCTGATTTTGAGCTGCGAGAGGATGGAGGAATCCAACTTGCGCTCAATAACGATTTCCAAGTGTGCACTAGCCCTTCACCACCACCTCTAATGCAAACGTGTAAATTCCTCCCTTTGTAGGAACGGGCCTTGTTTCACCTGCTAAAGCTGAACTTACATAGGGCTTATTGGCCAGAAGATGTACAACTGTTGCAGCTGTTGAGGCTAGAAACAAGAATGACTCTCTTTCATTATTTATAAAAGCTCTTGTAGTCCAGCCTTTCCGAACGTCTATATAAGTTCCACTGTTACAGGCGTCATCCATCGTTTTCACTCTTACTTTTCTCAATATTGACTGGTTTGGCAGAACAAGAAGGGACGGCTTCAGGAGAGCTCAAATTGAACCTAGAAGCTTCTGCAGAGAGTTACCGGAAAAAAAGAGACACCCAGCCCTTTGATGGCTCTTCTCTCTCTGTCTCTTTCCCCTCTGTCCATCTGCATACCTCTCACTCTCTAAATCCTATAATGTATATTGTATTCACTTCCCTCTTCCCAATCTTCCTGATTCTACTTGTTCACTCTCTCAACTCAGTTCAACCCTCTTCTTTTGTTTAAAAAAAAATCTTATCTTTTATTAAAGGACGTCCCTATTTTCACACTGCTTTTTGATATGACATTCTTTCACTTTCTATAAAAGGAAGTGAAGTCGGTATTCGTGAAATATCATTGATATACTGTCAGTACATTAAACCTTACGTTAGCAATGCCACACTTAGGCAATGCATTTCACCTTTCGAACGTCTGCTGTACTTGCTGGGCATAGTGGTGTGTGCCTGTTGTCCTAGCTACTTGGGAGGCTGAGGCTAGTGGATTCATTGAGCTCAGGTGTTCTGGGCTGCACTCAGTCTGTGTTGATCAGGTGTCCATGCTAAGTTGGGCATCAATATGGTGTTCTGGAGGGAGATCTAGAATTCCAGGTTGTTTAATGAGAGGTGCACAGAGCAGGCCAAAGCTTCCATGTCCATCAGCAGTAGGACAGCACCTGTGAGCAACAGGTGTTGAACAGGCTGAGCAAAACAGTGAGACCTAGCCTTTTCTTTTTTACTTAAAAAGGTAGACGTTTACAAGATGGTTATAGCTTACTTTGCCTAAACCAAGGCCCTGTTTTCCTTTAAATACAGGAAATATGAGGAACAGATGAACTCAGCCAAACAGGCTAGAATAGCAGTCAATTCTACAGAATGGAGACATAGGGCAATGACAAATTGCAGAAGGAGACAAATGAAAACTATTCTCGGCGTAGAAAAATGGTTGTGTGATTTCTAGCAAAGATGAATAAAAGGCATTTTTCCTATTCCAGAGCCCGTAGGATTAAACAGGTGTGTCAAGTAAAAAGTAGCATTAGAAGCTAAATTTAGAAATATGCTTCTTAGCCCTTCTGCTGGTTTTGCACTTCCAGTTCTAATTTATTTTCTGATTAGCCTTCATTCACACCCATTTATGAAAGAAAAGAAGAAATTGCAGGGTTGTTCGCTGTTCTTGTGAAACATGCAACACGTGAGATCTGTGTAAGTCCGCAGACTGCGGAGCTACTGGACTTCCACTGCCTAACTATTCCTGACTCAGTACTGTTACATTTTCACTATCTTTAAGAATCTCAGCTTAAAGGAGTTGGGTGACAGACAGTCGAGATCACCCATATGGAAATGTCTGTATCATTACTGAATGTATTCAATTGGGCACAGTATACAATCAATCATATAGTTATTTAAGTAAAGGTATGCAAGACTGATGAGATCACTTTCCTAGTCAGGGAAACACATTAACTGGAAAGTGCAGGTAGGCCCAAGATAGCTCATCAATATACAACACGGCATTAGTAGCTGATTTTGAGCTGCGAGAGGATGGAGGAATCCAACTTGCGCTCAATAACGATTTCCAAGTGTGCACTAGCCCTTCACTACCACCTCTAATGCAAACGTGTAAATTCATCCCTTTGCAGGAACGGGCCTTCTTTCACCTGCTAATGCTGAACTTACATAGGGCTTATTGACCAGAAGATGTACAACTGTTGCAGCTGTTGAGGCTAGAAACAAGAATGACTCTCTTTTATTCTTTATAAAAGCTCTTGTAGCCCAGCCTTTCCGAACGTCTATATAAGTTCCATTGTTACAGGCGTCATCCATCATTTTCACTCTTACTTTTCTCATTATTGGCTGGTTTGGCAGAACAAGAAGGGATGGCTTCAGGAGAGCTCGAATTCAACCTAGAAGCTTCTGTAGAGAGTTACAGGAAAAAAAGAGACACCCAGCCCTTTGATGGCACTTCTCTCTGTCTCTTTCCCCTCTGTCCATCTGCATACCTCTCACTCTCTAAATCCTATAATTTATATTGTATTCACTTCCCTCTTCCCAATCTTCCTGTCTCTACTTGTTCACTCTCTCAACTCAGTTCAACCCTCTTCTTTTCTTTAAAAAAAACATCTTATCTTTTATTAAAGGACGTCCCTATTTTCACACTGCTTTTTGATATGACATTCTTTCACTTTCTATAAAAGGAAGTGAAGTCGGTATTCGTGAAATATCATTGGTATACTGTCAGTACATTAAACCGTATGTTAGCATTGCCACACTTAGGCAATGCATTTCAGCTTTAGAACGTCTACTGTTCTCACCGGGCATAGTGGCGTGTACCTGTTGTCCTAGCTACTTGGGAGGCTGAGGCTAGTGGATTGCTTGAGCTCAGGGGTTCTGGGCTGCACTCAGCTGTGTTGGTCAGGTGTCCATGCTAAGTTGGGCATCAATATGGTGTTCTGGAGGGAGCGCTAGAATTCCAGGTTGTTTAATGAGAGGTGCACCGACCAAGGCTGGAAACAGAACAGGCCAAAGCTTCCGTGTCCATCAGTAGGTGGACAGCACCTGTGAGCAGTAGGTGTTGAACAGCCTGAGCAAAACAGTGAGACCTAGCCTTTTCTTTTTTACTTAAAAAGGTAGACGTTTACAAGATGGTTATAGCTTACTTTGCCTAAACCAAGACCCTGTTTTCTTTTAAATACAGGAAATATGAGGAACAGATGAACTCGGCCAAACAGGCTAGAATAGCAGTCAATTCTACAGGATGGAGACATAGGGCAATGACAAATTGCAGAAGGAGACAAATGAAAACTATTCTCGGCGTAGAAAAATGGTTGTGTGATTTCTAGCAAAGATGAATAAAAGGAATTTTTTCCTATTCCAGAGCCTGTAGGATTAAACAGGTGTGTCAAGTAAAAAGTAGCCTTAGAAGCTACATTTAGAAATATGCTTCTTAGCCCTTCTGCTGGTTTTGCATTTCCAGTTCTAATTTATTTTCCGATTATCCTTCATTCACACCCATTTATGAAAGAAAAGAAGAAATTGCAGGGTTGTTTGCTGTTCTTGTGAAACATGAAACAAGTGAGATCTGTGGAAGTCCGCAGACTGCGGAGCTACTGGACTTCCACTGCCTAACTATTCCTGACTCAGTACTGTTACATTTTCACTATCTTTAAGAATCTCAGCTTAAAGGAGTTGGGTGACAGACAGTCGAGATCACCCATATGGAAATGTCTGTATCATTACTGAATGTATTCAAGTGGGCACAGTATACAATCAATCATATAGTTATTTAAGTAAAGGTATGCAAGACTGATGAGATCACTTTCCTAGTCAGGGAAACACATTAACTGGAAAGTGCAGGTAGGCCCAAGATAGCTCATCAATATACAACACAGCATTAGTAGCTGATTTTGAGCTGCGAGAGGATGGAGGAATCCAACTTGCGCTCAATAACGATTTCCAAGTGTGCACTAGCCCTTCACTACCACCTCTAATGCAAACGTGTAAATTCATCCCTTTGTAGGAACGGGCCTTGTTTCACCTGCTAATGCTGAACTTACATAGGGCTTATTGACCAGAAGATGTACAACTGTTGCAGCTGTTGAGGCTAGAAACAAGAATGACTCTCTTTTATTCTTTATAAAAGCTCTTGTAGCCCAGCCTTTCCGAACGTCTATATAAGTTCCATTGTTACAGGCGTCATCCATCATTTTCACTCTTACTTTTCTCATTATTGGCTGGTTTGGCAGAACAAGAAGGGACGGCTTCAGGAGAGCTCGAATTGAACCTAGAAGCTTCTGTAGAGAGTTATAGGAAAAAAAGAGACACCCAGCCCTTTGATGGCACTTCTGTCTGTCTCTTTCCCCTCTGTCCATCTGCATACCTCGCACTCTCTAAATCCTATAATTTATATTGTATTCACTTCCCTCTTCCCAATCTTCCTGTCTCTACTTGTTCACTCTCTCAACTCAGTTCAACCCTCTTCTTTTCTTTTAAAAAAACATCTTATCTTTTATTAAAGGACGTCCCTATTTTCACACTGCTTTTTGATATGACATTCTTTCACTTTCTATAAAAGGAAGTGAAGTCGGTATTCGTGAAATATCATTGGTATACTGTCAGTACATTAAACCTTACGTTAGCATTGCCACACTTATGCAATGCATTTCAGCTTTAGAACGTCTGCTCTTCTTGCCGGGCATAGTGGCGTGTGCCTGTTGTCCTAGCTACTTGAGAGGCTGAGGCTAGGGGATTGCTTGAGCTCAGGGGTTCTGGGCTGCACTCAGCTGTGTTGATCAGGTGTCCATGCTAAGTTGGGCATCAATATGGTGTTCTGGAGGGAGCTCTAGAATTCCAGGTTGTTTAATGAGAGGTGCACTGACCAAGGCTGGAAACAGAGCAGGCCAAAGCTTCCGTGTCCATCAGTAGTTGGACAGCACCTGTGAGCAGTAGGTGTTGAACAGCCTGAGCAAAACAGTAAGACCTAGCCTTTCCTTTTTTACTTAAAAAGGTAGACGTTTACCAGATGGTTATAGCTTACTTTGCTTAAACCAAGACTCTGTTTTCCTTTAAATACAGGAAATATGAGGAACAGATGAACTCGGCCAAACAGGCTAGAATAGCAGTCAATTCTACAGGATGGAGACATAGGGCACTGACAAATTGCAGAAGGAGACAAATGAAAACTATTCTCGCCGTAGAAAAATGGTTGTGTGATTTCTAGCAAACATGAATAAAAGGAATTTTTTCCTATTCCAGAGCCTGTAGGATTAAACAGGTGTGTCAAGTAAAAAGTAGCCTTAGAAGCTACATTTAGAAATATGCTTCTTAGCCCTTCTGCTGGTTTTGCATTTCCAGTTCTAATTTATTTTCAGATTATCCTTCATTCACACCCATTTATGAAAGAAAAGAAGAAATTGCAGGGTTGTTCGCTGTTCTTGTGAAACATGCAACAAGTGAGATCTGTGTAAGTCCGCAGACTGCGGAGCTACTGGACTTCCACTGCCTAACTATTCCTGACTCAGTACTGTTACATTTTCACTATCTTTAAAAATCTCAGCTTAAAGGAGTTGGGTGACAGACAGTCGAGATCACCCATAGGGAAATGTCTATATCATTACTGAATGTAATCAATTGGGCACAGTATACAATCAATCATATAGTTATTTAAGTAAAGGTATGCAAGACTGATGAGATCACTTTCCTAGTCAGGGAAACACATTAACTGGAAAGTGCAGGTAGGCCCAAGATAGCTCATCAATATACAACACGGCATTAGTAGCTGATTTTGAGCTGCGAGAGGATGGAGGAATCCAACTTGCGCTCAATAACGATTTCCAAGTGTGCACTAGCCCTTCACTACCACCTCTAATGCAAACGTGTAAATTCATCCCTTTGTAGGAACGGGCCTTGTTTCACCTGCTAATGCTGAACTTACATAGGGCTTATTAACCAGAAGATGTACAACTGTTGCAGCTGTTGAGGCTAGAAACAAGAATGACTCTCTTTTATTCTTTATAAAAGCTCTTGTAGCCCAGCCTTTCCGAACGTCTATATAAGTTCCATTGTTACAGGCGTCATCCATCGTTTTCACTCTTACTTTTCTCAATATTGGCTGGTTTGGCAGAACAAGAAGGGACGGCTTCAGGAGAGCTCGAATTGAACCTAGAAGCTTCTGTAGAGAGTTATAGGAAAAAAAGAGACACCCAGCCCTTTGATGGCACTTCTGTCTGTCTCTTTCCCCTCTGTCCATCTGCATACCTCGCACTCTCTAAATCCTATAATTTATATTGTATTCACTTCCCTCTTCCCAATCTTCCTGTCTCTACTTGTTCACTCTCTCAACTCAGTTCAACCCTCTTATTTTGTTTAAAAAAAAATCTTATCTTTTATTAAAGGACGTCCCTATTTTCACACTGCTTTTTGATATGACATTCTTTCACTTTCTATAAAAGGAAGTGAAGTCGGTATTCATGAAGTATCATTGGTATACTGTCAGTACATTAAACCTTACGTTAGCAATGCCACACTTAGGCAATGCATTTCACCTTTAGAACGTCTGCTGAACTTTCTGGGCATAGTGGCGTGTGCCTGTTGTCCTAGCTACTTGGGAGGCTGTGGCTAGTGGATTGATTGAGCTCAGGGGTTCTGGGCTGCACTCAGTCTGTGTTGATCAGGTGTCCATGCTAAGTTGGGCATCAATATGGTGTTCTGGAGGGAGATCTAGAATTCCAGGTTGTTTAATGAGAGGTGCACAGACCAAGGCTGGAAACAGAGCAGGCCAAAGCTTCCATGTCCATCAGTAGTAGGACAGCACCTGTGAGCAGTAGGTGTTGAACAGCTTGAGCAAAACAGTGAGACCTAGCCTTTTCTTTTTTACTTAAAAAGGTAGACGTTTACAAGATGGTTATAGCTTACTTTGCCTAAACCAAGACCCTGTTTTCCTTTAAATACAGGAAATATGAGGAACAGATGAGCTCGGCCAAACAGGCTAGAATAGCAGTCAATTCTACAGAATGGAGACATAGGGCAATGACAAATTGCAGAAGGAGACAAATGAAAACTATTCTCGGCGTAGAAAAATGGTTGTGTGATTTCTAGCAAAGATGAATAAAAGGATTTTTTTCCTATTCCAGAGCCTGTAGGATTAAACAGGTGTGTCAAGTAAAAAGTAGCCTTAGAAGCTACATTTAGAAATATGCTTCTTAGCCCTTCTGCTGGTTTTGCATTTCCAGTTCTAATTTATTTTCCGATTATCCTTCATTCACACCCATTTATGAAAGAAAAGAAGAAATTGCAGGGTTGTTCGCTGTTCTTGTGAAACATGCAACAAGTGAGATCTGTGTAAGTCCGCAGACTGCGGAGCTACTGGACTTCCACTGCCTAACTATTCCTGACTCAGTACTGTTAAATTTTCACTATCTTTAAGAATCTCAGCTTAAAGGAGTTGGGTGACAGACAGTCGAGATCACCCATATGGAAATGTCTGTATCATTACTGAATGTATTCAATTGGGCACAGTATACAATCAATCATATAGTTATTTAAGTAAAGGTATGCAAGACTGATGAGATCACTTTCCTAGTCAGGGAAACACATTAACTGGAAAGTGCAGGTAGACCCAAGATAGCTCATCAATATACAACACGGCATTAGTAGCTGATTTTGAGCTGCGAGAGGATGGAGGAATCCAACTTGTGCTCAATAACGATTTCCAAGTGTGCACTAGCCCTTCACTACCACCTCTAATGCAAACGTGTAAATTCATCCCTTTGTAGGAACGGGCCTTGTTTCACCTGCTAATGCTGAACTTCCATAGGGCTTATTGACCAGAAGATGTACAACTGTTGCAGCTGTTGAGGCTAGAAACAAGAATGACTCTCTTTTATTCTTTATAAAAGCTCTTGTAGCCCAGCCTTTCCGAACGTCTATATAAGTTCCATTGTTACAGGCGTCATCCATCATTTTCACTCTTACTTTTCTCAATATTGGCTGGTTTGGCAGAACAAGAAGGGACGGCTTCAGGAGAGCTCGAATTGAACCTAGAAGCTTCTGTAGAGAGTTATAGGAAAAAAAGAGACACCCAGCCCTTTGATGGCACTTCTGTCTGTCTCTTTCCCCTCTGTCCATCTGCATACCTCACACTCTCTAAATCCTATAATTTATATTGTATTCACTTCCCTCTTCCCAATCTTCCTGTCTCTACTTGTTCACTCTCTCAACTCAGTTCAACCCTCTTCTTTTCTTTAAAAAAAACATCTTATCTTTTATTAAAGGACGTCCCTATTTTCACACTGCTTTTTGATATGACATTCTTTCACTTTCTATAAAAGGAAGTGAAGTCGGTATTCGTGAAATATCATTGGTATACTGTCAGTACATTAAACCTTACGTTAGCATTGCCACACTTAGGCAATGCATTTCAGCTTTAGAACGTCTGCTCTTCTTGCCGGGCATAGTGGCGTGTGCCTGTTGTCCTAGCTACTTGAAAGGCTGAGGCTAGTGGATTGCTTGAGCTCAGGGGTTCTGGGCTGCACTCAGCTGTGTTGATCAGGTGTCCATGCTAAGTTGGGCATCAATATGGTGTTCTGGAGGGAGCTCTAGAATTCCAGGTTGTTTAATGAGAGGTGCACCGAACAAGGCTGGAAACAGAGCAGACCAAAGCTTCCGTGTCCATCAGTAGTTGGACAGCACCTGTGAGCAGTAGGTGTTGAGCAGCCTGAGCAAAACAGTGAGACCTAGCCTTTCCTTTTTGACTTAAAAAGGTAGACGTTTACAAGATGGTTATAGCTTACTTTGCCTAAACCAAGACTCTGTTTTCCTTTAAATACAGGAAATATGAGGAACAGATGAACTCGGCCAAACAGGCTAGAATAGCAGTCAATTCTACAGGATGGAGACATAGGGCAATGACAAATTGCAGAAGGAGACAAATGAAAACTATTCTCGCCGTAGAAAAATGGTTGTGTGATTTCTAGCAAAGATGAATAAAAGGAATTTTTTCCTATTCCAGAGCCTGTAGGATTAAACAGGTGTGTCAAGTAAAAAGTAGCCTTAGAAGCTACATTTAGAAATATGCTTCTTAGCTCTTCTGCTGGTTTTGCATTTCCAGTTCTAATTTATTTTCAGATTATCCTTCATTCACACCCATTTATGAAAGAAAAGAAGAAATTGCAGGGTTGTTCGCTGTTCTTGTGAAACATGCAACAAGTGAGATCTGTGTAAGTCTGCAGACTGCGGAGCTACTGGACTTCCACTGCTTAACTATTCCTGACTCAGTACTGTTACATTTTCACTATCTTTAAGAATCTCAGCTTAAAGGAGTTGGGTGACAGACAGTCGAGATCACCCATATGGAAATGTCTGTATCATTACTGAATGTATTCAAGTGGGCACAGTATACAATCAATCATATAGTTATTTAAGTAAAGGTATGCAAAACTGATGAGATCACTTTCCTAGTCAGGGAAACACATTAACTGGAAAGTGCAGGTAGGCCCAAGATAGCTCATCAATATACAACACAGCATTAGTAGCTGATTTTGAGCTGCGAGAGGATGGAGGAATCCAACTTGCGCTCAATAACGATTTCCAAGTGTGCACTAGCCCTTCACTACCACCTCTAATGCAAACGTGTAAATTCATCCCTTTGTAGGAACGGGCCTTGTTTCACCTGCTAATGCTGAACTTACATAGGGCTTATTGACCAGAAGATGTACAACTGTTGCAGCTGTTGAGGCTAGAAACAAGAATGACTCTCTTTTATTCTTTATAAAAGCTCTTGTAGCCCAGCCTTTCCGAACGTCTATATAAGTTCCATTGTTACAGGCGTCATCCATCATTTTCACTCTTACTTTTCTCAATATTGGCTGGTTTGGCAGAACAAGAAGGGACGGCTTCAGGAGAGCTCGAATTGAACCTAGAAGCTTCTGTAGAGAGTTACAGGAAAAAAAGAGACACCCAGCCCTTTGATGGCACTTCTCTCTGTCTCTTTCCCCTCTGTCCATCTGCATACCTCTCACTCTCTAAATCCTATAATTTATATTGTATTCACTTCCCTCTTCCCAATCTTCCTGTCTCTACTTGTTCACTCTCTCAACTCAGTTCAACCCTCTTCTTTTCTTTAAAAAAAACATCTTATCTTTTATTAAAGGACGTCCCTATTTTCACACTGCTTTTTGATATGACATTCTTTCACTTTCTATAAAAGGAAGTGAAGTCGGTATTCGTGAAATATCATTGGTATACTGTCAGTACATTAAACCTTACGTTAGCATTGCCACACTTAGGCAATGCATTTCAGCTTTAGAACGTGTGCTGTTCTAGCCGGGCATAGTGGCGTGTGCCTGTTGTCCTAGCTACTTGGGAGGCTGAGGCTAGTGGATTGATTGAGCTCAGGGGTTCTGGGCTGCACTCAGCTGTGTTGATCAGGTGTCCATGCTAAGTTAGGCATCAATATGGTGTTCTGGAGTGAGCTCTAGCATTCCAGGTTGTTTAATGAGAGGTGCACCGACCAAGGCTGGAAACAGAGCAAGCTGAAGCTTCCGTGTCCATCCGTAGTTGGACAGCCCCTGTGAGCAGGAGGTGTTGAACAGCCTGAGCAAAACAGTGAGACCTAGCCTTTTCTTTTTTACTTAAAAAGGTAGACGTTTACAAGATGGTTATAGCTTACTTTGCCTAAACCAAGACCCTGTTTTCCTTTAAATACAGGAAATATGAGGAACAGATGAACTCGGCCAAACTGGCTAGAATAGCAGTCAATTCTACAGAATGGAGACATAGGGCAATGACAAATTGCAGAAGGAGACAAATGAAAACTATTCTCTGCGTAGAAAAATGGTTGTGTGATTTCTAGCAAAGATGAATAAAAGGCATTTTTCCTATTCCAGAGCCCGTAGGATTAAACAGGTGTGTCAAGTAAAAAGTAGCATTAGAAGCTAAATTTAGAAATATGCTTCTTAGCCCTTCTGCTGGTTTTGCACTTCCAGTTCTAATTTATTTTCTGATTAGCCTTCATTCACACCCATTTATGAAAGAAAAGAAGAAATTGCAGGGTTGTTCGCTGTTCTTGTGAAACATGCAACAAGTGAGATCTGTGTAAGTCCGCAGACTGCGGAGCTACTGGACTTCCACTGCCTAACTATTCCTGACTCAGTACTGTTAAATTTTCACTATCTTTAAGAATCTCAGCTTAAAGGAGTTGGGTGACAGACAGTCGAGATCACCCATATGGAAATGTCTGTATCATTACTGAATGTATTCAATTGGGCACAGTATACAATCAATCATATAGTTATTTAAGTAAAGGTATGCAAGACTGATGAGATCACTTTCCTAGTCAGGGAAACACATTAACTGGAAAGTGCAGGTAGACCCAAGATAGCTCATCAATATACAACACGGCATTAGTAGCTGATTTTGAGCTGCGAGAGGATGGAGGAATCCAACTTGTGCTCAATAACGATTTCCAAGTGTGCACTAGCCCTTCACTACCACCTCTAATGCAAACGTGTAAATTCATCCCTTTGTAGGAACGGGCCTTGTTTCACCTGCTAATGCTGAACTTCCATAGGGCTTATTGACCAGAAGATGTACAACTGTTGCAGCTGTTGAGGCTAGAAACAAGAATGACTCTCTTTTATTCTTTATAAAAGCTCTTGTAGCCCAGCCTTTCCGAACGTCTATATAAGTTCCATTGTTACAGGCGTCATCCATCATTTTCACTCTTACTTTTCTCAATATTGGCTGGTTTGGCAGAACAAGAAGGGACGGCTTCAGGAGAGCTCGAATTGAACCTAGAAGCTTCTGTAGAGAGTTATAGGAAAAAAAGAGACACCCAGCCCTTTGATGGCACTTCTGTCTGTCTCTTTCCCCTCTGTCCATCTGCATACCTCACACTCTCTAAATCCTATAATTTATATTGTATTCACTTCCCTCTTCCCAATCTTCCTGACTCTACTTGTTCACTCTCTCAACTCAGTTCAACCCTCTTCTTTTCTTTAAAAAAAACATCTTATCTTTTATTAAAGGACGTCCCTATTTTCACACTGCTTTTTGATATGACATTCTTTCACTTTCTATAAAAGGAAGTGAAGTCGGTATTCGTGAAATATCATTGGTATACTGTCAGTACATTAAACCTTACGTTAGCATTGCCACACTTAGGCAATGCATTTCAGCTTTAGAACGTCTGCTCTTCTTGCCGGGCATAGTGGCGTGTGCCTGTTGTCCTAGCTACTTGAAAGGCTGAGGCTAGTGGATTGCTTGAGCTCAGGGGTTCTGGGCTGCACTCAGCTGTGTTGATCAG